>NW_027616426.1:0-338716 GCF_964187855.1 Myxine glutinosa | reverse complement strand
AGTGTGGAAAAAACACTTTTTGCACTTGTGATAGTGTTGAAAAACTACTTTTCGCACTTGTGTTAGTGTTGAAAAACCACTTTTCGCACTTGTGTTGGTGCAGGAAACCACTTTTGCACTTGTATTAGTGTGGAAAAAACACTTTTCGCACTTGTGTTAGTGTTGAAAAACCACTTTTCGCACTTGTGTTAGTTTTGAAAAACCACTTTTCGCACTTGTGTTAGTGTTGAAAAACCACTTTTCGCACTTGTGATAGTGTTGAAAAACCACTTTTCGCACCTGTGTTAGTGTTGAAAAACCACTTTTCGCACTTGTGTTGGTGCAGGAAACCACTTTTGCACTTGTATTAGTGTGGAAAAAACACTTTTCGCACTTGTGTTAGTGTTGATAAACTACTTTTCACACTTGTGTTAGTGTTGAAAAGCCACTTTTCGCACTTGTGTTGGTGCAGGAAACCACTTTTGCACTTGTATTAGTGTGGAAAAACACTTTTCGCACTTGTGTTAGTGTTGAAAAACCACTTTTCGCACTTGTGCTAGTGTTGAAAAACCACTTTTCGCACTTGTGTTGGTGCAGGAAACCACTTTTGCACTTGTATTAGTGTGGAAAAAACACTTTTTGCACTTGAGATAGTGTTGAAAAGTGGTTTCCTGCACCAACACAAGTGCGAAAAGTGGTTTTTCAACACTTTTCAACACAACAACACTTTTTTCAACACTTTCAACACAACAACAACACTTTTCGCACTTGTGTTAGTGTTGAAAAACCACTCTTCGCACTTGTGTTTGTGTTGAAAAACCACTTTTCGCACTTGTGTTGGTGCAGGAAACCACTTTTGCACTTGTATTAGTGTGGAAAAAACACTTTTCGCACTTGTGTTAGTGTTGAAAAACCACTTTCCGCACTTGTGTTAGTGTTGAAAAACCACTTTTCGCACTTGTGTTGGTGCAGGAAACCACTTTTGCACTTGTATTAGTGTGGAAAAAACACTTTCCGCACTTGTGTTAGTGTTGAAAAACCACGTTTCGCACTTGTGTTAGTGTTGAAAAACCACTTTTCGCACTTGTGTTGGTGCAGGAAACCACTTTTGCACTTGTATTAGTGTGGAAAAAACACTTTTCGCACTTGTGTTAGTGTGGAAAAACGACTTTTCGCACTTGTGTTAGTGTTGAAAAACCACTTTTCGCACTTGTGTTAGTGTTGAAAAACCACTTTTCGCACTTGTGTTGGTGCAGGAACCCACTTTTGCACTTGTATTAGTGTGGAAAAAACACTTTTCGCACTTGTGTTAGTGTGGAAAAACACTTTTCGCACTTGTGTTAGTGTTGAAAAACCACTTTTCGCACTTGTGTTAGTTTTGAAAAACCACTTTTCGCACTTGTGTTGGTGTTGAAAAAACACTTTTCGCACTTGTGTTTGTGTTGAAAAACCACTTTTCGCACTTGTATTAGTGTGGAAAAACCACTTTTCGCACTTGTGTTGGTGCAGGAAACCACCTTTGCACTTGTATTAGTGTGGAAAAAAACACTTTTCGCACTTGTGTTAGTGTGGAAAAACCACTTTTCGCACTTGTGTTCGTGCAGGAAACCACTTTTGCACTTGTATTAGTGTGGAAAAAACACTTTTTGCACTCGTGATAGTGTTGAAAAACCACTTTTCGCACTTGTGTTAGTGTTGAAAAACCACATTTCGCACTTGTGTTAGTGTTGAAAAACCACTTTTCGCACTTGTGTTGGTGCAGGAAACCACTTTTGCACTTGTATTAGTGTGGAAAAACCACTTTTCGCACTTGTGATAGTGTTGAAAAACCACTTTTCGCACTTGTGTTAGTGTTGAAAAACCACTTTTCGCACTTGTGTTCGTGTTGAAAAACTACTTTTCGCACTTGTGTTGGTGCAGGAAACCACTTCTGCACTTGTATTAGTGTGGAAAAAACACGCTTTGCACTTGTGATAGTGTTGAAAAACCACTTTTCGCACTTGTGTTCGTGTTGAAAAACCACTTTTCGCACTTGTGTTGGTGCAGGAAACCACTTCTGCACTTGTATTAGTGTGGAAAAAACACTTTTTGCACTTGTGATAGTGTTGAAAAACCACTTTTCGCACTTGTGTTAGTGTTGAAAAACCACTTTTCGCACTTGTGTTGGTGCAGGAAACCACTTTTGCACTTGTATTAGTGTGGAAAAACCACTTTTCGCACTTGTGTTAGTGTTGAAAAACCACTTTTCGCACTTGTGTTCGTGTTGAAAAACCACTTTTCGCACGTGTGTTAGTGTTGAAAAACCACTTTTCGCACTTGTGTTGGTGCAGGAAACCACTTTTGCACTTGTATTAGTGTGGAAAAACCACTTTTCGCACTTGTGTTAGTGTTGAAAAACCACTTTCCGCACTTGTGTTAGTGTTGAAAAACCACTTTTCACACTTGTGTTGGTGCAGGAAACCACATTTGCACTTGTATTTGTGTGGAAAAAACACGTTTTGCACTTGTGATAGTGTTGAAAAACCATTTTTCGCACTTGTGTTAGTGTTGAAAAACCACTTTTCGCACCTGTGTTAGTGTTGAAAAACCACTTTTCGCACTTGTGTTGGTGCATGAAACCACTTTTGCACTTGTATTAGTGTGGAAAAAACACTTTTTGCACTTGTGATAGTGTTGAAAAACCATTTTTCGCACTTGTGTTAGTGTTGAAAAACCACTTTTCGCACCTGTGTTAGTGTTGAAAAACCACTTTTCACACTTGTGTTGGTGCAGGAAACCACATTTGCACTTGTATTTGTGTGGAAAAAACACGTTTTGCACTTGTGATAGTGTTGAAAAACCATTTTTCGCACCTGTGTTAGTGTTGAAAAACCACTTTTCGCACCTGTGTTAGTGTTGAAAAACCACTTTTCGCACTTGTGTTGGTGCAGGAAACCACTTTTGCACTTGTATTAGTGTGGAAAAAACACTTTTCGCACTTGTGTTAGTGTTGATAAACTACTTTTCGCACTTGTGTTAGTGTTGAAAAGCCACTTTTCGCACTTGTGTTGGTGCAGTAAACCACTTTTGCACTTGTATTAGTGTGGAAAAACACTTTTCGCACTTGTGTTAGTGTTGAAAAACCACTTTTCGCACTTGTGCTAGTGTTGAAAAACCACTTTTCGCACTTGTGTTGGTGCAGGAAACCACTTTTGCACTTGTATTAGTGTGGAAAAAACACTTTTTGCACTTGAGATAGTGTTGAAAAGTGGTTTCCTGCACCAACACAAGTGCGAAAAGTGGTTTTTCAACACTTTTCAACACAACAACACTTTTTTCAACACTTTCAACACAACAACAACACTTTTCGCACTTGTGTTAGTGTTGAAAAACCACTTTTCGCACTTGTGTTTGTGTTGAAAAACCACTTTTCACACTTGTGTTGGTGCAGGAAACCACTTTTGCACTTGTATTAGTGTGGAAAAAACACTTTTCGCACTTGTGTTAGTGTTGAAAAACCACTTTTCGCACTTGTGTTAGTGTTGAAAAACCACTTTTCGCACTTGTGTTGGTGCAGGAAACCACTTTTGCACTTGTATTAGTGTGGAAAAAACACTTTCCGCACTTGTGTTAGTGTTGAAAAACCACGTTTCGCACTTGTGTTAGTGTTGAAAAACCACTTTTCGCACTTGTGTTGGTGCAGGAAACCACTTTTGCACTTGTATTAGTGTGGAAAAAACACTTTTCGCACTTGTGTTAGTGTTGAAAAACGACTTTTCGCACTTGTGTTAGTGTTGAAAAACCACTTTTCACACTTGTGTTGGTGCAGGAAACCACATTTGCACTTGTATTTGTGTGGAAAAAACACGTTTTGCACTTGTGATAGTGTTGAAAAACCATTTTTCGCACTTGTGTTAGTGTTGAAAAACCACTTTTCGCACCTGTGTTAGTGTTGAAAAACCACTTTTCGCACTTGTGTTGGTGCAGGAAACCACTTTTGCACTTGTATTAGTGTGGAAAAAACACTTTTCGCACTTGTGTTAGTGTTGATAAACTACTTTTCGCACTTGTGTTAGTGTTGAAAAGCCACTTTTCGCACTTGTGTTGGTGCAGTAAACCACTTTTGCACTTGTATTAGTGTGGAAAAAACTTTTCGCACTTGTGTTAGTGTTGAAAAACCACTTTTCGCACTTGTGCTAGTGTTGAAAAACCACTTTTCGCACTTGTGTTGGTGCAGGAAACCACTTTTGCACTTGTATTAGTGTGGAAAAAACACTTTTTGCACTTGAGATAGTGTTGAAAAGTGGTTTCCTGCACCAACACAAGTGCGAAAAGTGGTTTTTCAACACTTTTCAACACAACAACACTTTTTTCAACACTTTCAACACAACAACAACACTTTTCGCACTTGTGTTAGTGTTGAAAAACCACTTTTCGCACTTGTGTTTGTGTTGAAAAACCACTTTTCGCACTTGTGTTGGTGCAGGAAACCACTTTTGCACTTGTATTAGTGTGGAAAAAACACTTTTCGCACTTGTGTTAGTGTTGAAAAACCACTTTTCGCACTTGTGTTAGTGTTGAAAAACCACTTTTCGCACTTGTATTGGTGCAGGAAACCACTTTTGCACTTGTATTAGTGTGGAAAAAACACTTTCCGCACTTGTGTTAGTGTTGAAAAACCACGTTTCGCACTTGTGTTAGTGTTGAAAAACCACTTTTCGCACTTGTGTTGGTGCAGGAAACCACTTTTGCACTTGTATTAGTGTGGAAAAAACACTTTTCGCACTTGTGTTAGTGTTGAAAAACGACTTTTCGCACTTATGTTAGTGTTGAAAAACCACTTTTCGCACTTGTGTTAGTGTTGAAAAACCACTTTTCGCACTTGTGTTGGTGCAGGAAACCACTTTTGCACTTGTATTAGTGTGGAAAAACACTTTTCGCACTTGTGTTAGTGTTGAAAAACCACTTTTCGCACTTGTGTTAGTTTTGAAAAACCACTTTTCGCACTTGTGTTAGTGTTGAAAAACCACTTTTCGCACTTGTGTTTGTGTTGAAAAACCACTTTTCGCACTTGTATTAGTGTGGAAAAACCACTTTTCGCACTTGTGTTGGTGCAGGAAACCACCTTTTCACTTGTATTAGTGTGGAAAAAACACTTTTCGCACTTGTGTTAGTGTGGAAAAACCACTTTTCGCACTTGTGTCCGTGCAGGAAACCACTTTTGCACTTGTATTAGTGTGGAAAAAACACTTTTTGCACTCGTGATAGTGTTGAAAAACCACTTTTCGCACTTGTGTTAGTGTTGAAAAACCACATTTCGCAGTTGTGTTAGTGTTGAAAAACCACTTTTCGCACTTGTGTTGGTGCAGGAAACCACTTTTGCACTTGTATTAGTGTGGAAAAACCACTTTTCGCACTTGTGATAGTGTTGAAAAACCACTTTTCGCACTTGTGTTAGTGTTGAAAAACCACTTTTCGCACTTGTGTTCGTGCTGAAAAACCACTTTTCGCACTTGTGTTGGTGCAGGAAACCACTTCTGCACTTGTATTAGTGTGGAAAAAACACGTTTTGCACTTGTGATAGTGTTGAAAAACCACTTTTCGCACTTGTGTTCGTGTTGAAAAACCACTTTTCGCACTTGTGTTGGTGCAGGAAACCACTTCTGCACTTGTATTAGTGTGGAAAAAACACTTTTTGCACTTGTGATAGTGTTGAAAAACTACTTTTCGCACTTGTGTTAGTGTTGAAAAACCACTTTTCGCACTTGTGTTGGTGCAGGAAACCACTTTTGCACTTGTATTAGTGTGGAAAAACACTTTTCGCACTTGTGTTAGTGTTGAAAAACCACTTTTCGCACTTGTGTTAGTTTTGAAAAACCACTTTTCGCACTTGTGTTAGTGTTGAAAAACCACTTTTCGCACTTGTGATAGTGTTGAAAAACCACTTTTCGCACCTGTGTTAGTGTTGAAAAACCACTTTTCGCACTTGTGTTGGTGCAGGAAACCACTTTTGCACTTGTATTAGTGTGGAAAAAACACTTTTCGCACTTGTGTTAGTGTTGATAAACTACTTTTCACACTTGTGTTAGTGTTGAAAAGCCACTTTTCGCACTTGTGTTGGTGCAGGAAACCACTTTTGCACTTGTATTAGTGTGGAAAAACACTTTTCGCACTTGTGTTAGTGTTGAAAAACCACTTTTCGCACTTGTGCTAGTGTTGAAAAACCACTTTTCGCACTTGTGTTGGTGCAGGAAACCACTTTTGCACTTGTATTAGTGTGGAAAAAACACTTTTTGCACTTGAGATAGTGTTGAAAAGTGGTTTCCTGCACCAACACAAGTGCGAAAAGTGGTTTTTCAACACTTTTCAACACAACAACACTTTTTTCAACACTTTCAACACAACAACAACACTTTTCGCACTTGTGTTAGTGTTGAAAAACCACTTTTCGCACTTGTGTTTGTGTTGAAAAACCACTTTTCGCACTTGTGTTGGTGCAGGAAACCACTTTTGCACTTGTATTAGTGTGGAAAAAACACTTTTCGCACTTGTGTTAGTGTTGAAAAACCACTTTTCGCACTTGTGTTAGTGTTGAAAAACCACTTTTCGCACTTGTGTTGGTGCAGGAAACCACTTTTGCACTTGTATTAGTGTGGAAAAAACACTTTCCGCACTTGTGTTAGTGTTGAAAAACCACATTTCGCACTTGTGTTAGTGTTGAAAAACCACTTTTCGCACTTGTGTTGGTGCAGGAAACCACTTTTGCACTTGTATTAGTGTGGAAAAAACACTTTTCGCACTTGTGATAGTGTTGAAAAACGACTTTTCGCACTTGTGTTAGTGTTGAAAAACCACTTTTCGCACTTGTGTTAGTGTTGAAAAACCACTTTTCGCACTTGTGTTGGTGCAGGAAACCACTTTTGCACTTGTATTAGTGTGGAAAAACACTTTTCGCACTTGTGTTAGTGTTGAAAAACCACTTTTCGCACTTGTGTTAGTTTTGAAAAACCACTTTTCGCACTTGTGTTAGTGTTGAAAAGCCACTTTTCGCACTTGTGTTGGTGCAGTAAAACCACTTTTACACTTGTATTAGTGTGGAAAAAACACTTTTCGCACTTGTGTTAGTGTTGAAAAACCACTTTTCGCAATTGTGCTAGTGTTGAAAAACCACTTTTCGCACCTGTGTTAGTGTTGAAAAACCACTTTTCGCACTTGTGTTAGTGTTGAAAAACCACTTTTCGCACTTGTGTTGGTGCAGGAAACCACTTTTGCACTTGTATTAGTGTGGAAAAAACACTTTCCGCACTTGTGTTAGTGTTGAAAAACCACGTTTCGCACTTGTGTTAGTGTTGAAAAACCACTTTTCGCACTTGTGTTGGTGCAGGAAACCACTTTTGCACTTGTATTAGTGTGGAAAAAACACTTTTCGCACTTGTGTTAGTGTTGAAAAACGACTTTTCGCACTTGTGTTAGTGTTGAAAAACCACTTTTCGCACTTGTGTTAGTGTTGAAAAACCACTTTTCGCACTTGTGTTGGTGCAGGAAACCACTTTTGCACTTGTATTAGTGTGGAAAAACACTTTTCGCACTTGTGTTAGTGTTGAAAAACCACTTTTCGCACTTGTGTTAGTTTTGAAAAACCACTTTTCGCACTTGTGTTAGTGTTGAAAAACCACTTTTCGCACTTGTGTTTGTGTTGAAAAACCACTTTTCGCACTTGTATTAGTGTGGAAAAACCACTTTTCGCACTTGTGTTGGTGCAGGAAACCACCTTTGCACTTGTATTAGTGTGGAAAAAACACTTTTCGCACTTGTGTTAGTGTGGAAAAACCACTTTTCACACTTGTGTCCGTGCAGGAAACCACTTTTGCACTTGTATTAGTGTGGAAAAAACACTTTTTGCACTCGTGATAGTGTTGAAAAACCACTTTTCGCACTTGTGTTAGTGTTGAAAAACCACATTTCGCAGTTGTGTTAGTGTTGAAAAACCACTTTTCGCACTTGTGTTGGTGCAGGAAACCACTTTTGCACTTGTATTAGTGTGGAAAAACCACTTTTCGCACTTGTGATAGTGTTGAAAAACCACTTTTCGCACTTGTGTTAGTGTTGAAAAACCACTTTTCGCACTTGTGTTCGTGTTGAAAAACCACTTTTCGCACTTGTGTTGGTGCAGGAAACCACTTCTGCACTTGTATTAGTGTGGAAAAAACACGTTTTGCACTTGTGATAGTGTTGAAAAACCACTTTTCGCACTTGTGTTCGTGTTGAAAAACCACTTTTCGCACTTGTGTTGGTGCAGGAAACCACTTCTGCACTTGTATTAGTGTGGAAAAAACACTTTTTGCACTTGTGATAGTGTTGAAAAACTACTTTTCGCACTTGTGTTAGTGTTGAAAAACCACTTTTCGCACTTGTGTTGGTGCAGGAAACCACTTTTGCACTTGTATTAGTGTGGAAAAACACTTTTCGCACTTGTGTTAGTGTTGAAAAACAACTTTTCGCACTTGTGTTAGTTTTGAAAAACCACTTTTCGCACTTGTGTTAGTGTTGAAAAACCACTTTTCGCACTTGTGATAGTGTTGAAAAACCACTTTTCGCACCTGTGTTAGTGTTGAAAAACCACTTTTCGCACTTGTGTTGGTGCAGGAAACCACTTTTGCACTTGTATTAGTGTGGAAAAAACACTTTTCGCACTTGTGTTAGTGTTGATAAACTACTTTTCACACTTGTGTTAGTGTTGAAAAGCCACTTTTCGCACTTGTGTTGGTGCAGGAAACCACTTTTGCACTTGTATTAGTGTGGAAAAACACTTTTCGCACTTGTGTTAGTGTTGAAAAACCACTTTTCGCACTTGTGCTAGTGTTGAAAAACCACTTTTCGCACTTGTGTTGGTGCAGGAAACCACTTTTGCACTTGTATTAGTGTGGAAAAAACACTTTTTGCACTTGAGATAGTGTTGAAAAGTGGTTTCCTGCACCAACACAAGTGCGAAAAGTGGTTTTTCAACACTTTTCAACACAACAACACTTTTTTCAACACTTTCAACACAACAACAACACTTTTCGCACTTGTGTTAGTGTTGAAAAACCACTTTTCGCACTTGTGTTAGTGTGGAAAAACCACTTTTCGCACTTGTGTCCGTGCAGGAAACCACTTTTGCACTTGTATTAGTGTGGAAAAAACACTTTTTGCACTCGTGATAGTGTTGAAAAACCACTTTTCGCACTTGTGTTAGTGTTGAAAAACCACATTTCGCACTTGTGTTAGTGTTGAAAAACGACTTTTCGCACTTGTGTTAGTGTTGAAAAACCACTTTTCGCACTTGTGTTAGTGTTGAAAAACCACTTTTCGCACTTGTGTTGGTGCAGGAAACCACTTTTGCACTTGTATTAGTGTGGAAAAACACTTTTCGCACTTGTGTTAGTGTTGAAAAACCACTTTTCGCACTTGTGTTAGTTTTGAAAAACCACTTTTCGCACTTGTGTTAGTGTTGAAAAACCACTTTTCGCACTTGTGTTTGTGTTGAAAAACCACTTTTCGCACTTGTATTAGTGTGGAAAAACCACTTTTCGCACTTGTGTTGGTGCAGGAAACCACCTTTGCACTTGTATTAGTGTGGAAAAAACACTTTTCGCACTTGTGTTAGTGTGGAAAAACCACTTTTCGCACTTGTGTCCGTGCAGGAAACCACTTTTGCACTTGTATTAGTGTGGAAAAAAACACTTTTTGCACTCGTGATAGTGTTGAAAAACCACTTTTCGCACTTGTGTTAGTGTTGAAAAACCACATTTCGCAGTTGTGTTAGTGTTGAAAAACCACTTTTCGCACTTGTGTTGGTGCAGGAAACCACTTTTGCACTTGTATTAGTGTGGAAAAACCACTTTTCGCACTTGTGATAGTGTTGAAAAACCACTTTTCGCACTTGTGTTAGTGTTGAAAAACCACTTTTCGCACTTGTGTTCGTGTTGAAAAACCACTTTTCGCACTTGTGTTGGTGCAGGAAACCACTTCTGCACTTGTATTAGTGTGGAAAAAACACGTTTTGCACTTGTGATAGTGTTGAAAAACCACTTTTCGCACTTGTGTTCGTGTTGAAAAACCACTTTTCACACTTGTGTTGGTGCAGGAAACCACTTCTGCACTTGTATTAGTGTGGAAAAAACACTTTTTGCACTTGTGATAGTGTTGAAAAACTACTTTTCGCACTTGTGTTAGTGTTGAAAAACCACTTTTCGCACTTGTGTTGGTGCAGGAAACCACTTTTGCACTTGTATTAGTGTGGAAAAACACTTTTCGCACTTGTGTTAGTGTTGAAAAACCACTTTTCGCACTTGTGTTAGTTTTGAAAAACCACTTTTCGCACTTGTGTTAGTGTTGAAAAACCACTTTTCGCACTTGTGATAGTGTTGAAAAACCACTTTTCGCACCTGTGTTAGTGTTGAAAAACCACTTTTCGCACTTGTGTTGGTGCAGGAAACCACTTTTGCACTTGTATTAGTGTGGAAAAAACACTTTTCGCACTTGTGTTAGTGTTGATAAACTACTTTTCACACTTGTGTTAGTGTTGAAAAGCCACTTTTCGCACTTGTGTTGGTGCAGGAAACCACTTTTGCACTTGTATTAGTGTGGAAAAACACTTTTCGCACTTGTGTTAGTGTTGAAAAACCACTTTTGCACTTGTATTAGTGTGGAAAAAACACTTTTTGCACTTGAGATAGTGTTGAAAAGTGGTTTCCTGCACCAACACAAGTGCGAAAAGTGGTTTTTCAACACTTTTCAACACAACAACACTTTTTTCAACACTTTCAACACAACAACAACACTTTTCGCACTTGTGTTAGTGTTGAAAAACCACTTTTCGCACTTGTGTTGGTGCAGGAAACCACTTTTGCACTTGTATTAGTGTGGAAAAAACACTTTTCGCACTTGTGTTAGTGTTGAAAAACCACTTTTCGCACTTGTGTTAGTGTTGAAAAACCACTTTTCGCACTTGTGTTGGTGCAGGAAACCACTTTTGCACTTGTATTAGTGTGGAAAAAACACTTTCCGCACTTGTGTTAGTGTTGAAAAACCACATTTCGCACTTGTGTTAGTGTTGAAAAACCACTTTTCGCACTTGTGTTGGTGCAGGAAACCACTTTTGCACTTGTATTAGTGTGGAAAAAACACTTTTCGCACTTGTGATAGTGTTGAAAAACGACTTTTCGCACTTGTGTTAGTGTTGAAAAACCACTTTTCGCACTTGTGTTAGTGTTGAAAAACCAATTTTCGCACTTGTGTTGGTGCAGGAAACCACTTTTGCACTTGTATTAGTGTGGAAAAACACTTTTCGCACTTGTGTTAGTGTTGAAAAACCACTTTTCGCACTTGTGTTAGTTTTGAAAAACCACTTTTCGCACTTGTGTTAGTGTTGAAAAGCCACTTTTCGCACTTGTGTTGGTGCAGTAAAACCACTTTTACACTTGTATTAGTGTGGAAAAAACACTTTTCGCACTTGTGTTAGTGTTGAAAAACCACTTTTCGCAATTGTGCTAGTGTTGAAAAACCACTTTTCGCACCTGTGTTAGTGTTGAAAAACCACTTTTCGCTCTTGTGTTAGTGTTGAAAAACCACTTTTCGCACTTGTGTTGGTGCAGGAAACCACTTTTGCACTTGTATTAGTGTGGAAAAAACACTTTCCGCACTTGTGTTAGTGTTGAAAAACCACGTTTCGCACTTGTGTTAGTGTTGAAAAACCACTTTTCGCACTTGTGTTGGTGCAGGAAACCACTTTTGCACTTGTATTAGTGTGGAAAAAACACTTTTCGCACTTGTGTTAGTGTTGAAAAACGACTTTTCGCACTTGTGTTAGTGTTGAAAAACCACTTTTCGCACTTGTGTTAGTGTTGAAAAACCACTTTTCGCACTTGTGTTGGTGCAGGAAACCACTTTTGCACTTGTATTAGTGTGGAAAAACACTTTTCGCACTTGTGTTAGTGTTGAAAAACCACTTTTCGCACTTGTGTTAGTTTTGAAAAACCACTTTTCGCACTTGTGTTAGTGTTGAAAAACCACTTTTCGCACTTGTGTTTGTGTTGAAAAACCACTTTTCGCACTTGTATTAGTGTGGAAAAACCACTTTTCGCACTTGTGTTGGTGCAGGAAACCACCTTTGCACTTGTATTAGTGTGGAAAAAACACTTTTCGCACTTGTGTTAGTGTGGAAAAACCACTTTTCACACTTGTGTCCGTGCAGGAAACCACTTTTGCACTTGTATTAGTGTGGAAAAAACACTTTTTGCACTCGTGATAGTGTTGAAAAACCACTTTTCGCACTTGTGTTAGTGTTGAAAAACCACATTTCGCAGTTGTGTTAGTGTTGAAAAACCACTTTTCGCACTTGTGTTGGTGCAGGAAACCACTTTTGCACTTGTATTAGTGTGGAAAAACCACTTTTCGCACTTGTGATAGTGTTGAAAAACCACTTTTCGCACTTGTGTTAGTGTTGAAAAACCACTTTTCGCACTTGTGTTCGTGTTGAAAAACCACTTTTCGCACTTGTGTTGGTGCAGGAAACCACTTCTGCACTTGTATTAGTGTGGAAAAAACACGTTTTGCACTTGTGATAGTGTTGAAAAACCACTTTTCGCACTTGTGTTCGTGTTGAAAAACCACTTTTCGCACTTGTGTTGGTGCAGGAAACCACTTCTGCACTTGTATTAGTGTGGAAAAAACACTTTTTGCACTTGTGATAGTGTTGAAAAACTACTTTTCGCACTTGTGTTAGTGTTGAAAAACCACTTTTCGCACTTGTGTTGGTGCAGGAAACCACTTTTGCACTTGTATTAGTGTGGAAAAACACTTTTCGCACTTGTGTTAGTGTTGAAAAACAACTTTTCGCACTTGTGTTAGTTTTGAAAAACCACTTTTCGCACTTGTGTTAGTGTTGAAAAACCACTTTTCGCACTTGTGATAGTGTTGAAAAACCACTTTTCGCACCTGTGTTAGTTTTGAAAAACCACTTTTCGCACTTGTGTTGGTGCAGGAAACCACTTTTGCACTTGTATTAGTGTGGAAAAAACACTTTTCGCACTTGTGTTAGTGTTGATAAACTACTTTTCACACTTGTGTTAGTGTTGAAAAGCCACTTTTCGCACTTGTGTTGGTGCAGGAAACCACTTTTGCACTTGTATTAGTGTGGAAAAACACTTTTCGCACTTGTGTTAGTGTTGAAAAACCACTTTTCGCACTTGTGCTAGTGTTGAAAAACCACTTTTCGCACTTGTGTTGGTGCAGGAAACCACTTTTGCACTTGTATTAGTGTGGAAAAAACACTTTTTGCACTTGAGATAGTGTTGAAAAGTGGTTTCCTGCACCAACACAAGTGCGAAAAGTGGTTTTTCAACACTTTTCAACACAACAACACTTTTTTCAACACTTTCAACACAACAACAACACTTTTCGCACTTGTGTTAGTGTTGAAAAACCACTTTTCGCACTTGTGTTTGTGTTGAAAAACCACTTTTCGCACTTGTGTTGGTGCAGGAAACCACTTTTGCACTTGTATTAGTGTGGAAAAAACACTTTTCGCACTTGTGTTAGTGTTGAAAAACCACTTTTCGCACTTGTGTTAGTGTTGAAAAACCACTTTTCGCACTTGTGTTGGTGCAGGAAACCACTTTTGCACTTGTATTAGTGTGGAAAAAACACTTTCCGCACTTGTGTTAGTGTTGAAAAACCACATTTCGCACTTGTGTTAGTGTTGAAAAACCACTTTTCGCACTTGTGTTGGTGCAGGAAACCACTTTTGCACTTGTATTAGTGTGGAAAAAACACTTTTCGCACTTGTGTTAGTGTTGAAAAACGACTTTTCGCACTTGTGTTAGTGTTGAAAAACCACTTTTCGCACTTGTGTTAGTGTTGAAAAACCACTTTTCGCACTTGTGTTGGTGCAGGAAACCACTTTTGCACTTGTATTAGTGTGGAAAAACACTTTTCGCACTTGTGTTAGTGTTGAAAAACCACTTTTCGCACTTGTGTTAGTTTTGAAAAACCACTTTTCGCACTTGTGTTAGTGTTGAAAAACCACTTTTCGCACTTGTGTTTGTGTTGAAAAACCACTTTTCGCACTTGTATTAGTGTGGAAAAACCACTTTTCGCACTTGTGTTGGTGCAGGAAACCACCTTTGCACTTGTATTAGTGTGGAAAAAACACTTTTCGCACTTGTGTTAGTGTGGAAAAACCACTTTTCGCACTTGTGTCCGTGCAGGAAACCACTTTTGCACTTGTATTAGTGTGGAAAAAACACTTTTTGCACTCGTGATAGTGTTGAAAAACCACTTTTCGCACTTGTGTTAGTGTTGAAAAACCACATTTCGCAGTTGTGTTAGTGTTGAAAAACCACTTTTCGCACTTGTGTTGGTGCAGGAAACCACTTTTGCACTTGTATTAGTGTGGAAAAACCACTTTTCGCACTTGTGATAGTGTTGAAAAACCACTTTTCGCACTTGTGTTAGTGTTGAAAAACCACTTTTCGCACTTGTGTTCGTGTTGAAAAACCACTTTTCGCACTTGTGTTGGTGCAGGAAACCACTTCTGCACTTGTATTAGTGTGGAAAAAACACGTTTTGCACTTGTGATAGTGTTGAAAAACCACTTTTCGCACTTGTGTTTGTGTTGAAAAACCACTTTTCGCACTTGTGTTGGTGCAGGAAACCACTTCTGCACTTGTATTAGTGTGGAAAAAACACTTTTTGCACTTGTGATAGTGTTGAAAAACTACTTTTCGCACTTGTGTTAGTGTTGAAAAACCACTTTTCGCACTTGTGTTGGTGCAGGAAACCACTTTTGCACTTGTATTAGTGTGGAAAAACACTTTTCGCACTTGTGTTAGTTTTGAAAACCACTTTTCGCACTTGTGTTAGTGTTGAAAAACCACTTTTCGCACTTGTGATAGTGTTGAAAAACCACTTTTCGCACCTGTGTTAGTGTTGAAAAACCACTTTTCGCACTTGTGTTGGTGCAGGAAACCACTTTTGCACTTGTATTAGTGTGGAAAAAACACTTTTCGCACTTGTGTTAGTGTTGATAAACTACTTTTCACACTTGTGTTAGTGTTGAAAAGCCACTTTTCGCACTTGTGTTGGTGCAGGAAACCACTTTTGCACTTGTATTAGTGTGGAAAAACACTTTTCGCACTTGTGTTAGTGTTGAAAAACCACTTTTCGCACTTGTGCTAGTGTTGAAAAACCACTTTTCGCACTTGTGTTGGTGCAGGAAACCACTTTTGCACTTGTATTAGTGTGGAAAAAACACTTTTTGCACTTGAGATAGTGTTGAAAAGTGGTTTCCTGCACCAACACAAGTGCGAAAAGTGGTTTTTCAACACTTTTCAACACAACAACACTTTTTTCAACACTTTCAACACAACAACAACACTTTTCGCACTTGTGTTAGTGTTGAAAAACCACTCTTCGCACTTGTGTTTGTGTTGAAAAACCACTTTTCGCACTTGTGTTGGTGCAGGAAACCACTTTTGCACTTGTATTAGTGTGGAAAAAACACTTTTCGCACTTGTGTTAGTGTTGAAAAACCACTTTCCGCACTTGTGTTAGTGTTGAAAAACCACTTTTCGCACTTGTGTTGGTGCAGGAAACCACTTTTGCACTTGTATTAGTGTGGAAAAAACACTTTCCGCACTTGTGTTAGTGTTGAAAAACCACGTTTCGCACTTGTGTTAGTGTTGAAAAACCACTTTTCGCACTTGTGTTGGTGCAGGAAACCACTTTTGCACTTGTATTAGTGTGGAAAAAAACACTTTTCGCACTTGTGTTAGTGTTGAAAAACGACTTTTCGCACTTGTGTTAGTGTTGAAAAACCACTTTTCGCACTTGTGTTAGTGTTGAAAAACCACTTTTCGCACTTGTGTTGGTGCAGGAAACCACTTTTGCACTTGTATTAGTGTGGAAAAACACTTTTCGCACTTGTGTTAGTGTTGAAAAACCACTTTTCGCACTTGTGTTAGTTTTGAAAAACCACTTTTCGCACTTGTGTTAGTGTTGAAAAACCACTTTTCGCACTTGTGTTTGTGTTGAAAAACCACTTTTCGCACTTGTATTAGTGTGGAAAAACCACTTTTCGCACTTGTGTTGGTGCAGGAAACCACCTTTGCACTTGTATTAGTGTGGAAAAAACACTTTTCGCACTTGTGTTAGTGTGGAAAAACCACTTTTCGCACTTGTGTTCGTGCAGGAAACCACTTTTGCACTTGTATTAGTGTGGAAAAAACACTTTTTGCACTCGTGATAGTGTTGAAAAACCACTTTTCGCACTTGTGTTAGTGTTGAAAAACCACATTTCGCACTTGTGTTAGTGTTGAAAAACCACTTTTCGCACTTGTGTTGGTGCAGGAAACCACTTTTGCACTTGTATTAGTGTGGAAAAACCACTTTTCGCACTTGTGATAGTGTTGAAAAACCACTTTTCGCACTTGTGTTAGTGTTGAAAAACCACTTTTCGCACTTGTGTTCGTGTTGAAAAACTACTTTTCGCACTTGTGTTGGTGCAGGAAACCACTTCTGCACTTGTATTAGTGTGGAAAAAACACGTTTTGCACTTGTGATAGTGTTGAAAAACCACTTTTCGCACTTGTGTTCGTGTTGAAAAACCACTTTTCGCACTTGTGTTGGTGCAGGAAACCACTTCTGCACTTGTATTAGTGTGGAAAAAACACTTTTTGCACTTGTGATAGTGTTGAAAAACCACTTTTCGCACTTGTGTTAGCGTTGAAAAACCACTTTTCGCACTTGTGTTGGTGCAGGAAACCACTTTTGCACTTGTATTAGTGTGGAAAAACCACTTTTCGCACTTGTGTTAGTGTTGAAAAACCACTTTTCGCACTTGTGTTCGTGTTGAAAAACCACTTTTCGCACGTGTGTTAGTGTTGAAAAACCACTTTTCGCACTTGTGTTGGTGCAGGAAACCACTTTTGCACTTGTATTAGTGTGGAAAAACCACTTTTCGCACTTGTGTTATTGTTGAAAAACCACTTTTCGCACTTGTGTTAGTGTTGAAAAACCACTTTTCACACTTGTGTTGGTGCAGGAAACCACATTTGCACTTGTATTTGTGTGGAAAAAACACGTTTTGCACTTGTGATAGTGTTGAAAAACCATTTTTCGCACTTGTGTTAGTGTTGAAAAACCACTTTTCGCACCTGTGTTAGTGTTGAAAAACCACTTTTCGCACTTGTGTTGGTGCAGGAAACCACTTTTGCACTTGTATTAGTGTGGAAAAAACTCTTTTCGCACTTGTGTTAGTGTTGATAAACTACTTTTCGCACTTGTGTTAGTGTTGAAAAGCCACTTTTCGCACTTGTGTTGGTGCAGTAAACCACTTTTGCACTTGTATTAGTGTGGAAAAACACTTTTCGCACTTGTGTTAGTGTTGAAAAACCACTTTTCGCACTTGTGCTAGTGTTGAAAAACCACTTTTCGCACTTGTGTTGGTGCAGGAAACCACTTCTGCACTTGTATTAGTGTGGAAAAAACACTTTTTGCACTTGTGATAGTGTTGAAAAACTACTTTTCGCACTTGTGTTAGTGTTGAAAAACCACTTTTCGCACTTGTGTTGGTGCAGGAAACCACTTTTGCACTTGTATTAGTGTGGAAAAACACTTTTCGCACTTGTGTTAGTTTTGAAAAACCACTTTTCGCACTTGTGTTAGTGTTGAAAAACCACTTTTCGCACTTGTGTTGGTGCAGGAAACCACTTTTGCACTTGTATTAGTGTGGAAAAAACACTTTTTGCACTTGAGATAGTGTTGAAAAGTGGTTTCCTGCACCAACACAAGTGCGAAAAGTGGTTTTTCAACACTTTTCAACACAACAACACTTTTTTCAACACTTTCAACACAACAACAACACTTTTCGCACTTATGTTAGTGTTGAAAAACCACTTTTTGCACTTGTGTTTGTGTTGAAAAACCACTTTTCGCACTTGTGTTGGTGCAGGAAACCACTTTTGCACTTGTATTAGTGTGGAAAAAACACTTTTCGCACTTGTGTTAGTGTTGAAAAACCACTTTTCGCACTTGTGTTAGTGTTGAAAAACCACTTTTCGCACTTGTGTTGGTGCAGGAAACCACTTTTGCACTTGTATTAGTGTGGAAAAAACACTTTCCGCACTTGTGTTAGTGTTGAAAAACCACGTTTCGCACTTGTGTTAGTGTTGAAAAACCACTTTTCGCACTTGTGTTGGTGCAGGAAACCACTTTTGCACTTGTATTAGTGTGGAAAAAACACTTTTCGCACTTGTGTTAGTGTTGAAAAACGACTTTTCGCACTTGTGTTAGTGTTGAAAAACCACTTTTCGCACTTGTGTTAGTGTTGAAAAACTACTTTTCGCACTTGTGTTGGTGCAGGAAACCACTTTTGCACTTGTATTAGTGTGGAAAAACACTTTTCGCACTTGTGTTAGTGTTGAAAAACCACTTTTCGCACTTGTGTTAGTTTTGAAAAACCACTTTTCGCACTTGTGTTAGTGTTGAAAAACCACTTTTCGCACTTGTGTTTGTGTTGAAAAACCACTTTTCGCACTTGTATTAGTGTGGAAAAACCACTTTTCGCACTTGTGTTGGTGCAGGAAACCACCTTTGCACTTGTATTAGTGTGGAAAAAACACTTTTCGCACTTGTGTTAGTGTGGAAAAACCACTTTTCGCACTTGTGTCCGTGCAGGAAACCACTTTTGCACTTGTATTAGTGTGGAAAAAACACTTTTTGCACTCGTGATAGTGTTGAAAAACCACTTTTCGCACTTGTGTTAGTGTTGAAAAATCACATTTCGCACTTGTGTTAGTGTTGAAAAACCACTTTTCGCACTTGTGTTGGTGCAGGAAACCACTTTTGCACTTGTATTAGTGTGGAAAAACCACTTTTCGCACTTGTGATAGTGTTGAAAAACCACTTTTCGCACTTGTGTTAGTGTTGAAAAACCACTTTTCGCACTTGTGTTCGTGTTGAAAAACCACTTTTCGCACTTGTGTTGGTGCAGGAAACCACTTCTGCACTTGTATTAGTGTGGAAAAAACACGTTTTGCACTTGTGATAGTGTTGAAAAACCACTTTTCGCACTTGTGTTCGTGTTGAAAAACCACTTTTCGCACTTGTGTTGGTGCAGGAAACCACTTCTGCACTTGTATTAGTGTGGAAAAAACACTTTTTGCACTTGTGATAGTGTTGAAAAACTACTTTTCGCACTTGTGTTAGTGTTGAAAAACCACTTTTCGCACTTGTGTTGGTGCAGGAAACCACTTTTGCACTTGTATTAGTGTGGAAAAACACTTTTCGCACTTGTGTTAGTGTTGAAAAACCACTTTTCGCACTTGTGTTAGTTTTGAAAAACCACTTTTCGCACTTGTGTTAGTGTTGAAAAACCACTTTTCGCACTTGTGATAGTGTTGAAAAACCACTTTTCGCACCTGTGTTAGTGTTGAAAAACCACTTTTCGCACTTGTGTTGGTGCAGGAAACCACTTTTGCACTTGTATTAGTGTGGAAAAAAACACTTTTCGCACTTGTGTTAGTGTTGATAAACTACTTTTCACACTTGTGTTAGTGTTGAAAAGCCACTTTTCGCACTTGTGTTGGTGCAGGAACCACTTTTGCACTTGTATTAGTGTGGAAAAACACTTTTCGCACTTGTGTTAGTGTTGAAAAACCACTTTTCGCACTTGTGCTAGTGTTGAAAAACCACTTTTCGCACTTGTGTTGGTGCAGGAAACCACTTTTGCACTTGTATTAGTGTGGAAAAAACACTTTTTGCACTTGAGATAGTGTTGAAAAAGTGGTTTCCTGCACCAACACAAGTGCGAAAAGTGGTTTTTCAACACTTTTCAACACAACAACACTTTTTTCAACACTTTCAACACAACAACAACACTTTTCGCACTTGTGTTAGTGTTGAAAAACCACTCTTCGCACTTGTGTTTGTGTTGAAAAACCACTTTTCGCACTTGTGTTGGTGCAGGAAACCACTTTTGCACTTGTATTAGTGTGGAAAAAACACTTTTCGCACTTGTGTTAGTGTTGAAAAACCACTTTTCGCACTTGTGTTAGTGTTGAAAAACCACTTTTCGCACTTGTGTTGGTGCATGAAACCACTTTTGCACTTGTATTAGTGTGGAAAAAACACTTTCCGCACTTGTGTTAGTGTTGAAAAACCACGTTTCGCACTTGTGTTAGTGTTGAAAAACCACTTTTCGCAGCTTGTGTTGGTGCAGGAAACCACTTTTGCACTTGTATTAGTGTGGAAAAAACACTTTTCGCACTTGTGTTCGTGTTGAAAACGACTTTTCGCACTTGTGTTAGTGTTGAAAAACCACTTTTCGCACTTGTGTTAGTGTTGAAAAAACCACTTTTCGCACTTGTGTTGGTGCAGGAAACCACTTTTGCACTTGTATTAGTGTGGAAAAACACTTTTCGCACTTGTGTTAGTGTTGAAAAACACTTTTCGCACTTGTGTTCGTGTTGAAAAACCACTTTTCGCACTTGTGTTGGTGCAGGAAACCACTTCTGCACTTGTATTAGTGTGGAAAAAACACTTTTTGCACTTGTGATAGTGTTGAAAAACCACTTTTCGCACTTGTGTTAGTGTTGAAAAACCACTTTTCGCACTTGTGTTGGTGCAGGAAACCACTTTTGCACTTGTATTAGTGTGGAAAAACCACTTTTCGCACTTGTGTTAGTGTTGAAAAACCACTTTTCGCACTTGTGTTCGTGTTGAAAAACCACTTTTCGCACGTGTGTTAGTGTTGAAAAACCACTTTTCGCACTTGTGTTGGTGCAGGAAACCACTTTTGCACTTGTATTAGTGTGGAAAAACCACTTTTCGCACTTGTGTTAGTGTTGAAAAACCACTTTTCGCACTTGTGTTAGTGTTGAAAAACCACTTTTCACACTTGTGTTGGTGCAGGAAACCACATTTGCACTTGTATTTGTGTGGAAAAACACGTTTTGCACTTGTGATAGTGTTGAAAAACCATTTTTCGCACTTGTGTTAGTGTTGAAAAACCACTTTTCGCACCTGTGTTAGTGTTGAAAAACCACTTTTCGCACTTGTGTTGGTGCAGGAAACCACTTTTGCACTTGTATTAGTGTGGAAAAAACTCTTTTCGCACTTGTGTTAGTGTTGATAAACTACTTTTCGCACTTGTGTTAGTGTTGAAAAGCCACTTTTCGCACTTGTGTTGGTGCAGTAAACCACTTTTGCACTTGTATTAGTGTGGAAAAACACTTTTCGCACTTGTGTTAGTGTTGAAAAACCACTTTTCGCACTTGTGCTAGTGTTGAAAACCACTTTTTCGCACTTGTGTTGGTGCAGGAAACCACTTTTGCACTTGTATTAGTGTGGAAAAAAACACTTTTTGCACTTGAGATAGTGTTGAAAAGTGGTTTCCTGCACCAACACAAGTGCGAAAAGTGGTTTTTCAACACTTTTCAACACAACAACACTTTTTTCAACACTTTCAACACAACAACAACACTTTTCGCACTTGTGTTAGTGTTGAAAAACCACTCTTCGCACCTTGTGTTTTGTGTTGAAAAACCACTTTTCGCACTTGTGTTGGTGCAGGAAACCACTTTTGCACTTGTATTAGTGTGGAAAAAACACTTTTCGCACTTGTGTTAGTGTTGAAAAACCACTTTCCGCACTTGTGTTAGTGTTGAAAAACCACTTTTCGCACTTGTGTTGGTGCAGGAAACCACTTTTAGCACTTGTATTTAGTGTGGAAAAAACACTTTCCGCACTTGTGTTAGTGTTGAAAAACCACGTTTCGCACTTGTGTTAGTGTTGAAAAACCACTTTTCGCACTTGTGTTGGTGCAGGAAACCACTTTTGCACTTGTATTAGTGTGGAAAAAACACTTTTCGCACTTGTGTTAGTGTTGAAAAACGACTTTTCGCACTTGTGTTAGTGTTGAAAAACCACTTTTCGCACTTGTGTTAGTGTTGAAAAACCACTTTTCGCACTTGTGTTGGTGCAGGAAACCACTTTTGCACTTGTATTAGTGTGGAAAAACACTTTTCGCACTTGTGTTAGTGTTGAAAAACCACTTTTCGCACTTGTGTTAGTTTTGAAAAACCACTTTTCGCACTTGTGTTAGTGTTGAAAAACCACTTTTCGCACTTGTGTTTGTGTTGAAAAACCACTTTTCGCACTTGTATTAGTGTGGAAAAACCACTTTTCGCACTTGTGTTGGTGCAGGAAACCACCTTTGCACTTGTATTAGTGTGGAAAAAACACTTTTCGCACTTGTGTTAGTGTGGAAAAACCACTTTTCGCACTTGTGTTCGTGCAGGAAACCACTTTTGCACTTGTATTAGTGTGGAAAAAACACTTTTTGCACTCGTGATAGTGTTGAAAAACCACTTTTCGCACTTGTGTTAGTGTTGAAAAACCACATTTCGCACTTGTGTTAGTGTTGAAAAACCACTTTTCGCACTTGTGTTGGTGCAGGAAACCACTTTTGCACTTGTATTAGTGTGGAAAAACCACTTTTCGCACTTGTGATAGTGTTGAAAAACCACTTTTCGCACTTGTGTTAGTGTTGAAAAACCACTTTTCGCACTTGTGTTCGTGTTGAAAAACTACTTTTCGCACTTGTGTTGGTGCAGGAAACCACTTCTGCACTTGTATTAGTGTGGAAAAAACACGTTTTGCACTTGTGATAGTGTTGAAAAACCACTTTTCGCACTTGTGTTCGTGTTGAAAAACCACTTTTCGCACTTGTGTTGGTGCAGGAAACCACTTCTGCACTTGTATTTGTGTGGAAAAAACACGTTTTGCACTTGTGATAGTGTTGAAAAACCATTTTTCGCACTTGTGTTAGTGTTGAAAAACCACTTTTCGCACCTGTGTTAGTGTTGAAAAACCACTTTTCGCACTTGTGTTGGTGCAGGAAACCACTTTTGCACTTGTATTAGTGTGGAAAAAACTCTTTTCGCACTTGTGTTAGTGTTGATAAACTACTTTTCGCACTTGTGTTAGTGTTGAAAAGCCACTTTTCGCACTTGTGTTGGTGCAGTAAACCACTTTTGCACTTGTATTAGTGTGGAAAAACACTTTTCGCACTTGTGTTAGTGTTGAAAAACCACTTTTCGCACTTGTGCTAGTGTTGAAAAACCACTTTTCGCACTTGTGTTGGTGCAGGAAACCACTTCTGCACTTGTATTAGTGTGGAAAAAACACTTTTTGCACTTGTGATAGTGTTGAAAAACTACTTTTCGCACTTGTGTTAGTGTTGAAAAACCACTTTTCGCACTTGTGTTGGTGCAGGAAACCACTTTTGCACTTGTATTAGTGTGGAAAAACACTTTTCGCACTTGTGTTAGTTTTGAAAAACCACTTTTCGCACTTGTGTTAGTGTTGAAAAACCACTTTTCGCACTTGTGTTGGTGCAGGAAACCACTTTTGCACTTGTATTAGTGTGGAAAAAACACTTTTTGCACTTGAGATAGTGTTGAAAAGTGGTTTCCTGCACCAACACAAGTGCGAAAAGTGGTTTTTCAACACTTTTCAACACAACAACACTTTTTTCAACACTTTCAACACAACAACAACACTTTTCGCACTTATGTTAGTGTTGAAAAACCACTTTTCGCACTTGTGTTTGTGTTGAAAAACCACTTTTCGCACTTGTGTTGGTGCAGGAAACCACTTTTGCACTTGTATTAGTGTGGAAAAAACACTTTTCGCACTTGTGTTAGTGTTGAAAAACCACTTTTCGCACTTGTGTTAGTGTTGAAAAACCACTTTTCGCACTTGTGTTGGTGCAGGAAACCACTTTTGCACTTGTATTAGTGTGGAAAAAACACTTTCCGCACTTGTGTTAGTGTTGAAAAACCACGTTTCGCACTTGTGTTAGTGTTGAAAAACCACTTTTCGCACTTGTGTTGGTGCAGGAAACCACTTTTGCACTTGTATTAGTGTGGAAAAAACACTTTTCGCACTTGTGTTAGTGTTGAAAAACGACTTTTCGCACTTGTGTTAGTGTTGAAAAACCACTTTTCGCACTTGTGTTAGTGTTGAAAAACCACTTTTCGCACTTGTGTTGGTGCAGGAAACCACTTTTGCACTTGTATTAGTGTGGAAAAACACTTTTCGCACTTGTGTTAGTGTTGAAAAACCACTTTTCGCACTTGTGTTAGTTTTGAAAAACCACTTTTCGCACTTGTGTTAGTGTTGAAAAACCACTTTTCGCACTTGTGTTTGTGTTGAAAAACCACTTTTCGCACTTGTATTAGTGTGGAAAAACCACTTTTCGCACTTGTGTTGGTGCAGGAAACCACCTTTGCACTTGTATTAGTGTGGAAAAAACACTTTTCGCACTTGTGTTAGTGTGGAAAAACCACTTTTCGCACTTGTGTCCGTGCAGGAAACCACTTTTGCACTTGTATTAGTGTGGAAAAAACACTTTTTGCACTCGTGATAGTGTTGAAAAACCACTTTTCGCACTTGTGTTAGTGTTGAAAAATCACATTTCGCACTTGTGTTAGTGTTGAAAAACCACTTTTCGCACTTGTGTTGGTGCAGGAAACCACTTTTGCACTTGTATTAGTGTGGAAAAACCACTTTTCGCACTTGTGATAGTGTTGAAAAACCACTTTTCGCACTTGTGTTAGTGTTGAAAAACCACTTTTCGCACTTGTGTTCGTGTTGAAAAACCACTTTTCGCACTTGTGTTGGTGCAGGAAACCACTTCTGCACTTGTATTAGTGTGGAAAAAACACGTTTTGCACTTGTGATAGTGTTGAAAAACCACTTTTCGCACTTGTGTTCGTGTTGAAATACCACTTTTCGCACTTGTGTTGGTGCAGGAAACCACTTCTGCACTTGTATTAGTGTGGAAAAAACACTTTTTGCACTTGTGATAGTGTTGAAAAACTACTTTTCGCACTTGTGTTAGTGTTGAAAAACCACTTTTCGCACTTGTGTTGGTGCAGGAAACCACTTTTGCACTTGTATTAGTGTGGAAAAACACTTTTCGCACTTGTGTTAGTGTTGAAAAACCACTTTTCGCACTTGTGTTAGTTTTGAAAAACCACTTTTCGCACTTGTGTTAGTGTTGAAAAACCACTTTTCGCACTTGTGATAGTGTTGAAAAACCACTTTTCGCACCTGTGTTAGTGTTGAAAAACCACTTTTCGCACTTGTGTTGGTGCAGGAAACCACTTTTGCACTTGTATTAGTGTGGAAAAAACACTTTTCGCACTTGTGTTAGTGTTGATAAACTACTTTTCACACTTGTGTTAGTGTTGAAAAGCCACTTTTCGCACTTGTGTTGGTGCAGGAAACCACTTTTGCACTTGTATTAGTGTGGAAAAACACTTTTCGCACTTGTGTTAGTGTTGAAAAACCACTTTTCGCACTTGTGCTAGTGTTGAAAAACCACTTTTCGCACTTGTGTTGGTGCAGGAAACCACTTTTGCACTTGTATTAGTGTGGAAAAAACACTTTTTGCACTTGAGATAGTGTTGAAAAGTGGTTTCCTGCACCAACACAAGTGCGAAAAGTGGTTTTTCAACACTTTTCAACACAACAACACTTTTTTCAACACTTTCAACACAACAACAACACTTTTCGCACTTGTGTTAGTGTTGAAAAACCACTCTTCGCACTTGTGTTTGTGTTGAAAAACCACTTTTCGCACTTGTGTTGGTGCAGGAAACCACTTTTGCACTTGTATTAGTGTGGAAAAAACACTTTTCGCACTTGTGTTAGTGTTGAAAAACCACTTTTCGCACTTGTGTTAGTGTTGAAAAACCACTTTTCGCACTTGTGTTGGTGCAGGAAACCACTTTTGCACTTGTATTAGTGTGGAAAAAACACTTTCCGCACTTGTGTTAGTGTTGAAAAACCACGTTTCGCACTTGTGTTAGTGTTGAAAAACCACTTTTCGCACTTGTGTTGGTGCAGGAAACCACTTTTGCACTTGTATTAGTGTGGAAAAAACACTTTTCGCACTTGTGTTAGTGTTGAAAAACGACTTTTCGCACTTGTGTTAGTGTTGAAAAACCACTTTTCGCACTTGTGTTAGTGTTGAAAAACCACTTTTCGCACTTGTGTTGGTGCAGGAAACCACTTTTGCACTTGTATTAGTGTGGAAAAACACTTTTCGCACTTGTGTTAGTGTTGAAAAACCACTTTTCGCACTTGTGTTCGTGTTGAAAAACCACTTTTCGCACTTGTGTTGGTGCAGGAAACCACTTCTGCACTTGTATTAGTGTGGAAAAAACACTTTTTGCACTTGTGATAGTGTTGAAAAACCACTTTTCGCACTTGTGTTAGTATTGAAAAACCACTTTTCGCACTTGTGTTGGTGCAGGAAACCACTTTTGCACTTGTATTAGTGTGGAAAAACCACTTTTCGCACTTGTGTTAGTGTTGAAAAACCACTTTTCGCACTTGTGTTCGTGTTGAAAAACCACTTTTCGCACGTGTGTTAGTGTTGAAAAACCACTTTTCGCACTTGTGTTGGTGCAGGAAACCACTTTTGCACTTGTATTAGTGTGGAAAAACCACTTTTCGCACTTGTGTTAGTGTTGAAAAACCACTTTTCGCACTTGTGTTAGTGTTGAAAAACCACTTTTCACACTTGTGTTGGTGCAGGAAACCACATTTGCACTTGTATTTGTGTGGAAAAAACACGTTTTGCACTTGTGATAGTGTTGAAAAACCATTTTTCGCACTTGTGTTAGTGTTGAAAAACCACTTTTCGCACCTGTGTTAGTGTTGAAAAACCACTTTTCGCACTTGTGTTGGTGCAGGAAACCACTTTTGCACTTGTATTAGTGTGGAAAAAACTCTTTTCGCACTTGTGTTAGTGTTGATAAACTACTTTTCGCACTTGTGTTAGTGTTGAAAAGCCACTTTTCGCACTTGTGTTGGTGCAGTAAACCACTTTTGCACTTGTATTAGTGTGGAAAAACACTTTTCGCACTTGTGTTAGTGTTGAAAAACCACTTTTCGCACTTGTGCTAGTGT
This sequence comes from Myxine glutinosa, assembly GCF_964187855.1. NCBI lineage: Eukaryota > Metazoa > Chordata > Myxini > Myxiniformes > Myxinidae > Myxine > Myxine glutinosa. Next base: position 311,734 of record NW_027616426.1, on the reverse strand, counting down.
TGAAAAACCACTTTTCGCACTTGTGTTGGTGCAGGAAACCACTTTTGCACTTGTATTAGTGTGGAAAAAACACTTTTTGCACTTGAGATAGTGTTGAAAAGTGGTTTCCTGCACCAACACAAGTGTGAAAAGTGGTTTTTCAACACTTTTCAACACAACAACACTTTTTTCAACACTTTCAACACAACAACAACACTTTTCGCACTTATGTTAGTGTTGAAAAACCACTTTTCGCACTTGTGTTTGTGTTGAAAAACCACTTTTCGCACTTGTGTTGGTGCAGGAAACCACTTTTGCACTTGTATTAGTGTGGAAAAAACACTTTTCGCACTTGTGTTAGTGTTGAAAAACCACTTTTCGCACTTGTGTTAGTGTTGAAAAACCACTTTTCGCACTTGTGTTGGTGCAGGAAACCACTTTTGCACTTGTATTAGTGTGGAAAAAACACTCTCCGCACTTGTGTTAGTGTTGAAAAACCACGTTTCGCACTTGTGTTAGTGTTGAAAAACCACTTTTCGCACTTGTGTTGGTGCAGGAAACCACTTTTGCACTTGTATTAGTGTGGAAAAAACACTTTTCGCACTTGTGTTAGTGTTGAAAAACGACTTTTCGCACTTGTGTTAGTGTTGAAAAACCACTTTTCGCACTTGTGTTAGTGTTGAAAAACCACTTTTCGCACTTGTGTTGGTGCAGGAAACCACTTTTGCACTTGTATTAGTGTGGAAAAACACTTTTCGCACTTGTGTTAGTGTTGAAAAACCACTTTTCGCACTTGTGTTAGTTTTGAAAAACCACTTTTCGCACTTGTGTTAGTGTTGAAAAACCACTTTTCGCACTTGTGTTTGTGTTGAAAAACCACTTTTCGCACTTGTATTAGTGTCGAAAAACCACTTTTCGCACTTGTGTTGGTGCAGGAAACCACCTTTGCACTTGTATTAGTGTGGAAAAAACACTTTTCGCACTTGTGTTAGTGTGGAAAAACCACTTTTCGCACTTGTGTCCGTGCAGGAAACCACTTTTGCACTTGTATTAGTGTGGAAAAAACACTTTTTGCACTCGTGATAGTGTTGAAAAACCACTTTTCGCACTTGTGTTAGTGTTGAAAAACCACATTTCGCACTTGTGTTAGTGTTGAAAAACCACTTTTCGCACTTGTGTTGGTGCAGGAAACCACTTTTGCACTTGTATTAGTGTGGAAAAACCACTTTTCGCACTTGTGATAGTGTTGAAAAACCACTTTTCGCACTTGTGTTAGTGTTGAAAAACCACTTTTCGCACTTGTGTTCGTGTTGAAAAACCACTTTTCGCACTTGTGTTGGTGCAGGAAACCACTTCTGCACTTGTATTAGTGTGGAAAAAACACGTTTTGCACTTGTGATAGTGTTGAAAAACCACTTTTCGCACTTGTGTTCGTGTTGAAAAACCACTTTTCGCACTTGTGTTGGTGCAGGAAACCACTTCTGCACTTGTATTAGTGTGGAAAAAACACTTTTTGCACTTGTGATAGTGTTGAAAAACTACTTTTCGCACTTGTGTTAGTGTTGAAAAACCACTTTTCGCACTTGTGTTGGTGCAGGAAACCACTTTTGCACTTGTATTAGTGTGGAAAAACACTTTTCGCACTTGTGTTAGTGTTGAAAAACCACTTTTCGCACTTGTGTTAGTTTTGAAAAACCACTTTTCGCACTTGTGTTAGTGTTGAAAAACCACTTTTCGCACTTGTGATAGTGTTGAAAAACCACTTTTAGCACCTGTGTTAGTGTTGAAAAACCACTTTTCGCACTTGTGTTGGTGCAGGAAACCACTTTTGCACTTGTATTAGTGTGGAAAAAACACTTTTCGCACTTGTGTTAGTGTTGATAAACTACTTTTCACACTTGTGTTAGTGTTGAAAAGCCACTTTTCGCACTTGTGTTGGTGCAGGAAACCACTTTTGCACTTGTATTAGTGTGGAAAAACACTTTTCGCACTTGTGTTAGTGTTGAAAAACCACTTTTCGCACTTGTGCTAGTGTTGAAAAACCACTTTTCGCACTTGTGTTGGTGCAGGAAACCACTTTTGCACTTGTATTAGTGTGGAAAAAACACCTTTTGCACTTGAGATAGTGTTGAAAAGTGGTTTCCTGCACCAACACAAGTGCGAAAAGTGGTTTTTCAACACTTTTCAACACAACAACACTTTTTTCAACACTTTCAACACAACAACAACACTTTTCGCACTTGTGTTAGTGTTGAAAAACCACTCTTCGCACTTGTGTTTGTGTTGAAAAACCACTTTTCGCACTTATGTTGGTGCAGGAAACCACTTTTGCACTTGTATTAGTGTGGAAAAAACACTTTTCGCACTTGTGTTAGTGTTGAAAAACCACTTTTCGCACTTGTGTTAGTGTTGAAAAACCACATTTCGCACTTGTGTTGGTGCAGGAAACCACTTTTGCACTTGTATTAGTGTGGAAAAAACACTTTCCGCACTTGTGTTAGTGTTGAAAAACCACGTTTCGCACTTGTGTTAGTGTTGAAAAACCACTTTTCGCACTTGTGTTGGTGCAGGAAACCACTTTTGCACTTGTATTAGTGTGGAAAAAACACTTTTCGCACTTGTGTTAGTGTTGAAAAACGACTTTTCGCACTTGTGTTAGTGTTGAAAAACCACTTTTCGCACTTGTGTTAGTGTTGAAAAACCACTTTTCGCACTTGTGTTTGTGCAGGAAACCACTTTTGCACTTGTATTAGTGTGGAAAAACACTTTTCGCACTTGTGTTAGTGTTGAAAAACCACTTTTCGCACTTGTGTTAGTTTTGAAAAACCACTTTTCGCACTTGTGTTAGTGTTGAAAAACCACTTTTCGCACTTGTGTTTGTGTTGAAAAACCACTTTTCGCACTTGTATTAGTGTGGAAAAACCACTTTTCGCACTTGTGTTGGTGCAGGAAACCACCTTTGCACTTGTATTAGTGTGGAAAAAACACTTTTCGCACTTGTGTTAGTGTGGAAAAACCACTTTTCGCACTTGTGTTCGTGCAGGAAACCACTTTTGCACTTGTATTAGTGTGGAAAAAACACTTTTTGCACTCGTGATAGTGTTGAAAAACCACTTTTCGCACTTGTGTTAGTGTTGAAAAACCACATTTCGCACTTGTGTTAGTGTTGAAAAACCACTTTTCGCACTTGTGTTGGTGCAGGAAACCACTTTTGCACTTGTATTAGTGTGGAAAAACCACTTTTCGCACTTGTGATAGTGTTGAAAAACCACTTTTCGCACTTGTGTTAGTGTTGAAAAACCACTTTTCGCACTTGTGTTGGTGCAGGAAACCACCTTTGCACTTGTATTAGTGTGGAAAAAACACTTTTCGCACTTGTGTTAGTGTGGAAAAACCACTTTTCGCACTTGTGTTCGTGCAGGAAACCACTTTTGCACTTGTATTAGTGTGGAAAAAACACTTTTTGCACTCGTGATAGTGTTGAAAAACCACTTTTCGCACTTGTGTTAGTGTTGAAAAACCACATTTCGCACTTGTGTTAGTGTTGAAAAACCACTTTTCGCACTTGTGTTGGTGCAGGAAACCACTTTTGCACTTGTATTAGTGTGGAAAAACCACTTTTCGCACTTGTGATAGTGTTGAAAAACCACTTTTCGCACTTGTGTTAGTGTTGAAAAACCACTTTTCGCACTTGTGTTCGTGTTGAAAAACTACTTTTCGCACTTGTGTTGGTGCAGGAAACCACTTTTGCACTTGTATTAGTGTGGAAAAACCACTTTTCGCACTTGTGTTAGTGTTGAAAAACCACTTTTCGCACTTGTGTTCGTGTTGAAAAACCACTTTTCGCACGTGTGTTAGTGTTGAAAAACCACTTTTCGCACTTGTGTTGGTGCAGGAAACCACTTCTGCACTTGTATTAGTGTGGAAAAAACACTTTTTGCACTTGTGATAGTGTTGAAAAACCACTTTTCGCACTTGTGTTAGTGTTGAAAAACCACTTTTCGCACTTGTGTTGGTGCAGGAAACCACTTTTGCACTTGTATTAGTGTGGAAAAACCACTTTTCGCACTTGTGTTAGTGTTGAAAAACCACTTTTCGCACTTGTGTTCGTGTTGAAAAACCACTTTTCGCACGTGTGTTAGTGTTGAAAAACCACTTTTCGCACTTGTGTTGGTGCAGGAAACCACTTTTGCACTTGTATTAGTGTGGAAAAACCACTTTTCGCACTTGTGTTAGTGTTGAAAAACCACTTTTCGCACTTGTGTTAGTGTTGAAAAACCACTTTTCACACTTGTGTTGGTGCAGGAAACCACATTTGCACTTGTATTTGTGTGGAAAAAACACGTTTTGCACTTGTGATAGTGTTGAAAAACCATTTTTCGCACTTGTGTTAGTGTTGAAAAACCACTTTTCGCACCTGTGTTAGTGTTGAAAAACCACTTTTTGCACTTGTGTTGGTGCAGGAAACCACTTTTGCACTTGTATTAGTGTGGAAAAAACTCTTTTCGCACTTGTGTTAGTGTTGATAAACTACTTTTCGCACTTGTGTTAGTGTTGAAAAGCCACTTTTCGCACTTGTGTTGGTGCAGTAAACCACTTTTGCACTTGTATTAGTGTGGAAAAACACTTTTCGCACTTGTGTTAGTGTTGAAAAACCACTTTTCGCACTTGTGCTAGTGTTGAAAAACCACTTTTCGCACTTGTGTTGGTGCAGGAAACCACTTTTGCACTTGTATTAGTGTGGAAAAAACACTTTTTGCACTTGAGATAGTGTTGAAAAGTGGTTTCCTGCACCAACACAAGTGTGAAAAGTGGTTTTTCAACACTTTTCAACACAACAACACTTTTTTCAACACTTTCAACACAACAACAACACTTTTCGCACTTATGTTAGTGTTGAAAAACCACTTTTCGCACTTGTGTTTGTGTTGAAAAACCACTTTTCGCACTTGTGTTGGTGCAGGAAACCACTTTTGCACTTGTATTAGTGTGGAAAAAACACTTTTCGCACTTGTGTTAGTGTTGAAAAACCACTTTTCGCACTTGTGTTAGTGTTGAAAAACCACTTTTCGCACTTGTGTTGGTGCAGGAAACCACTTTTGCACTTGTATTAGTGTGGAAAAAACACTTTCCGCACTTGTGTTAGTGTTGAAAAACCACGTTTCGCACTTGTGTTAGTGTTGAAAAACCACTTTTCGCACTTGTGTTGGTGCAGGAAACCACTTTTGCACTTGTATTAGTGTGGAAAAAACACTTTTCGCACTTGTGTTAGTGTTGAAAAACGACTTTTCGCACTTGTGTTAGTGTTGAAAAACCACTTTTCGCACTTGTGTTAGTGTTGAAAAACCACTTTTCGCACTTGTGTTGGTGCAGGAAACCACTTTTGCACTTGTATTAGTGTGGAAAAACACTTTTCGCACTTGTGTTAGTGTTGAAAAACCACTTTTCGCACTTGTGTTAGTTTTGAAAAACCACGTTTCGCACTTGTGTTAGTGTTGAAAAACCACTTTTCGCACTTGTGTTGGTGCAGGAAACCACTTTTGCACTTGTATTAGTGTGGAAAAAACACTTTTCGCACTTGTGTTAGTGTTGAAAAACGACTTTTCGCACTTGTGTTAGTGTTGAAAAACCACTTTTCGCACTTGTGTTAGTGTTGAAAAACCACTTTTCGCACTTGTGTTGGTGCAGGAAACCACTTTTGCACTTGTATTAGTGTGGAAAAACACTTTTCGCACTTGTGTTAGTGTTGAAAAACCACTTTTCGCACTTGTGTTAGTTTTGAAAAACCACTTTTCGCACTTGTGTTAGTGTTGAAAAACCACTTTTCGCACTTGTGTTTGTGTTGAAAAACCACTTTTCGCACTTGTATTAGTGTGGAAAAACCACTTTTCGCACTTGTGTTGGTGCAGGAAACCACCTTTGCACTTGTATTAGTGTGGAAAAAACACTTTTCGCACTTGTGTTAGTGTGGAAAAACCACTTTTCGCACTTGTGTCCGTGCAGGAAACCACTTTTGCACTTGTATTAGTGTGGAAAAAACACTTTTTGCACTCGTGATAGTGTTGAAAACCACTTTTCGCACTTGTGTTAGTGTTGAAAAACCACATTTCGCACTTGTGTTAGTGTTGAAAAACCACTTTTCGCACTTGTGTTGGTGCAGGAAACCACTTTTGCACTTGTATTAGTGTGGAAAAACCACTTTTCGCACTTGTGATAGTGTTGAAAAACCACTTTTCGCACTTGTGTTAGTGTTGAAAAACCACTTTTCGCACTTGTGTTCGTGTTGAAAAACCACTTTTCGCACTTGTGTTGGTGCAGGAAACCACTTCTGCACTTGTATTAGTGTGGAAAAAACACGTTTTGCACTTGTGATAGTGTTGAAAAACCACTTTTCGCACTTGTGTTCGTGTTGAAAAACCACTTTTCGCACTTGTGTTGGTGCAGGAAACCACTTCTGCACTTGTATTAGTGTGGAAAAAACACTTTTTGCACTTGTGATAGTGTTGAAAAACTACTTTTCGCACTTGTGTTAGTGTTGAAAAACCACTTTTCGCACTTGTGTTGGTGCAGGAAACCACTTTTGCACTTGTATTAGTGTGGAAAAACACTTTTCGCACTTGTGTTAGTGTTGAAAAACCACTTTTCGCACTTGTGTTAGTTTTGAAAAACCACTTTTCGCACTTGTGTTAGTGTTGAAAAACCACTTTTCGCACTTGTGATAGTGTTGAAAAACCACTTTTCGCACCTGTGTTAGTGTTGAAAAACCACTTTTCGCACTTGTGTTGGTGCAGGAAACCACTTTTGCACTTGTATTAGTGTGGAAAAAACACTTTTCGCACTTGTGTTAGTGTTGATAAACTACTTTTCACACTTGTGTTAGTGTTGAAAAACCACTTTTCGCACTTGTGTTGGTGCAGGAAACCACTTTTGCACTTGTATTAGTGTGGAAAAAACACTTTTCGCACTTGTGTTAGTGTTGAAAAACCACTTTTCGCACTTGTGTTAGTGTTGAAAAACCACTTTTCGCACTTGTGTTGGTGCAGGAAACCACTTTTGCACTTGTATTAGTGTGGAAAAAACACTTTCCGCACTTGTGTTAGTGTTGAAAAACCACGTTTCGCACTTGTGTTAGTGTTGAAAAACCACTTTTCGCACTTGTGTTGGTGCAGGAAACCACTTTTGCACTTGTATTAGTGTGGAAAAAACACTTTTCGCACTTGTGTTAGTGTTGAAAAACGACTTTTCGCACTTGTGTTAGTGTTGAAAAACCACTTTTCGCACTTGTGTTAGTGTTGAAAAACCACTTTTCGCACTTGTGTTGGTGCAGGAAACCACTTTTGCACTTGTATTAGTGTGGAAAAACACTTTTCGCACTTGTGTTAGTGTTGAAAAACCACTTTTCGCACTTGTGTTCGTGTTGAAAAACCACTTTTCGCACTTGTGTTGGTGCAGGAAACCACTTCTGCACTTGTAATAGTGTGGAAAAAACACTTTTTGCACTTGTGATAGTGTTGAAAAACCACTTTTCGCTCTTGTGTTAGTGTTGAAAAACCACTTTTCGCACTTGTGTTGGTGCAGGAAACCACTTTTGCACTTGTATTAGTGTGGAAAACCACTTTTCGCACTTGTGTTAGTGTTGAAAAACCACTTTTCGCACTTGTGTTCGTGTTGAAAAACCACTTTTCGCACATGTGTTAGTGTTGAAAAACCACTTTTCGCACTTGTGTTGGTGCAGGAAACCACTTTTGCACTTGTATTAGTGTGGAAAAACCACTTTTCGCACTTGTGTTAGTGTTGAAAAACCACTTTTCGCACTTGTGTTAGTGTTGAAAAACCACTTTTCACACTTGTGTTGGTGCAGGAAACCACATTTGCACTTGTATTTGTGTGGAAAAAACACGTTTTGCACTTGTGATAGTGTTGAAAAACCATTTTTCGCACTTGTGTTAGTGTTGAAAAACCACTTTTCGCACCTGTGTTAGTGTTGAAAAACCACTTTTCGCACTTGTGTTGGTGCAGGAAACCACTTTTGCACTTGTATTAGTGTGGAAAAAACTCTTTTCGCACTTGTGTTAGTGTTGATAAACTACTTTTCGCACTTGTGTTAGTGTTGAAAAGCCACTTTTCGCACTTGTGTTGGTGCAGTAAACCACTTTTGCACTTGTATTAGTGTGGAAAAACACTTTTCGCACTTGTGTTAGTGTTGAAAAACCACTTTTCGCACTTGTGCTAGTGTTGAAAAACCACTTTTCGCACTTGTGTTGGTGCAGGAAACCACTTTTGCACTTGTATTAGTGTGGAAAAAACACTTTTTGCACTTGAGATAGTGTTGAAAAGTGGTTTCCTGCACCAACACAAGTGTGAAAAGTGGTTTTTCAACACTTTTCAACACAACAACACTTTTTTCAACACTTTCAACACAACAACAACACTTTTCGCACTTATGTTAGTGTTGAAAAACCACTTTTCGCACTTGTGTTTGTGTTGAAAAACCACTTTTCGCACTTGTGTTGGTGCAGGAAACCACTTTTGCACTTGTATTAGTGTGGAAAAAACACTTTTCGCACTTGTGTTAGTGTTGAAAAACCACTTTTCGCACTTGTGTTAGTGTTGAAAAACCACTTTTCGCACTTGTGTTGGTGCAGGAAACCACTTTTGCACTTGTATTAGTGTGGAAAAAACACTTTCCGCACTTGTGTTAGTGTTGAAAAACCACGTTTCGCACTTGTGTTAGTGTTGAAAAACCACTTTTCGCACTTGTGTTGGTGCAGGAAACCACTTTTGCACTTGTATTAGTGTGGAAAAAACACTTTTCGCACTTGTGTTAGTGTTGAAAAACGACTTTTCGCACTTGTGTTAGTGTTGAAAAACCACTTTTCGCACTTGTGTTAGTGTTGAAAAACCACTTTTCGCACTTGTGTTGGTGCAGGAAACCACTTTTGCACTTGTATTAGTGTGGAAAAACACTTTTCGCACTTGTGTTAGTGTTGAAAAACCACTTTTCGCACTTGTGTTAGTTTTGAAAAACCACTTTTCGCACTTGTGTTAGTGTTGAAAAACCACTTTTCGCACTTGTGTTTGTGTTGAAAAACCACTTTTCGCACTTGTATTAGTGTGGAAAACCACTTTTCGCACTTGTGTTGGTGCAGGAAACCACCTTTGCACTTGTATTAGTGTGGAAAAAACACTTTTCGCACTTGTGTTAGTGTGGAAAAACCACTTTTCGCACTTGTGTCCGTGCAGGAAACCACTTTTGCACTTGTATTAGTGTGGAAAAAACACTTTTTGCACTCGTGATAGTGTTGAAAAACCACTTTTCGCACTTGTGTTAGTGTTGAAAAACCACATTTCGCACTTGTGTTAGTGTTGAAAAACCACTTTTCGCACTTGTGTTGGTGCAGGAAACCACTTTTGCACTTGTATTAGTGTGGAAAAACCACTTTTCGCACTTGTGATAGTGTTGAAAAACCACTTTTCGCACTTGTGTTAGTGTTGAAAAACCACTTTTCGCACTTGTGTTCGTGTTGAAAAACCACTTTTCGCACTTGTGTTGGTGCAGGAAACCACTTCTGCACTTGTATTAGTGTGGAAAAAACACGTTTTGCACTTGTGATAGTGTTGAAAAACCACTTTTCGCACTTGTGTTCGTGTTGAAAAACCACTTTTCGCACTTGTGTTGGTGCAGGAAACCACTTCTGCACTTGTATTAGTGTGGAAAAAACACTTTTTGCACTTGTGATAGTGTTGAAAAACTACTTTTCGCACTTGTGTTAGTGTTGAAAAACCACTTTTCGCACTTGTGTTGGTGCAGTAAACCACTTTTGCACTTGTATTAGTGTGGAAAAACACTTTTCGCACTTGTGTTAGTGTTGAAAAACCACTTTTCGCACTTGTGTTAGTTTTGAAAAACCACTTTTCGCACTTGTGTTAGTGTTGAAAAACCACTTTTCGCACTTGTGATAGTGTTGAAAAACCACTTTTAGCACCTGTGTTAGTGTTGAAAAACCACTTTTCGCACTTGTGTTGGTGCAGGAAAGCACTTTTGCACTTGTATTAGTGTGGAAAAAACACTTTTCGCACTTGTGTTAGTGTTGATAAACTACTTTTCACACTTGTGTTAGTGTTGAAAAGCCACTTTTCGCACTTGTGTTGGTGCAGGAAACCACTTTTGCACTTGTATTAGTGTGGAAAAACACTTTTCGCACTTGTGTTAGTGTTGAAAAACCACTTTTCGCACTTGTGCTAGTGTTGAAAAACCACTTTTCGCACTTGTGTTGGTGCAGGAAACCACTTTTGCACTTGTATTAGTGTGGAAAAAACACTTTTTGCACTTGAGATAGTGTTGAAAAGTGGTTTCCTGCACCAACACAAGTGCGAAAAGTGGTTTTTCAACACTTTTCAACACAACAACACTTTTTTCAACACTTTCAACACAACAACAACACTTTTCGCACTTGTGTTAGTGTTGAAAAACCACTCTTCGCACTTGTGTTTGTGTTGAAAAACCACTTTTCGCACTTATGTTGGTGCAGGAAACCACTTTTGCACTTGTATTAGTGTGGAAAAAACACTTTTCGCACTTGTGTTAGTGTTGAAAAACCACTTTTCGCACTTGTGTTAGTGTTGAAAAACCACATTTCGCACTTGTGTTGGTGCAGGAAACCACTTTTGCACTTGTATTAGTGTGGAAAAAACACTTTCCGCACTTGTGTTAGTGTTGAAAAACCACGTTTCGCACTTGTTTTAGTGTTGAAAAACCACTTTTCGCACTTGTGTTGGTGCAGGAAACCACTTTTGCACTTGTATTAGTGTGGAAAAAACACTTTTCGCACTTGTGTTAGTGTTGAAAAACGACTTTTCGCACTTGTGTTAGTGTTGAAAAACCACTTTTCGCACTTGTGTTAGTGTTGAAAAACCACTTTTCGCACTTGTGTTTGTGCAGGAAACCACTTTTGCACTTGTATTAGTGTGGAAAAACACTTTTCGCACTTGTGTTAGTGTTGAAAAACCACTTTTCGCACTTGTGTTAGTTTTGAAAAACCACTTTTCGCACTTGTGTTAGTGTTGAAAAACCACTTTTCGCACTTGTGTTTGTGTTGAAAAACCACTTTTCGCACTTGTATTAGTGTGGAAAAACCACTTTTCGCACTTGTGTTGGTGCAGGAAACCACCTTTGCACTTGTATTAGTGTGGAAAAAACACTTTTCGCACTTGTGTTAGTGTGGAAAAACCACTTTTCGCACTTGTGTTCGTGCAGGAAACCACTTTTGCACTTGTATTAGTGTGGAAAAAACACTTTTTGCACTCGTGATAGTGTTGAAAAACCACTTTTCGCACTTGTGTTAGTGTTGAAAAACCACATTTCGCACTTGTGTTAGTGTTGAAAAACCACTTTTCGCACTTGTGTTGGTGCAGGAAACCACTTTTGCACTTGTATTAGTGTGGAAAAACCACTTTTCGCACTTGTGATAGTGTTGAAAAACCACTTTTCGCACTTGTGTTAGTGTTGAAAAACCACTTTTCGCACTTGTGTTCGTGTTGAAAAACTACTTTTCGCACTTGTGTTGGTGCAGGAAACCACTTCTGCACTTGTATTAGTGTGGAAAAAACACGTTTTGCACTTGTGATAGTGTTGAAAAACCACTTTTCGCACTTGTGTTCGTGTTGAAAAACCACTTTTCGCACTTGTGTTGGTGCAGGAAACCACTTCTGCACTTGTATTAGTGTGGAAAAAACACTTTTTGCACTTGTGATAGTGTTGAAAAACCACTTTTCGCACTTGTGTTAGTGTTGAAAAACCACTTTTCGCACTTGTGTTGGTGCAGGAAACCACTTTTGCACTTGTATTAGTGTGGAAAAACCACTTTTCGCACTTGTGTTAGTGTTGAAAAACCACTTTTCGCACTTGTGTTCGTGTTGAAAAACCACTTTTCGCACGTGTGTTAGTGTTGAAAAACCACTTTTCGCACTTGTGTTGGTGCAGGAAACCACTTCTGCACTTGTATTAGTGTGGAAAAAACACTTTTTGCACTTGTGATAGTGTTGAAAAACCACTTTTCGCACTTGTGTTAGTGTTGAAAAACCACTTTTCGCACTTGTGTTGGTGCAGGAAACCACTTTTGCACTTGTATTAGTGTGGAAAAACCACTTTTCGCACTTGTGTTAGTGTTGAAAAACCACTTTTCGCACTTGTGTTCGTGTTGAAAAACCACTTTTCGCACGTGTGTTAGTGTTGAAAAACCACTTTTCGCACTTGTGTTGGTGCAGGAAACCACTTTTGCACTTGTATTAGTGTGGAAAAACCACTTTTCGCACTTGTGTTAGTGTTGAAAAACCACTTTTCGCACTTGTGTTAGTGTTGAAAAACCACTTTTCACACTTGTGTTGGTGCAGGAAACCACATTTGCACTTGTATTTGTGTGGAAAAAACACGTTTTGCACTTGTGATAGTGTTGAAAAACCATTTTTCGCACTTGTGTTAGTGTTGAAAAACCACTTTTCGCACCTGTGTTAGTGTTGAAAAACCACTTTTCGCACTTGTGTTGGTGCAGGAAACCACTTTTGCACTTGTATTAGTGTGGAAAAAACTCTTTTCGCACTTGTGTTAGTGTTGATAAACTACTTTTCGCACTTGTGTTAGTGTTGAAAAGCCACTTTTCGCACTTGTGTTGGTGCAGTAAACCACTTTTGCACTTGTATTAGTGTGGAAAAACACTTTTCGCACTTGTGTTAGTGTTGAAAAACCACTTTTCGCACTTGTGCTAGTGTTGAAAAACCACTTTTCGCACTTGTGTTGGTGCAGGAAACCACTTTTGCACTTGTATTAGTGTGGAAAAAACACTTTTTGCACTTGAGATAGTGTTGAAAAGTGGTTTCCTGCACCAACACAAGTGTGAAAAGTGGTTTTTCAACACTTTTCAACACAACAACACTTTTTTCAACACTTTCAACACAACAACAACACTTTTCGCACTTATGTTAGTGTTGAAAAACCACTTTTCGCACTTGTGTTTGTGTTGAAAAACCACTTTTCGCACTTGTGTTGGTGCAGGAAACCACTTTTGCACTTGTATTAGTGTGGAAAAAACACTTTTCGCACTTGTGTTAGTGTTGAAAAACCACTTTTCGCACTTGTGTTAGTGTTGAAAAACCACTTTTCGCACTTGTGTTGGTGCAGGAAACCACTTTTGCACTTGTATTAGTGTGGAAAAAACACTTTCCGCACTTGTGTTAGTGTTGAAAAACCACGTTTCGCACTTGTGTTAGTGTTGAAAAACCACTTTTCGCACTTGTGTTGGTGCAGGAAACCACTTTTGCACTTGTATTAGTGTGGAAAAAACACTTTTCGCACTTGTGTTAGTGTTGAAAAACGACTTTTCGCACTTGTGTTAGTGTTGAAAAACCACTTTTCGCACTTGTGTTAGTGTTGAAAAACCACTTTTCGCACTTGTGTTGGTGCAGGAAACCACTTTTGCACTTGTATTAGTGTGGAAAAACACTTTTCGCACTTGTGTTAGTGTTGAAAAACCACTTTTCGCACTTGTGTTAGTTTTGAAAAACCACTTTTCGCACTTGTGTTAGTGTTGAAAAACCACTTTTCGCACTTGTGTTTGTGTTGAAAAACCACTTTTCGCACTTGTATTAGTGTGGAAAAACCACTTTTCGCACTTGTGTTGGTGCAGGAAACCACCTTTGCACTTGTATTAGTGTGGAAAAAACACTTTTCGCACTTGTGTTAGTGTGGAAAAACCACTTTTCGCACTTGTGTCCGTGCAGGAAACCACTTTTGCACTTGTATTAGTGTGGAAAAAACACTTTTTGCACTCGTGATAGTGTTGAAAAACCACTTTTCGCACTTGTGTTAGTGTTGAAAAACCACATTTCGCACTTGTGTTAGTGTTGAAAAACCACTTTTCGCACTTGTGTTGGTGCAGGAAACCACTTTTGCACTTGTATTAGTGTGGAAAAACCACTTTTCGCACTTGTGATAGTGTTGAAAAACCACTTTTCGCACTTGTGTTAGTGTTGAAAAACCACTTTTCGCACTTGTGTTCGTGTTGAAAAACCACTTTTCGCACTTGTGTTGGTGCAGGAAACCACTTCTGCACTTGTATTAGTGTGGAAAAAACACGTTTTGCACTTGTGATAGTGTTGAAAAACCACTTTTCGCACTTGTGTTCGTGTTGAAAAACCACTTTTCGCACTTGTGTTGGTGCAGGAAACCACTTCTGCACTTGTATTAGTGTGGAAAAAACACTTTTTGCACTTGTGATAGTGTTGAAAAACCACTTTTCGCACTTGTGTTAGTGTTGAAAAACCACTTTTCGCACTTGTGTTGGTGCAGGAAACCACTTTTGCACTTGTATTAGTGTGGAAAAACACTTTTCGCACTTGTGTTAGTGTTGAAAAACCACTTTTCGCACTTGTGTTAGTTTTGAAAAACCACTTTTCGCACTTGTGTTAGTGTTGAAAAACCACTTTTCGCACTTGTGATAGTGTTGAAAAACCACTTTTCGCACCTGTGTTAGTGTTGAAAAACCACTTTTCGCACTTGTGTTGGTGCAGGAAACCACTTTTGCACTTGTATTAGTGTGGAAAAAACACTTTTCGCACTTGTGTTAGTGTTGATAAACTACTTTTCACACTTGTGTTAGTGTTGAAAAGCCACTTTTCGCACTTGTGTTGGTGCAGGAAACCACTTTTGCACTTGTATTAGTGTGGAAAAACACTTTTCGCACTTGTGTTAGTGTTGAAAAACCACTTTTCGCACTTGTGCTAGTGTTGAAAAACCACTTTTCGCACTTGTGTTGGTGCAGGAAACCACTTTTGCACTTGTATTAGTGTGGAAAAAACACTTTTTGCACTTGAGATAGTGTTGAAAAGTGGTTTCCTGCACAAACACAAGTGCGAAAAGTGGTTTTTCAACACTTTTCAACACAACAACACTTTTTTCAACACTTTCAACACAACAACAACACTTTTCGCACTTGTGTTAGTGTTGAAAAACCACTCTTCGCACTTGTGTTTGTGTTGAAAAACCACTTTTCGCACTTGTGTTGGTGCAGGAAACCACTTTTGCACTTGTATTAGTGTGGAAAAAACACTTTTCGCACTTGTGTTAGTGTTGAAAAACCACTTTTCGCACTTGTGTTAGTGTTGAAAAACCACATTTCGCACTTGTGTTGGTGCAGGAAACCACTTTTGCACTTGTATTAGTGTGGAAAAAACACTTTCCGCACTTGTGTTAGTGTTGAAAAACCACGTTTCGCACTTGTGTTAGTGTTGAAAAACCACTTTTCGCACTTGTGTTGGTGCAGGAAACCACTTTTGCACTTGTATTAGTGTGGAAAAAACACTTTTCGCACTTGTGTTAGTGTTGAAAAACGACTTTTCGCACTTGTGTTAGTGTTGAAAAACCACTTTTCGCACTTGTGTTAGTGTTGAAAAACCACTTTTCGCACTTGTGTTTGTGCAGGAAACCACTTTTGCACTTGTATTAGTGTGGAAAAACACTTTTCGCACTTGTGTTAGTGTTGAAAAACCACTTTTCGCACTTGTGTTAGTTTTGAAAAACCACTTTTCGCACTTGTGTTAGTGTTGAAAAACCACTTTTCGCACTTGTGTTTGTGTTGAAAAACCACTTTTCGCACTTGTATTAGTGTGGAAAAACCACTTTTCGCACTTGTGTTGGTGCAGGAAACCACCTTTGCACTTGTATTAGTGTGGAAAAAACACTTTTCGCACTTGTGTTAGTGTGGAAAAACCACTTTTCGCACTTGTGTTCGTGCAGGAAACCACTTTTGCACTTGTATTAGTGTGGAAAAAACACTTTTTGCACTCGTGATAGTGTTGAAAAACCACTTTTCGCACTTGTGTTAGTGTTGAAAAACCACATTTCGCACTTGTGTTAGTGTTGAAAAACCACTTTTCGCACTTGTGTTGGTGCAGGAAACCACTTTTGCACTTGTATTAGTGTGGAAAAACCACTTTTCGCACTTGTGATAGTGTTGAAAAACCACTTTTCGCAATTGTGTTAGTGTTGAAAAACCACTTTTCGCACTTGTGTTCGTGTTGAAAAACTACTTTTCGCACTTGTGTTGGTGCAGGAAACCACTTTTGCACTTGTATTAGTGTGGAAAAAACACTTTTCGCACTTGTGTTAGTGTTGAAAAACGACTTTTCGCACTTGTGTTAGTGTTGAAAAACCACTTTTCGCACTTGTGTTGGTGCAGGAAACCACTTCTGCACTTGTATTAGTGTGGAAAAAACACTTTTTGCACTTGTGATAGTGTTGAAAAACTACTTTTCGCACTTGTGTTAGTGTTGAAAAACCACTTTTCGCACTTGTGTTGGTGCAGGAAACCACTTTTGCACTTGTATTAGTGTGGAAAAACACTTTTCGCACTTGTGTTAGTGTTGAAAAACCACTTTTCGCACTTGTGTTAGTTTTGAAAAACCACTTTTCGCACTTGTGTTAGTGTTGAAAAACCACTTTTCGCACTTGTGATAGTGTTGAAAAACCACTTTTCGCACCTGTGTTAGTGTTGAAAAACCACTTTTCGCACTTGTGTTGGTGCAGGAAACCACTTTTGCACTTGTATTAGTGTGGAAAAAACACTTTTCGCACTTGTGTTAGTGTTGATAAACTACTTTTCACACTTGTGTTAGTGTTGAAAAGCCACTTTTCGCACTTGTGTTGGTGCAGGAAACCACTTTTGCACTTGTATTAGTGTGGAAAAACACTTTTCGCACTTGTGTTAGTGTTGAAAAACCACTTTTCGCACTTGTGCTAGTGTTGAAAAACCACTTTTCGCACTTGTGTTGGTGCAGGAAACCACTTTTGCACTTGTATTAGTGTGGAAAAAACACTTTTTGCACTTGAGATAGTGTTGAAAAGTGGTTTCCTGCACCAACACAAGTGCGAAAAGTGGTTTTTCAACACTTTTCAACACAACAACACTTTTTTCAACACTTTCAACACAACAACAACACTTTTCGCACTTGTGTTAGTGTTGAAAAACCACTCTTCGCACTTGTGTTTGTGTTGAAAAACCACTTTTCGCACTTGTGTTGGTGCAGGAAACCACTTTTGCACTTGTATTAGTGTGGAAAAAACACTTTTCGCACTTGTGTTAGTGTTGAAAAACCACTTTTCGCACTTGTGTTAGTGTTGAAAAACCACATTTCGCACTTGTGTTGGTGCAGGAAACCACTTTTGCACTTGTATTAGTGTGGAAAAAACACTTTCCGCACTTGTGTTAGTGTTGAAAAACCACGTTTCGCACTTGTGTTAGTGTTGAAAAACCACTTTTCGCACTTGTGTTGGTGCAGGAAACCACTTTTGCACTTGTATTAGTGTGGAAAAAACACTTTTCGCACTTGTGTTAGTGTTGAAAAACGACTTTTCGCACTTGTGTTAGTGTTGAAAAACCACTTTTCGCACTTGTGTTAGTGTTGAAAAACCACTTTTCGCACTTGTGTTTGTGCAGGAAACCACTTTTGCACTTGTATTAGTGTGGAAAAACACTTTTCGCACTTGTGTTAGTGTTGAAAAACCACTTTTCGCACTTGTGTTAGTTTTGAAAAACCACTTTTCGCACTTGTGTTAGTGTTGAAAAACCACTTTTCGCACTTGTGTTTGTGTTGAAAAACCACTTTTCGCACTTGTATTAGTGTGGAAAAACCACTTTTCGCACTTGTGTTGGTGCAGGAAACCACCTTTGCACTTGTATTAGTGTGGAAAAAACACTTTTCGCACTTGTGTTAGTGTGGAAAAACCACTTTTCGCACTTGTGTTCGTGCAGGAAACCACTTTTGCACTTGTATTAGTGTGGAAAAAACACTTTTTGCACTCGTGATAGTGTTGAAAAACCACTTTTCGCACTTGTGTTAGTGTTGAAAAACCACATTTCGCACTTGTGTTAGTGTTGAAAAACCACTTTTCGCACTTGTGTTGGTGCAGGAAACCACTTTTGCACTTGTATTAGTGTGGAAAAACCACTTTTCGCACTTGTGATAGTGTTGAAAAACCACTTTTCGCAATTGTGTTAGTGTTGAAAAACCACTTTTCGCACTTGTGTTCGTGTTGAAAAACTACTTTTCGCACTTGTGTTGGTGCAGGAAACCACTTCTGCACTTGTATTAGTGTGGAAAAAACACGTTTTGCACTTGTGATAGTGTTGAAAAACCACTTTTCGCACTTGTGTTCGTGTTGAAAAACCACTTTTCGCACTTGTGTTGGTGCAGGAAACCACTTCTGCACTTGTATTAGTGTGGAAAAAACACTTTTTGCACTTGTGATAGTGTTGAAAAACCACTTTTCGCACTTGTGTTAGTGTTGAAAAACCACTTTTCGCACTTGTGTTGGTGCAGGAAACCACTTTTGCACTTGTATTAGTGTGGAAAACCCACTTTTCGCACTTGTGTTAGTGTTGAAAAACCACTTTTCGCACTTGTGTTCGTGTTGAAAAACCACTTTTCGCACGTGTGTTAGTGTTGAAAAACCACTTTTCGCACTTGTGTTGGTGCAGGAAACCACTTTTGCACTTGTATTAGTGTGGAAAAACCACTTTTCGCACTTGTGTTAGTGTTGAAAAACCACTTTTCGCACTTGTGTTAGTGTTGAAAAACCACTTTTCACACTTGTGTTGGTGCAGGAAACCACATTTGCACTTGTATTTGTGTGGAAAAAACACGTTTTGCACTTGTGATAGTGTTGAAAAACAATTTTTCGCACTTGTGTTAGTGTTGAAAAACCACTTTTCGCACCTGTGTTAGTGTTGAAAAACCACTTTTCGCACTTGTGTTGGTGCAGGAAACCACTTTTGCACTTGTATTAGTGTGGAAAAAACACTTTTCGCACTTGTGTTAGTGTTGATAAACTACTTTTCGCACTTGTGTTAGTGTTGAAAAGCCACTTTTCGCACTTGTGTTGGTGCAGTAAACCACTTTTGCACTTGTATTAGTGTGGAAAAACACTTTTCGCACTTGTGTTAGTGTTGAAAAACCACTTTTCGCACTTGTGCTAGTGTTGAAAAACCACTTTTCGCACTTGTGTTGGTGCAGGAAACCACTTTTGCACTTGTATTAGTGTGGAAAAAACACTTTTTGCACTTGAGATAGTGTTGAAAAGTGGTTTCCTGCACCAACACAAGTGCGAAAAGTGGTTTTTCAACACTTTTCAACACAACAACACTTTTTTCAACACTTTCAACACAACAACAACACTTTTCGCACTTGTGTTAGTGTTGAAAAACCACTTTTCGCACTTGTGTTTGTGTTGAAAAAGCACTTTTCGCACTTGTGTTGGTGCAGGAAACCACTTTTGCACTTGTATTAGTGTGGAAAAAACACTTTTCGCACTTGTGTTAGTGTTGAAAAACCACTTTTCGCACTTGTGTTAGTGTTGAAAAACCACTTTTCGCACTTGTGTTGGTGCAGGAAAGCACTTTTGCACTTGTATTAGTGTGGAAAAAACACTTTCCGCACTTGTGTTAGTGTTGAAAAACCACGTTTCGCACTTGTGTTAGTGTTGAAAAACCACTTTTCGCACTTGTGTTGGTGCAGGAAACCACTTTTGCACTTGTATTAGTGTGGAAAAAACACTTTTCGCACTTGTGTTAGTGTTGAAAAACGACTTTTCGCACTTGTGTTAGTGTTGAAAACCACTTTTCGCACTTGTGTTAGTGTTGAAAAACCACTTTTCGCACTTGTGTTGGTGCAGGAAACCACTTTTGCACTTGTATTAGTGTGGAAAAACACTTTTCGCACTTGTGTTAGTGTTGAAAAACCACTTTTCGCACTTGTGTTAGTTTTGAAAAACCACTTTTCGCACTTGTGTTCGTGTTGAAAAACCACTTTTCGCACTTGTGTTTGTGTTGAAAAACCACTTTTCGCACTTGTATTAGTGTGGAAAAACCACTTTTCGCACTTGTGTTGGTGCAGGAAACCACCTTTGCACTTGTATTAGTGTGGAAAAAACACTTTTCGCACTTGTGTTAGTGTGGAAGAACCACTTTTCGCACTTGTGTCCATGCAGGAAACCACTTTTGCACTTGTATTAGTGTGGAAAAAACACTTTTTGCACTCGTGATAGTGTTGAAAAACCACTTTTCGCACTTGTGTTAGTGTTGAAAAACCACATTTCGCACTTGTGTTAGTGTTGAAAAACCACTTTTCGCACTTGTGTTGGTGCAGGAAACCACTTTTGCACTTGTATTAGTGTGGAAAAACCACTTTTCGCACTTGTGATAGTGTTGAAAAACCACTTTTCGCACTTGTGTTAGTGTTGAAAAACCACTTTTCGCACTTGTGTTCGTGTTGAAAAACCACTTTTCGCACTTGTGTTGGTGCAGGAAACCACTTCTGCACTTGTATTAGTGTGGAAAAAACACGTTTTGCACTTGTGATAGTGTTGAAAAACCACTTTTCGCACTTGTGTTCGTGTTGAAAAACCACTTTTCGCACTTGTGTTGGTGCAGGAAACCACTTCTGCACTTGTATTAGTGTGGAAAAAACACTTTTTGCACTTGTGATAGTGTTGAAAAACTACTTTTCGCACTTGTGTTAGTGTTGAAAAACCACTTTTCGCACTTGTGTTGGTGCAGGAAACCACTTTTGCACTTGTATTAGTGTGGAAAAACACTTTTCGCACTTGTGTTAGTGTTGAAAAACCACTTTTCGCACTTGTGTTAGTTTTGAAAAACCACTTTTCGCACTTGTGTTAGTGTTGAAAAACCACTTTTCGCACTTGTGTTTGTGTTGAAAAATCACTTTTCGCACTTGTATTAGTGTGGAAAAACCACTTTTCGCACTTGTGTTGGTGCAGGAAACCACCTTTGCACTTGTATTAGTGTGGAAAAAACACTTTTCGCACTTGTGTTAGTGTGGAAAAACCACTTTTCGCACTTGTGTCCGTGCAGGAAACCACTTTTGCACTTGTATTAGTGTGGAAAAAACACTTTTTGCACTCGTGATAGTGTTGAAAAACCACTTTTCGCACTTGTGTTAGTGTTGAAAAACCACATTTCGCACTTGTGTTAGTGTTGAAAAACCACTTTTCGCACTTGTGTTGGTGCAGGAAACCACTTTTGCACTTGTATTAGTGTGGAAAAACCACTTTTCGCACTTGTGATAGTGTTGAAAAACCACTTTTCGCACTTGTGTTAGTGTTGAAAAACCACTTTTCGCACTTGTGTTCGTGTTGAAAAACCACTTTTCGCACTTGTGTTGGTGCAGGAAACCACTTCTGCACTTGTATTAGTGTGGAAAAAACACGTTTTGCACTTGTGATAGTGTTGAAAAACCACTTTTCGCACTTGTGTTCGTGTTGAAAAACCACTTTTCGCCCTTGTGTTGGTGCAGGAAACCACTTCTGCACTTGTATTAGTGTGGAAAAAACACTTTTTGCACTTGTGATAGTGTTGAAAAACCACTTTTCGCACTTGTGTTAGTGTTGAAAAACCACTTTTCGTACTTGTGTTGGTGCAGGAAACCACTTTTGCACTTGTATTAGTGTGGAAAAACCACTTTTCGCACTTGTGTTAGTGTTGAAAAACCACTTTTCGCACTTGTGTTCGTGTTGAAAAACCACTTTTCGCACGTGTGTTAGTGTTGAAAAACCACTTTTCGCACTTGTGTTAGTGTTGAAAAACCACTTTTCGCACTTGTGTTTGTGTTGAAAAACCACTTTTCGCACTTGTATTAGTGTGGAAAAACCACTTTTCGCACTTGTGTTGGTGCAGGAAACCACCTTTGCACTTGTATTAGTGTGGAAAAAACAGTTTTCGCACTTGTGTTAGTGTTGAAAAACCACTTTTCGCACTTGTGTTAGTGTTGAAAAACCACTTTTCGCACTTGTGTTAGTGTTGAAAAACCACTTTTCGCACTTGTGTTAGTGTTGAAAAACCACTTTTCGCACTTGTGTTGGTGCAGGAAACCACTTTTGCACTTGTATTAGTGTGGAAAAAACAGTTTTCGCACTTGTGTTAGTGTTGAAAAACCACTTTTCGCACTTGTGTTAGTGTTGAAAAACCACTTTTCGCACTTGTGTTAGTGTTGAAAAACCACTCTTCGCACTTGTGTTTGTGTTGAAAAACCACTTTTCGCACTTGTGTTGGTGCAGGAAACCACTTTTGCACTTGTATTAGTGTGGAAAAAACACTTTTCGCACTTGTGTTTGTGTTGAAAAACCACTTTTCACACTTGTGTTGGTGTAGGAAACCACATTTGCACTTGTATTTGTGTGGAAAAAACACGTTTTGCACTTGTGATAGTGTTGAAAAACCATTTTTCGCACTTGTGTTAGTGTTGAAAAACCACTTTTCGCACCTGTGTTAGTGTTGAAAAACCACTTTTCGCACTTGTGTTGGTGCAGGAAACCACTTTTGCACTTGTATTAGTGTGGAAAAAACACTTTTCGCACTTGTGTTAGTGTTGATAAACTACTTTTCACACTTGTGTTCGTGTTGAAAAGCCACTTTTCGCACTTGTGTTGGTGCAGGAAACCACTTTTGCACTTGTATTAGTGTGGAAAAACACTTTTCGCACTTGTGTTAGTGTTGAAAAACCACTTTTCGCACTTGTGCTAGTGTTGAAAAACCACTTTTCGCACTTGTGTTGGTGCAGGAAACCACTTTTGCACTTGTATTAGTGTGGAAAAAACACTTTTTGCACTTGAGATAGTGTTGAAAAGTGGTTTCCTGCACCAACACAAGTGCGAAAAGTGGTTTTTCAACACTTTTCAACACAACAACACTTTTTTCAACACTTTCAACACAACAACAACACTTTTCGCACTTGTGTTAGTGTTGAAAAACCACTCTTCGCACTTGTGTTTGTGTTGAAAAACCACTTTTCGCACTTGTGTTGGTGCAGGAAACCACTTTTGCACTTGTATTAGTGTGGAAAAAACACTTTTCGCACTTGTGTTAGTGTTGAAAAACCACTTTTCGCACTTGTGTTAGTGTTGAAAAACCACTTTTCGCACTTGTGTTGGTGCAGGAAACCACTTTTGCACTTGTATTAGTGTGGAAAAAACACTTTCCGCACTTGTGTTAGTGTTGAAAAACCACGTTTCGCACTTGTGTTAGTGTTGAAAAACCACTTTTCGCACTTGTGTTGGTGCAGGAAACCACTTTTGCACTTGTATTAGTGTGGAAAAACACTTTTCGCACTTGTGTTAGTGTTGAAAAACGACTTTTCGCACTTGTGTTAGTGTTGAAAAACCACTTTTCGCACTTGTGTTAGTGTTGAAAAACCACTTTTCGCACTTGTGTTGGTGCAGGAAACCACTTTTGCACTTGTATTAGTGTGGAAAAACACTTTTCGCACTTGTGTTAGTGTTGAAAAACCACTTTTCGCACTTGTGTTAGTTTTGAAAAACCACTTTTCGCACTTGTGTTAGTGTTGAAAAACCACTTTTCGCACTTGTGTTTGTGTTGAAAAACCACTTTTCGCACTTGTATTAGTGTGGAAAAACCACTTTTCGCACTTGTGTTGGTGCAGGAAACCACCTTTGCACTTGTATTAGTGTGGAAAAAACACTTTTCGCACTTGTGTTAGTGTGGAAAAACCACTTTTCGCACTTGTGTTCGTGCAGGAAACCACTTTTGCACTTGTATTAGTGTGGAAAAAACACTTTTTGCACTCGTGATAGTGTTGAAAAACCACTTTTCGCACTTGTGTTAGTGTTGAAAAACCACATTTCGCACTTGTGTTAGTGTTGAAAAACCACTTTTCGCACTTGTGTTGGTGCAGGAAACCACTTTTGCACTTGTATTAGTGTGGAAAAACCACTTTTCGCACTTGTGATAGTGTTGAAAAACCACTTTTCGCACTTGTGTTAGTGTTGAAAAACCACTTTTCGCACTTGTGTTCGTGTTGAAAAACTACTTTTCGCACTTGTGTTGGTGCAGGAAACCACTTCTGCACTTGTATTAGTGTGGAAAAAACACGTTTTGCACTTGTGATAGTGTTGAAAAACCACTTTTCGCACTTGTGTTCGTGTTGAAAAACCACTTTTCGCACTTGTGTTGGTGCAGGAAACCACTTCTGCACTTGTATTAGTGTGGAAAAAACACTTTTTGCACTTGTGATAGTGTTGAAAAACCACTTTTCGCACTTGTGTTAGTGTTGAAAAACCACTTTTCGCACTTGTGTTGGTGCAGGAAACCACTTTTGCACTTGTATTAGTGTGGAAAAACCACTTTTCGCACTTGTGTTAGTGTTGAAAAACCACTTTTCGCACTTGTGTTCGTGTTGAAAAACCACTTTTCGCACGTGTGTTAGTGTTGAAAAACCACTTTTCGCACTTGTGTTGGTGCAGGAAACCACTTTTGCACTTGTATTAGTGTGGAAAAACCACTTTTCGCACTTGCGTTAGTGTTGAAAAACCACTTTTCGCACTTGTGTTAGTGTTGAAAAACCACTTTTCACACTTGTGTTGGTGCAGGAAACCACATTTGCACTTGTATTTGTGTGGAAAAAATACGTTTTGCACTTGTGATAGTGTTGAAAAACCATTTTTCGCACTTGTGTTAGTGTTGAAAAACCACTTTTCGCACCTGTGTTAGTGTTGAAAAACCACTTTTCGCACTTGTGTTGGTGCAGGAAACCACTTTTGCACTTGTATTAGTGTGGAAAAAACACTTTTCGCACTTGTGTTAGTGTTGATAAACTACTTTTCGCACTTGTGTTAGTGTTGAAAAGCCACTTTTCGCACTTGTGTTGGTGCAGTAAACCACTTTTGCACTTGTATTAGTGTGGAAAAACACTTTTCGCACTTGTGTTAGTGTTGAAAAACCACTTTTCGCACTTGTGCTAGTGTTGAAAAACCACTTTTCGCACTTGTGTTGGTGCAGGAAACCACTTTTGCACTTGTATTAGTGTGGAAAAAACACTTTTTGCACTTGAGATAGTGTTGAAAAGTGGTTTCCTGCACCAACACAAGTGCGAAAAGTGGTTTTTCAACACTTTTCAACACAACAACACTTTTGTCAACACTTTCAACACAACAACAACACTTTTCGCACTTGTGTTAGTGTTGAAAAACCACTTTTCGCACTTGTGTTTGTGTTGAAAAACCACTTTTCGCACTTGTTTTGGTGCAGGAAACCACTTTTGCACTTGTATTAGTGTGGAAAAAACACTTTTCGCACTTGTGTTAGTGTTGAAAAACCACTTTTCGCACTTGTGTTAGTGTTGAAAAACCACTTTTCGCACTTGTGTTGGTGCAGGAAACCACTTTTGCACTTGTATTAGTGTGGAAAAAACACTTTCCGCACTTGTGTTAGTGTTGAAAAACCACGTTTCGCACTTGTGTTAGTGTTGAAAAACCACTTTTCGCACTTGTGTTGGTGCAGGAAACCACTTTAGCACTTGTATTAGTGTGGAAAAAACACTTTTCGCACTTGTGTTAGTGTTGAAAAACGACTTTTCGCACTTGTGTTAGTGTTGAAAAACCACTTTTCGCACTTGTGTTAGTGTTGAAAAACCACTTTTCGCACTTGTGTTGGTGCAGGAAACCACTTTTGCACTTGTATTAGTGTGGAAAAACACTTTTCGCACTTGTGTTAGTGTTGAAAAACCACTTTTCGCACTTGTGTTAGTTTTGAAAAACCACTTTTCGCACTTGTGTTAGTGTTGAAAACCACTTTTCGCACTTGTGTTTGTGTTGAAAAACCACTTTTCGCACTTGTATTAGTGTGGAAAAACCACTTTTCGCACTTGTGTTGGTGCAGGAAACCACCTTTGCACTTGTATTAGTGTGGAAAAAACACTTTTCGCACTTGTGTTAGTGTGGAAAAACCACTTTTCGCACTTGTGTCCGTGCAGGAAACCACTTTTGCACTTGTATTAGTGTGGAAAAAACACTTTTTGCACTCGTGATAGTGTTGAAAAACCACTTTTCGCACTTGTGTTAGTGTTGAAAAACCACATTTCGCACTTGTGTTAGTGTTGAAAAACCACTTTTCGCACTTGTGTTGGTGCAGGAAACCACTTTTGCACTTGTATTAGTGTGGAAAAACCACTTTTCGCACTTGTGATAGTGTTGAAAAACCACTTTTCGCACTTGTGTTAGTGTTGAAAAACCACTTTTCGCACTTGTGTTCGTGTTGAAAAACCACTTTTCGCACTTGTGTTGGTGCAGGAAACCACTTCTGCACTTGTATTAGTGTGGAAAAAACACGTTTTGCACTTGTGATAGTGTTGAAAAACCACTTTTCGCACTTGTGTTCGTGTTGAAAAACCACTTTTCGCACTTGTGTTGGTGCAGGAAACCACTTCTGCACTTGTATTAGTGTGGAAAAAACACTTTTTGCACTTGTGATAGTGTTGAAAAACTACTTTTCGCACTTGTGTTAGTGTTGAAAAACCACTTTTCGCACTTGTGTTGGTGCAGGAAACCACTTTTGCACTTGTATTAGTGTGGAAAAACCACTTTTCGCACTTGTGTTAGTGTTGAAAAACCACTTTTCGCACTTGTGTTCGTGTTGAAAAACCACTTTTCGCACGTGTGTTAGTGTTGAAAAACCACTTTTCGCACTTGTGTTGGTGCAGGAAACCACTTTTGCACTTGTATTAGTGTGGAAAAACCACTTTTCGCACTTGTGTTAGTGTTGAAAAACCACTTTTCGCACTTGTGTTAGTGTTGAAAAACCACTTTTCGCACTTGTGTTGGTGCAGGAAACCACTTTTGCACTTGTATTAGTGTGGAAAAAACACTTTTTGCACTTGTGATAGTGTTGAAAAACCACTTTTCGCACTTGTGTTAGTGTTGAAAAACCACTTTTCGCACTTGTGTTGGTGCAGGAAACCACTTTTGCACTTGTATTAGTGTGGCAAAACCACTTTTCGCACTTGTTTTAGTGTTGAAAAACCACTTTTCGCACTTGTGCTAGTGTTGAAAAACCACATTTCGCACTTGTGTTAGTGTTGAAAAACCACTATTCGCACTTGTGTTAGTGTTGAAAAACCACTTTTCGCACTTGTGTTGGTGCAGGAAACCACATTTGCACTTGTATTAGTGTGGAAAAAACACTTTTCGCACTTGTGTTAGTGTTGAAAAACCACTTTTCGCACTTGTGTTGGTGCAGGAAACCACTTTTGCACTTGTATTAGTGTTGAAAAACCACATTTCGCACTTGTGTTAGTGTTGAAAAACCACTTTTTGCACTTGTATTAGTGTGGAAAAAACACTTTTTGCACTTGTGATAGTGTTGAAAAACCACATTTCGCACTTGTGTTAGTGTTGAAAAACCACTTTTCGCACTTGTGTTAGTGTTGAAAAACCACTTTTCGCACTTGTGTTGGTGCAGGAAACCACTTTTGCACTTGTATTAGTGTGGAAAAAACACTTTTCGCACTTGTGTTAGTGTTGAAAAACCACTTTTCGCACTTGTGTTAGTGTTGAAAAACCACTTTTCGCACTTGTGTTGGTGCAGGAAACCACTTTTGCACTGTATTAGTGTGGAAAAAACACTTTTCGCACTTGTGTTAGTGTTTAAAAACCACTTTTCGCACTTGTGTTAGTGTTGAAAAACCACTTTTCGCACTTGTGTTGGTGCAGGAAACCACTTTTGCACTTGTATTAGTGTGGAAAAAACACTTTTTGCACTTGTGATAGTGTTGAAAAACCAAATTTCGCACTTGTGTTAGTGTTGAAAAACCACTTTTCGCACTTGTGTTAGTGTTGAAAAACCACTTTTCGCACTTGTGTTGGTGCACGAAACCACTTTTGCACTTGTATTTGTGTGGAAAAAACACTTTTCGCACTTGTGTTAGTGTTGAAAAACCACTTTTCGCACTTGTGTTAGTGTTGAAAAACCACTTTTCGCACTTGTGTTGGTGCAGGAAACCACTTTTGCACTTGTATTAGTGTGGAAAAACCACTTTTGGCACTTGTGTTAGTGTTGAAAAACCACTTTTCGCACTTGTGTTAGTGTTGAAAAACCACTTTTCGCACTTGTGTTGGTGCAGGAAACCACTTTTGCACTTGCATTAGTGTGGAAAAACACTTTTTGCACTTGTGATAGTGTTGAAAAACCACTTTTCGCACTTGTGTTAGTGTTGAAAAACCACTTTTCGCACTTGTGTTGGTGCAGGAAACCACTTTTGCACTTGTATTAGTGTGGAAAAACCACTTTTCGCACTTGTGATAGTGTTGAAAAACCACTTTTTGCACTTGTGTTAGTGTTGAAAAACCACTTTTCGCACTTGTGTTTGTGTTGAAAAACCACTTTTCACACTTGTGTTGGTGCAGGAAACCACATTTGCACTTGTATTTGTGTGGAAAAAACACGTTTTGCACTTGTGATAGTGTTGAAAAACCATTTTTCGCACTTGTGTTAGTGTTGAAAAACCACTTTTCGCACCTGTGTTAGTGTTGAAAAACCACTTTTCGCACTTGTGTTGGTGCAGGAAACCACTTTTGCACTTGTATTAGTGTGGAAAAAACACTTTTCGCACTTGTGTTAGTGTTGATAAACTACTTTTCGCACTTGTGTTAGTGTTGAAAAGCCACTTTTCGCACTTGTGTTAGTGTTGAAAAGCCACTTTTCGCACTTGTGTTGGTGCAGGAAACCACTTTTGCACTTGTATTAGTGTGGAAAAAACACTTTCCGCACTTGTGTTAGTGTTGAAAAACCACGTTTCGCACTTGTGTTAGTGTTGAAAAACCACTTTTCGCACTTGTGTTGGTGCAGGAAACCACTTTTGCACTTGTATTAGTGTGGAAAAAACACTTTTCGCACTTGTGTTAGTGTTGAAAAACGACTTTTCGCACTTGTGTTAGTGTTGAAAAACCACTTTTCGCACTTGTGTTAGTGTTGAAAAACCACTTTTCGCACTTGTGTTGGTGCAGGAAACCACTTTTGCACTTGTATTAGTGTGGAAAAACACTTTTCGCACTTGTGTTAGTGTTGAAAAACCACTTTTCGCACTTGTGTTAGTTTTGAAAAACCACTTTTCGCACTTGTGTTAGTGTTGAAAAACCACTTTTCGCACTTGTGTTTGTGTTGAAAAACCACTTTTCGCACTTGTATTAGTGTGGAAAAACCACTTTTCGCACTTGTGTTGGTGCAGGAAACCACCTTTGCACTTGTATTAGTGTGGAAAAAACACTTTTCGCACTTGTGTTAGTGTGGAAAAACCACTTTTCGCACTTGTGTCCGTGCAGGAAACCACTTTTGCACTTGTATTAGTGTGGAAAAAACACTTTTTGCACTCGTGATAGTGTTGAAAAACCACTTTTCGCACTTGTGTTAGTGTTGAAAAACCACATTTCGCACTTGTGTTAGTGTTGAAAAACCACTTTTCGCACTTGTGTTGGTGCAGGAAACCACTTTTGCACTTGTATTAGTGTGGAAAAACCACTTTTCGCACTTGTGATAGTGTTGAAAAACCACTTTTCGCACTTGTGTTAGTGTTGAAAAACCACTTTTCGCACTTGTGTTCGTGTTGAAAAACCACTTTTCGCACTTGTGTTGGTGCAGGAAACCACTTCTGCACTTGTATTAGTGTGGAAAAAACACGTTTTGCACTTGTGATAGTGTTGAAAAACCACTTTTCGCACTTGTGTTCGTGTTGAAAAACCACTTTTCGCACTTGTGTTGGTGCAGGAAACCACTTCTGCACTTGTATTAGTGTGGAAAAAACACTTTTTGCACTTGTGATAGTGTTGAAAAACTACTTTTCGCACTTGTGTTAGTGTTGAAAAACCACTTTTCGCACTTGTGTTGGTGCAGGAAACCACTTTTGCACTTGTATTAGTGTGGAAAAACCACTTTTCGCACTTGTGTTAGTGTTGAAAAACCACTTTTCGCACTTGTGTTCGTGTTGAAAAACCACTTTTCGCACGTGTGTTAGTGTTGAAAAACCACTTTTCGCACTTGTGTTGGTGCAGGAAACCACTTTTGCACTTGTATTAGTGTGGAAAAACCACTTTTCGCACTTGTGTTAGTGTTGAAAAACCACTTTTCGCACTTGTGTTAGTGTTGAAAAACCACTTTTCGCACTTGTGTTGGTGCAGGAAACCACTTTTGCACTTGTATTAGTGTGGAAAAAACACTTTTTGCACTTGTGATAGTGTTGAAAAACCACTTTTCGCACTTGTGTTAGTGTTGAAAAACCACTTTTCGCACTTGTGTTGGTGCAGTAAACCACTTTTGCACTTGTATTAGTGTGGCAAAACCACTTTTCGCACTTGTTTTAGTGTTGAAAAACCACTTTTCGCACTTGTGCCAGTGTTGAAAAACCACATTTCGCACTTGTGTTAGTGTTGAAAAACCACTATTCGCACTTGTGTTAGTGTTGAAAAACCACTTTTCGCACTTGTGTTGGTGCAGGAAACCACATTTGCACTTGTATTAGTGTGGAAAAAACACTTTTCGCACTTGTGTTAGTGTTGAAAAACCACTTTTCGCACTTGTGTTGGTGCAGGAAACCACTTTTGCACTTGTATTAGTGTTGAAAAACCACATTTCGCACTTGTGTTAGTGTTGAAAAACCACTTTTTGCACTTGTATTAGTGTGGAAAAAACACTTTTTGCACTTGTGATAGTGTTGAAAAACCACATTTCGCACTTGTGTTAGTGTTGAAAAACCACTTTTCGCACTTGTGTTAGTGTTGAAAAACCACTTTTCGCACTTGTGTTGGTGCAGGAAACCACTTTTGCACTTGTATTAGTGTGGAAAAAACACTTTTCGCACTTGTGTTAGTGTTGAAAAACCACTTTTCGCACTTGTGTTAGTGTTGAAAAACCACTTTTCGCACTTGTGTTGGTGCAGGAAACCACTTTTGCACTGTATTAGTGTGGAAAAAAACACTTTTCGCACTTGTGTTAGTGTTTAAAAACCACTTTTCGCACTTGTGTTAGTGTTGAAAAACCACTTTTCGCACTTGTGTTGGTGCAGGAAACCACTTTTGCACTTGTATTAGTGTGGAAAAAACACTTTTTGCACTTGTGATAGTGTTGAAAAACCAAATTTCGCACTTGTGTTAGTGTTGAAAAACCACTTTTCGCACTTGTGTTAGTGTTGAAAAACCACTTTTCGCACTTGTGTTGGTGCACGAAACCACTTTTGCACTTGTATTTGTGTGGAAAAAACACTTTTCGCACTTGTGTTAGTGTTGAAAAACCACTTTTCGCACTTGTGTTAGTGTTGAAAAACCACTTTTCGCACTTGTGTTGGTGCAGGAAACCACTTTTGCACTTGTATTAGTGTGGAAAAACCACTTTTGGCACTTGTGTTAGTGTTGAAAAACCACTTTTCGCACTTGTGTTAGTGTTGAAAAACCACTTTTCGCACTTGTGTTGGTGCAGGAAACCACTTTTGCACTTGCATTAGTGTGGAAAAACACTTTTTGCACTTGTGATAGTGTTGAAAAACCACTTTTCGCACTTGTGTTAGTGTTGAAAAACCACTTTTCGCACTTGTGTTGGTGCAGGAAACCACTTTTGCACTTGTATTAGTGTGGAAAAACCACTTTTCGCACTTGTGATAGTGTTGAAAAACCACTTTTTGCACTTGTGTTAGTGTTGAAAAACCACTTTTCGCACTTGTGTTTGTGTTGAAAAACCACTTTTCACACTTGTGTTGGTGCAGGAAACCACATTTGCACTTGTATTTGTGTGGAAAAAACACGTTTTGCACTTGTGATAGTGTTGAAAAACCATTTTTCGCACTTGTGTTAGTGTTGAAAAACCACTTTTCGCACCTGTGTTAGTGTTGAAAAACCACTTTTCGCACTTGTGTTGGTGCAGGAAACCACTTTTGCACTTGTATTAGTGTGGAAAAAACACTTTTCGCACTTGTGTTAGTGTTGATAAACTACTTTTCGCACTTGTGTTAGTGTTGAAAAGCCACTTTTCGCACTTGTGTTAGTGTTGAAAAGCCACTTTTCGCACTTGTGTTGGTGCAGGAAACCACTTTTGCACTTGTATTAGTGTGGAAAAACACTTTTCGCACTTGTGTTAGTGTTGAAAACCCACTTTTCGCACTTGTGCTAGTGTTGAAAAACCACTTTTCGCACTTGTGTTGGTGCAGGAAACCACTTTTGCACTTGTATTAGTGTGGAAAAAACACTTTTTGCACTTGAGATAGTGTTGAAAAGTGGTTTCCTGCACCAACACAAGTGCGAAAAGTGGTTTTTCAACACTTTTCAACACAACAACACTTTTTTCAACACTTTCAACACAACAACAACACTTTTCGCACTTCTGTTAGTGTTGAAAAACCACTTTTCGCACTTGTGTTTGTGTTGAAAAACCACTTTTCGCACTTGTGTTGGTGCAGGAAACCACTTTTGCACTTGTATTAGTGTGGAAAAAACACTTTTCGCACTTGTGTTAGTGTTGAAAAACCACTTTTCGCACTTGTGTTAGTGTTGAAAAACCACTTTTCGCACTTGTGTTGGTGCAGGAAACCACTTTTGCACTTGTATTAGTGTGGAAAAAACACTTTCCGCACTTGTGTTAGTGTTGAAAAACCACGTTTCGCTCTTGTGTTAGTGTTGAAAAACCACTTTTCGCACTTGTGTTGGTGCAGGAAACCACTTTTGCACTTGTATTAGTGTGGAAAAACCACTTTTCGCACTTGTGTTAGTGTTGAAAAACGACTTTTCACGCTTGTGTTAGTGTTGAAAAACCACTTTTCGCACTTGTGTTAGTGTTGAAAAACCACTTTTCGCACTTGTGTTAGTGTTGAAAAACCACTTTTCGCACTTGTGTTAGTGTTGAAAAACCACTTTTCGCACTTGTGTTTGTGTTGAAAAACCACTTTTCGCACTTGTATTAGTGTGGAAAAACCACTTTTCGCACTTGTGTTGGTGCAGCAAACCACCTTTGCAATTGTATTAGTGTGGAAAAAACACTTTTCGCACTTGTGTTAGTGTGGAAAAACCACTTTTCGCACTTGTGTTCGTGCAGGAAACCACTTTTGCACTTGTATTAGTGTGGAAAAAACACTTTTTGCACTCGTGATAGTGTTGAAAAACCACTTTTCGCACTTGTGTTAGTGTTGAAAAACCACATTTCGCACTTGTGTTAGTGTTGAAAAACCACTTTTCGCACTTGTGTTGGTGCAGGAAACCACTTTTGCACTTGTATTAGTGTGGAAAAACCACTTTTCGCACTTGTGATAGTGTTGAAAAACCACTTTTCGCACTTGTGTTAGTGTTGAAAAACCACTTTTCGCACTTGTGTTCATGTTGAAAAACCACTTTTCGCACTTGTGTTGGTGCAGGAAACCACTTCTGCACTTGTATTAGTGTGGAAAAAACACGTTTTGCACTTGTGATAGTGTTGAAAAACCACTTTTCGCACTTGTGTTCGTGTTGAAAAACCACCTTTCGCACTTGTGTTGGTGCAGGAAACCACTTCTGCACTTGTATTAGTGTGGAAAAAACACTTTTTGCACTTGTGATAGTGTTGAAAAACCACTTTTCGCACTTGTGTTAGTGTTGAAAACCACTTTTCGCACTTGTGTTGGTGCAGGAAACCACTTTTGCACTTGTATTAGTGTGGAAAAACCACTTTTCGCACTTGTGTTAGTGTTGAAAAACCACTTTTCGCACTTGTGTTCGTGTTGAAAAACCACTTTTCGCACGTGTGTTAGTGTTGAAAAACCACTTTTCGCACTTGTGTTGGTGCAGGAAACCACTTTTGCACTTGTATTAGTGTGGAAAAACCACTTTTCGCACTTGTGTTAGTGTTGAAAAACCACTTTTCGCACTTGTGTTAGTGTTGAAAAACCACTTTTCGCACTTGTGTTGGTGCAGGAAACCACTTTTGCACTTGTATTAGTGTGGAAAAAACACTTTTTGCACTTGTGATAGTGTTGAAAAACCACTTTTTGCACTTGTGTTAGTGTTGAAAAACCACTTTTCGCACTTGTGTTGGTGCAGGAAACCACTTTTGCACTTGTATAAGTGTGGAAAAACCACTTTTCGCACTTGTTTTAGTGTTGAAAAACCACTTTTCGCACTTGTGTTAGTGTTGAAAAACCACATTTCGCACTTGTGTTCGTGTTGAAAAACCACTATTCGCACTTGTGTTAGTGTTGAAAAACCACTTTTCGCACTTGTGTTGGTGCAGGAAACCACATTTGCACTTGTATTAGTGTGGAAAAAACACTTTTCGCACTTGTGTTAGTGTTGAAAAACCACTTTTCGCACTTGTGTTAGTGTTGAAAAACCACTTTTCGCACTTGTGTTGGTGCAGGAAAACCACTTTTTGCACTTGTATTAGTGTGGAAAAACCATTTTTCACACTTGTGTTAGTGTTGAAAAACCACTTTTCGCACTTGTGTTAGTGTTGAAAAACCACTTTTCGCACGTGTGTTAGTGTTGAAAAACCACTTTTCGCACTTGTGTTCGTGTTGAAAAACCACCTTTCGCACTTGTGTTGGTGCAGGAAACCACTTCTGCACTTGTATTAGTGTGGAAAAAACACTTTTTGCACTTGTGATAGTGTTGAAAAACCACTTTTCGCACTTGTGTTAGTGTTGAAAAACCACTTTTCGCACTTGTGTTTGTGCAGGAAACCACTTTTGCACTTGTATTAGTGTGGAAAAACCACTTTTCGCACTTGTGTTAGTGTTGAAAAACCACTTTTCGCACTTGTGTTCGTGTTGAAAAACCACTTTTCGCACGTGTGTTAGTGTTGAAAAACCACTTTTCGCACTTGTGTTGGTGCAGGAAACCACTTTTGCACTTGTATTAGTGTGGAAAAACCACTTTTCGCACTTGTGTTAGTGTTGAAAAACCACTTTTCGCACTTGTGTTAGTGTTGAAAAACCACTTTTCGCACTTGTGTTGGTGCAGGAAACCACTTTTGCACTTGTATTAGTGTGGAAAAAACACTTTTTGCACTTGTGATAGTGTTGAAAAACCACTTTTTGCACTTGTGTTAGTGTTGAAAAACCACTTTTCGCACTTGTGTTGGTGCAGGAAACCACTTTTGCACTTGTATAAGTGTGGAAAAACCACTTTTCGCACTTGTTTTAGTG
The DNA here is from genome assembly GCF_964187855.1 of Myxine glutinosa. Taxonomy (NCBI): domain Eukaryota; kingdom Metazoa; phylum Chordata; class Myxini; order Myxiniformes; family Myxinidae; genus Myxine; species Myxine glutinosa. Next base: position 276,748 of record NW_027616426.1, on the reverse strand, counting down.
TTGAAAAACCACTTTTCGCACTTGTGTTAGTGTTGAAAAACCACATTTCGCACTTGTGTTAGTGTTGAAAAACCACTATTCGCACTTGTGTTAGTGTTGAAAAACCACTTTTCGCACTTGTGTTGGTGCAGGAAACCACATTTGCACTTGTATTAGTGTGGAAAAAACACTTTTCGCACTTGTGTTAGTGTTGAAAAACCACTTTTCGCACTTGTGTTAGTGTTGAAAAACCACTTTTCGCACTTGTGTTGGTGCAGGAAAACCACTTTTTGCACTTGTATTAGTGTGGAAAAACCATTTTTCACACTTGTGTTAGTGTTGAAAAACCACTTTTCGCACTTGTGTTAGTGTTGAAAAACCACTTTTCGCACGTGTGTTAGTGTTGAAAAACCACTTTTCGCACTTGTGTTGGTGCAGGAAACCACATTTGCACTTGTATTAGTGTGGAAAAACCACTTTTTGCACTTGTGATAGTGTTGAAAAACCACTTTTCGCACTTGTGATAGTGTTGAAAAACCACTTTTTGCACTTGTGTTAGTGTTGAAAAACCACTTTTCGCACTTGTGTTAGTGTTGAAAAACCACTTTTCGCACTTGTGTTGGTGCAGGAAACCACTTTTGCACCTGTATTAGTGTTGAAAAAACGCGTTTTGCACTTGTGATAGTGTTGAAAAACCACTTTTCGCACTTGTGTTAGTGTTGAAAAACCACTTTTCGCACTTGTGTTGGTGCAGGAAACCACTTTTGCACTTGTATTAGTGTGGAAAAAACACTTTTTGCACTTGTGATAGTGTTGAAAAACCACATTTCGCACTTGTGTTAGTGTTGAAAACCCACTTTTCGCACTTGTGTTAGTGTTGAAAAACCACTTTTCGCACTTGTGTTGGTGCAGGAAACCACTTTTGCACTTGTATTTGTGTGGAAAAAACACTTTTCGCACTTGTGTTAGTGTTGAAAAACCACTTTTCACACTTGTGTTAGTGTTGAAAAACCACTTTTCGCACTTGTGTTGGTGCAGGAAACCACTTTTGCACTTGTATTAGTGTGGAAAAACCACTTTTCGCACTTGTGTTAGTGTTGAAAAACGTCTTTTCGCATTTGTGTTAGTGTTGAAAAACCACTTTTCGTACTTGTGTTAGTGTTGAAAAACCACTTTTCGCACTTGTGTTAGTGTTGAAAAACCACTTTTCGCACTTGTGTTGGTGCAGGAAACCACATTTGCACTTGTATTAGTGTGGAAAAAACACTTTTCGCACTTGTGTTAGTGTTGAAAAACCACTTTTCGCACTTGTGTTAGTGTTGAAAAACCACTTTTCGCACTTGTGTTGGTGCAGGAAACCACTTTTGCACTGTATTAGTGTGGAAAAAACACTTTTCGCACTTGTGTTAGTGTTTAAAAACCACTTTTCGCACTTGTGTTAGTGTTGAAAAACCACTTTTCGCACTTGTGTTGGTGCAGGAAACCACTTTTGCACTTGTATTAGTGTGGAAAAAACACTTTTTGCACTTGTGATAGTGTTGAAAAACCACATTTCGCACTTGTGTTAGTGTTGAAAAACCACTTTTCGCACTTTGTTAGTGTTGAAAAACCACTTTTCGCACTTGTGTTGGTGCACGAAACCACTTTTGCACTTGTATTTGTGTGGAAAAAACACTTTTCGCACTTGTGTTAGTGTTGAAAAACCACTTTTCGCACTTGTGTTAGTGTTGAAAAACCACTTTTCGCACTTGTGTTGGTGCAGGAAACCACTTTTGCACTTGTATTAGTGTGGAAAAACCACTTTTGGCACTTGTGTTAGTGTTGAAAAACCACTTTTCGCACTTGTGTTAGTGTTGAAAAACCACTTTTCGCACTTGTGTTGGTGCAGGAAACCACTTTTGCACTTGCATTAGTGTGGAAAAAACACTTTTTGCACTTGTGATAGTGTTGAAAAACCACTTTTCGCACTTGTGTTAGTGTTGAAAAACCACTTTTCGCACTTGTGTTGGTGCAGGAAACCACTTTTGCACTTGTATTAGTGTGGAAAAACACTTTTCGCACTTGTGTTAGTGTTGAAAAACCACTTTTCGCACTTGTGCTAGTGTTGAAAAACCACTTTTCGCACTTGTGTTGGTGCAGGAAACCACTTTTGCACTTGTATTAGTGTGGAAAAACCACTTTTCGCACTTGTGTTTGTGTTGAAAAACCACTTTTCGCACTTGTGTTGGTGCAGGAAACCACTTTTGCACTTGTATTAGTGTGGAAAAAACACTTTTCGCACTTGTGTTAGTGTTGAAAAACCACTTTTCGCACTTGTGTTAGTGTTGAAAAACCACTTTTCGCACTTGTGTTGGTGCAGGAAACCACTTTTGCACTTGTATTAGTGTGGAAAAAACACTTTCCGCACTTGTGTTAGTGTTGAAAAACCACGTTTCGCACTTGTGTTAGTGTTGAAAAACCACTTTTCGCACTTGTGTTGGTGCAGGAAACCACTTTTGCACTTGTATTAGTGTGGAAAAACCACTTTTCGCACTTGTGTTAGTGTTGAAAAACGACTTTTCGCACTTGTGTTAGTGTTGAAAAACCACTTTTCGCACTTGTGTTAGTGTTGAAAAACCACTTTTCGCACTTGTGTTAGTGTTGAAAAACCACTTTTCGCACTTGTGTTGGTGCAGGAAACCACTTTTGCACTGTATTAGTGTGGAAAAAACACTTTTCGCACTTGTGTTAGTGTTTAAAAACCACTTTTCGCACTTGTGTTAGTGTTGAAAAACCACTTTTCGCACTTGTGTTGGTGCAGGAAACCACTTTTGCACTTGTATTAGTGTGGAAAAAACACTTTTTGCACTTGTGATAGTGTTGAAAAACCACATTTCGCACTTGTGTTAGTGTTGAAAAACCACTTTTCGCACTTGTGTTAGTGTTGAAAAACCACTTTTCGCACTTGTGTTGGTGCACGAAACCACTTTTGCACTTGTATTTGTGTGGAAAAAACACTTTTCGCACTTGTGTTAGTGTTGAAAAACCACTTTTCGCACTTGTGTTAGTGTTGAAAAACCACTTTTCGCACTTGTGTTGGTGCAGGAAACCACTTTTGCACTTGTATTAGTGTGGAAAAACCACTTTTGGCACTTGTGTTAGTGTTGAAAAACCACTTTTCGCACTTGTGTTAGTGTTGAAAAACCACTTTTCGCACTTGTGTTGGTGCAGGAAACCACTTTTGCACTTGCATTAGTGTGGAAAAAACACTTTTTGCACTTGTGATAGTGTTGAAAAACCACTTTTCGCACTTGTGTTAGTGTTGAAAAACCACTTTTCGCACTTGTGTTGGTGCAGGAAACCACTTTTGCACTTGTATTAGTGTGGAAAAACCACTTTTCGCACTTGTTTTAGTGTTGAAAAACCACTTTTCGCACTTGTGTTAGTGTGGAAAAAACACTTTTCGCACTTGTGTTAGTGTTGAAAAACCACTTTTCGCACTTGTGTTAGTGTTGAAAAACCACTTTTCGCACTTGTGTTGGTGCAGGAAAACCACTTTTTGCACTTGTATTAGTGTGGAAAAACCATTTTTCACACTTGTGTTAGTGTTGAAAAACCACTTTTCGCACTTGTGTTAGTGTTGAAAAACCACTTTTCGCACTTGTGTTTGTGTTGAAAAACCACTTTTCGCACTTGTATTAGTGTGGAAAACCACTTTTCGCACTTGTGTTGGTGCAGGAAACCACCTTTGCACTTGTATTAGTGTGGAAAAAACACTTTTCGCACTTGTGTTAGTGTGGAAAAACCACTTTTTGCACTTGTGTTCGTGCAGGAAACCACTTTTGCACTTGTATTAGTGTGGAAAAAACACTTTTTGCACTCGTGATAGTGTTGAAAAACCACTTTTCGCACTTGTGTTTGTGTTGAAAAACCACATTTCGCACTTGTGTTAGTGTTGAAAAACCACTTTTCGCACTTGTGTTGGTGCAGGAAACCACTTTTGCACTTGTATTAGTGTGGAAAAACCACTTTTCGCACTTGTGATAGTGTTGAAAAACCACTTTTCGCACTTGTGTTAGTGTTGAAAAACCACTTTTCGCACTTGTGTTCGTGTTCAAAAACCACTTTTCGCACTTGTGTTGGTGCAGGAAACCACTTCTGCACTTGTATTAGTGTGGAAAAAACACGTTTTGCACTTGTGATAGTGTTGAAAAACCACTTTTCGCACTTGTGTTCGTGTTGAAAAGCCACTTTTCGCACTTGTGTTGGTGCAGGAAACCACTTTTGCACTTGTATTAGTGTGGAAAAACACTTTTCGCACTTGTGTTAGTGTTGAAAAACCACTTTTCGCACTTGTGCTAGTGTTGAAAACCCACTTTTCGCACTTGTGTTGGTGCAGGAAACCACTTTTGCACTTGTATTAGTGTGGAAAAACCACTTTTCGCACTTGTGTTTGTGTTGAAAAACCACTTTTCGCACTTGTGTTGGTGCAGGAAACCACTTTTGCACTTGTATTAGTGTGGAAAAAACACTTTTCGCACTTGTGTTAGTGTTGAAAAACCACTTTTCGCACTTGTGTTAGTGTTGAAAAACCACTTTTCGCACTTGTGTTGGTGCAGGAAACCACTTTTGCACTTGTATTAGTGTGGAAAAAACACTTTCCGCACTTGTGTTAGTGTTGAAAAACCACGTTTCGCACTTGTGTTAGTGTTGAAAAACCACTTTTCGCACTTGTGTTGGTGCAGGAAACCACTTTTGCACTTGTATTAGTGTGGAAAAACCACTTTTCGCACTTGTGTTAGTGTTGAAAAACGACTTTTCGCACTTGTGTTAGTGTTGAAAAACCACTTTTCGCACTTGTGTTAGTGTTGAAAAACCACTTTTCGCACTTGTGTTGGTGCAGGAAACCACTTTTGCACTTGTATTAGTGTGGAAAAACCACTTTTCGCACTTGTGTTAGTGTTGAAAAACGACTTTTTGCACTTGTGTTAGTGTTGAAAAACCACTTTTCGCACTTGTGTTAGTGTTGAAAAACCACTTTTCGCACTTGTGTTGGTGCAGGAAACCACTTTTGCACTTGTATTAGTGTGGAAAAACACTTTTTTTTTTTTTTTTTTTTTTTTTTTGTATACAAGGTCGAGGCTCGTGAAAGAGCGAACATTAATCACACAGAAAGACAAACCGACACATAAAACATATAACATAGGGAGCGGTAGACAAGATGGGGAGAGAGGGGGAAGGACACAAACACAACATTTGAGAGCAGTGACCGAGAGACATGGAGACATCGAGAGATCTGAGAGAGGGCGAGGGCTTGGGGGGGGGGGGGGCGTGGGAAGGGGGCGGTGGGAGAGGTATAAAACATATGGACACTGCCAGGACTTCCAGGAAAGAAGTTGGAATTTCAAACAAGGTGGATCTGGGGTGAATTAGCGGGGGTAGAAAAGATCAAGGTTTTGGATGGGGGAAGATAAGAGATGGTGGTGAACAGCTGTTTTAAAGACCTGGAGGGAGGAGTGGGATTGAAGGGAGTGAGGGAGTTTGTTCCAGAGGCGAGAGAAAAGAGGAATGAAAGAGTGAAGGTGAGCAGAGAGCCGAGATTTCGGCAGTTTAACCATCAGAGGGTTGCTGGCAGATCTTGTGCGACCTGTAGGAATATTTGGGGGACAGAGCACAGAGAGAGCTGGGGGTGCAAGGCCGGAGAGGAGTCGGTAGAAGACAGAAAGACCACCTACCTGCCTGCGGTGAGTGAGTGAAAGGCCCTCGGAGATAGCTTCATCGCGGGAGATTCCAATAATTCTGAAAGCTTTGGTTTCAACAGCGTGAAGCCGAGCTAGGTGTGAGGCAGGAGCACCGGCCCATAGGGGAGAACAGTATTCCATTGAGCTGCGGATGAAAGCCTTGTATGTGGTGAGGAGCTCAGGTGTGCCGAGGAAGGACTTCGCACGACGGAGGATGCCCAGTCGACGACTGGCTTTGGAGGCCAGCTTGGAAATGTGGTTTTCCCAAGAAAGATCATGGCAGATAGTGAGACCCAAAATCTTGAGCGACAGAACTTCTTGGAGAGGATTGTTGAGAAAGTAGATGGGAGGGTTGTCCAGTTGAGCTTTTCGGAGAGACATAGTAAGAGTGTGAGATTTGTCAGGATTGAAAGACATGTTCCACTTGTTTGACCAGTCTGTGATTTTGTCCAGGTCTTCAGAGAGTGAGGAGGCAGCAGACTGCCGATCTGAGGGAAGAGGAATGGTTGTTAGGGAAGAGGAACTTTTCGCACTTGTGTTAGTGTTGAAAAACCACTTTTCGCACTTGTGTTAGTGTTGAAAAACCACTTTTCGCACTTGTGTTAGTGTTGAAAAACCACTTTTCGCACTTGTGTTTGTGTTGAAAAACCACTTTTCGCACTTGTATTAGTGTGGAAAAACCACTTTTCGCACTTGTGTTGGTGCAGGAAACCACCTTTGCACTTGTATTAGTGTGGAAAAAACACTTTTCGCACTTGTGTTAGTGTGGAAAAACCACTTTTCGCACTTGTGTTCGTGCAGGAAACCACTTTTGCACTTGTATTAGTGTGGAAAAAACACTTTTTGCACTCGTGATAGTGTTGAAAAACCACTTTTCGCACTTGTGTTAGTGTTGAAAAAACACATTTCGCACTTGTGTTAGTGTTGAAAAACCATTTTCGCGCTTGTGTTGGTGCAGCAAACCACTTTTGCACTTGTATTAGTGTGGAAAAACCACTTTTCGCACTTGTGATAGTGTTGAAAAACCACTTTTCGCACTTGTGTTAGTGTTGAAAAACCACTTTTCGCACTTGTGTTCGTGTTGAAAAACCACTTTTCGCACTTGTGTTGGTGCAGGAAACCACTTCTGCACTTGTATTAGTGTGGAAAAAACACGTTTTGCACTTGTGATAGTGTTGAAAAACCACTTTTCGCACTTGTGTTCGTGTTGAAAAACCACTTTTCGCACTTGTGTTGGTGCAGCAAACCACTTCTGCACTTGTATTAGTGTGGAAAAAACACTTTTTGCACTTGTGATAGTGTTGAAAAACCACTTTTCGCACTTGTGTTAGTGTTGAAAAACCACTTTTCGCACTTGTGTTGGTGCAGGAAACCACTTTTGCACTTGTATTAGTGTGGAAAATCCACTTTTCGCACTTGTGTTAGTGTTGAAAAACCACTTTTCGCACTTGTGTTCGTGTTGAAAAACCACTTTTCGCACGTGTGTTAGTGTTGAAAAACCATTTTTCGCACTTGTGTTGGTGCAGGAAACCACTTTTGCACTTGTATTAGTGTGGAAAAACCACTTTTCGCACTTGTGTTAGTGTTGAAAAACCACTTTTCGCACTTGTGTTAGTGTTGAAAAACCACTTTTCGCACTTGTGTTGGTGCAGGAAACCACTTTTGCACTTGTATTAGTGTGGAAAAAACACTTTTTGCACTTGTGATAGTGTTGAAAAACCACTTTTCGCACTTGTGTTAGTGTTGAAAAACCACTTTTCGCACTTGTGTTGGTGCAGGAAACCACTTTTGCACTTGTATTAGTGTGGAAAAACCACTTTTCGCACTTGTTTTAGAGTTGAAAAACCACTTTTCGCACTTGTGTTAGTGTGGAAAAAACACTTTTCGCACTTGTGTTAGTGTTGAAAAACCACTTTTCGCACTTGTGTTGGTGCAGGAAACCACTTTTGCACTTGTATTAGTGTGGAAAAAACACTTTTTGCACTTGTGATAGTGTTGAAAAACCACATTTCGCACTTGTGTTAGTGTTGAAAAACCACTTTTCGCACTTGTGTTAGTGTTGAAAAACCACTTTTCGCACTTGTGTTGGTGCAGGAAACCACTTTTGCACTTGTATTTGTGTGGAAAAAACACTTTTCGCACTTGTGTTAGTGTTGAAAAACCACTTTTCGCACTTGTGTTAGTGTTGAAAAACCACTTTTCGCACTTGTGTTGGTGCAGGAAACCACTTTTGCACTTGTATTAGTGTGGAAAAACCACTTTTCGCACTTGTGTTAGTGTTGAAAAACCACTTTTCGCATTTGTGTTAGTGTTGAAAAACCACTTTTCGTACTTGTGTTAGTGTTGAAAAACCACTTTTCGCACTTGTGTTAGTGTTGAAAAACCACTTTTCGCACTTGTGTTGGTGCAGGAAACCACATTTGCACTTGTATTAGTGTGGAAAAAACACTTTTCGCACTTGTGTTAGTGTTGAAAAACCACTTTTCGCACTTGTGTTAGTGTTGAAAAACCACTTTTCGCACTTGTGTTGGTGCAGGAAACCACTTTTGCACTGTATTAGTGTGGAAAAAACACTTTTCGCACTTGTGTTAGTGTTTAAAAACCACTTTTCGCACTTGTGTTAGTGTTGAAAAACCACTTTTCGCACTTGTGTTGGTGCAGGAAACCACTTTTGCACTTGTATTAGTGTGGAAAAAACACTTTTTGCACTTGTGATAGTGTTGAAAAACCACATTTCGCACTTGTGTTAGTGTTGAAAAACCACTTTTCGCACTTGTGTTAGTGTTGAAAAACCACTTTTCGCACTTGAGTTGGTGCACGAAACCACTTTTGCACTTGTATTTGTGTGGAAAAAACACTTTTCGCACTTGTGTTAGTGTTGAAAAACCACTTTTCGCACTTGTGTTAGTGTTGAAAAACCACTTTTCGCACTTGTGTTGGTGCAGGAAACCACTTTTGCACTTGTATTAGTGTGGAAAAACCACTTTTGGCACTTGTGTTAGTGTTGAAAAACCACTTTTCGCACTTGTGTTAGTGTTGAAAAACCACTTTTCGCACTTGTGTTGGTGCAGGAAACCACTTTTGCACTTGCATTAGTGTGGAAAAAACACTTTTTGCACTTGTGATAGTGTTGAAAAACCACTTTTCGCACTTGTGTTAGTGTTGAAAAACCACTTTTCGCACTTGTGTTGGTGCAGGAAACCACTTTTGCACTTGTATTAGTGTGGAAAAACACTTTTCGCACTTGTGTTAGTGTTGAAAAACCACTTTTCGCACTTGTGCTAGTGTTGAAAAACCACTTTTCGCACTTGTGTTGGTGCAGGAAACCACTTTTGCACTTGTATTAGTGTGGAAAAACCACTTTTCGCACTTGTGTTTGTGTTGAAAAACCACTTTTCGCACTTGTGTTGGTGCAGGAAACCACTTTTGCACTTGTATTAGTGTGGAAAAAACACTTTTCACACTTGTGTTAGTGTTGAAAAACCACTTTTCGCACTTGTGTTAGTGTTGAAAAACCACTTTTCGCACTTGTGTTGGTGCAGGAAACCACTTTTGCACTTGTATTAGTGTGGAAAAAACACTTTCCGCACTTGTGTTAGTGTTGAAAAACCACGTTTCGCACTTGTGTTAGTGTTGAAACACCACTTTTCGCACTTGTGTTGGTGCAGGAAACCACTTTTGCACTTGTATTAGTGTGGAAAAACCACTTTTCGCACTTGTGTTAGTGTTGAAAAACGACTTTTCGCACTTGTGTTAGTGTTGAAAAACCACTTTTCGCACTTGTGTTAGTGTTGAAAAACCACTTTTCGCACTTGTGTTAGTGTTGAAAAACCACTTTTCGCACTTGTGTTGGTGCAGGAAACCACTTTTGCACTTGTATTAGTGTGGAAAAACACTTTTCGCACTTGTGTTAGTGTTGAAAAACCACTTTTTGCACTTGTGTTAGTGTTGAAAAACCACTTTTCGCACTTGTGTTAGTGTTGAAAAACCACTTTTCGCACTTGTGTTTGTGTTGAAAAACCACTTTTCGCACTTGTATTAGTGTGGAAAAACCACTTTTCGCACTTGTGTTGGTGCAGGAAACCACCTTTGCACTTGTATTAGTGTGGAAAAAACACTTTTCGCACTTGTGTTATTGTGGAAAAACCACTTTTCGCACTTGTGTTCGTGCAGGAAACCACTTTTGCACTTGTATTAGTGTGGAAAAAACACTTTTTGCACTCGTGGTAGTGTTGAAAAACCACTTTTCGCACTTGTGTTAGTGTTGAAAAAACACATTTCGCACTTGTGTTAGTGTTGAAAAACCACTTTTCGCGCTTGTGTTTGTGCAGGAAACCACTTTTGCACTTGTATTAGTGTGGAAAAACCACTTTTCGCACTTGTGATAGTGTTGAAAAACCACTTTTCGCACTTGTGTTAGTGTTGAAAAACCACTTTTCGCACTTGTGTTCGTGTTGAAAAACCACTTTTCGCACTTGTGTTGGTGCAGGAAACCACTTCTGCACTTGTATTAGTGTGGAAAAAACACGTTTTGCACTTGTGATAGTGTTGAAAAACCACTTTTCGCACTTGTGTTCGTGTTGAAAAACCACTTTTCGCACTTGTGTTGGTGCAGCAAACCACTTCTGCACTTGTATTAGTGTGGAAAAAACACTTTTTGCACTTGTGATAGTGTTGAAAAACCACTTTTCGCACTTGTGTTAGTGTTGAAAAACCACTTTTCGCACTTGTGTTGGTGCAGGAAACCACTTTTGCACTTGTATTAGTGTGGAAAAACCACTTTTCGCACTTGTTTTAGTGTTGAAAAACCACTTTTCGCACTTGTGTTAGTGTGGAAAAAACACTTTTCGCACTTGTGTTAGTGTTGAAAAACCACTTTTCGCACTTGTGTTAGTGTTGAAAAACCACTTTTCGCACTTGTGTTGGTGCAGGAAAACCACTTTTTGCACTTGTATTAGTGTGGAAAAACCATTTTTCACACTTGTGTTAGTGTTGAAAAACCACTTTTCGCACTTGTGTTCGTGTTGAAAAACCACTTTTCGCACTTGTGTTTGTTGAAAAACCACTTTTCGCACTTGTATTAGTGTGGAAAACCACTTTTCGCACTTGTGTTGGTGCAGGAAACCACCTTTGCACTTGTATTAGTGTGGAAAAAACACTTTTCGCACTTGTGTTAGTGTGGAAAAACCACTTTTCGCACTTGTGTTCGTGCAGGAAACCACTTTTGCACTTGTATTAGTGTGGAAAAAACACTTTTTGCACTCGTGATAGTGTTGAAAAACCACTTTTCGCACTTGTGTTTGTGTTGAAAAACCACATTTCGCACTTGTGTTAGTGTTGAAAAACCACTTTTCGCACTTGTGTTGGTGCAGGAAACCACTTTTGCACTTGTATTAGTGTGGAAAAACCACTTTTCGCACTTGTGATAGTGTTGAAAAACCACTTTTCGCACTTGTGTTAGTGTTGAAAAACCACTTTTCGCACTTGTGTTCGTGTTGAAAAACCACTTTTCGCACTTGTGTTGGTGCAGGAAACCACTTCTGCACTTGTATTAGTGTGGAAAAAACACGTTTTGCACTTGTGATAGTGTTGAAAAACCACTTTTCGCACTTGTGTTCGTGTTGAAAAGCCACTTTTCGCACTTGTGTTGGTGCAGGAAACCACTTTTGCACTTGTATTAGTGTGGAAAAACACTTTTCGCACTTGTGTTAGTGTTGAAAAACCACTTTTCGCACTTGTGCTAGTGTTGAAAACCCACTTTTCGCACTTGTGTTGGTGCAGGAAACCACTTTTGCACTTGTATTAGTGTGGAAAAACCACTTTTCGCACTTGTGTTTGTGTTGAAAAACCACTTTTCGCACTTGTGTTGGTGCAGGAAACCACTTTTGCACTTGTATTAGTGTGGAAAAAACACTTTTCGCACTTGTGTTAGTGTTGAAAAACCACTTTTCGCACTTGTGTTAGTGTTGAAAAACCACTTTTCGCACTTGTGTTGGTGCAGGAAACCACTTTTGCACTTGTATTAGTGTGGAAAAAACACTTTCCGCACTTGTGTTAGTGTTGAAAAACCACGTTTCGCACTTGTGTTAGTGTTGAAAAACCACTTTTCGCACTTGTGTTGGTGCAGGAAACCACTTTTGCACTTGTATTAGTGTGGAAAAACCACTTTTCGCACTTGTGTTAGTGTTGAAAAACGACTTTTCGCACTTGTGTTAGTGTTGAAAAACCACTTTTCGCATTTGTGTTAGTGTTGAAAAACCACTTTTCGCACTTGTGTTAGTGTTGAAAAACCACTTTTCGCACTTGTGTTGGTGCAGGAAACCACTTTTGCACTTGTATTAGTGTGGAAAAACACTTTTTGCACTTGTGTTAGTGTTGAAAAACCACTTTTCGCACTTGTGTTAGTGTTGAAAAACCACTTTTCGCACTTGTGTTAGTGTTGAAAAACCACTTTTCGCACTTGTGTTTGTGTTGAAAAACCACTTTTCGCACTTGTATTAGTGTAGAAATACCACTTTTCGCACTTGTGTTGGTGCAGGAAACCACCTTTGCACTTGTATTAGTGTGGAAAAAACACTTTTCGCACTTGTGTTAGTGTGGAAAAACCACTTTTCGCACTTGTGTTCGTGCAGGAAACCACTTTTGCACTTGTATTAGTGTGGAAAAAACACTTTTTGCACTCGTGATAGTGTTGAAAAACCACTTTTCGCACTTGTGTTAGTGTTGAAAAAACACATTTCGCACTTGTGTTAGTGTTGAAAAACCACTTTTCGCGCTTGTGTTGGTGCAGGAAACCACTTTTGCACTTGTATTAGTGTGGAAAAACCACTTTTCGCACTTGTGATAGTGTTGAAAAACCACTTTTCGTACTTGTGTTAGTGTTGAAAAACCACTTTTCGCACTTGTGTTCATGTTGAAAAACCACTTTTCGCACTTGTGTTGGTGCAGGAAACCACTTCTGCACTTGTATTAGTGTGGAAAAAACACGTTTTGCACTTGTGATAGTGTTGAAAAACCATTTTTCGCACTTGTGTTCGTGTTGAAAAACCACTTTTCGCACTTGTGTTGGTGCAGCAAACCACTTCTGCACTTGTATTAGTGTGGAAAAAACACTTTTTGCACTTGTGATAGTGTTGAAAAACCACTTTTCGCACTTGTGTTAGTGTTGAAAAACCACTTTTCGCACTTGTGTTGGTGCAGGAAACCACTTTTGCACTTGTATTAGTGTGGAAAAACCACTTTTCGCACTTGTGTTAGTGTTGAAAAACCACTTTTCGCACTTGTGTTCGTGTTGAAAAACCACTTTTCGCACGTGTGTTAGTGTTGAAAATCCACTTTTCGCACTTGTGTTGGTGCAGGAAACCACTTTTGCACTTGTATTAGTGTGGAAAAACCACTTTTCGCACTTGTGTTAGTGTTGAAAAACCACTTTTCACACTTGTGTTAGTGTTGAAAAACCACTTTTCGCACTTGTGTTGGTGCAGGAAACCACTTTTGCACTTGCATTAGTGTGGAAAAAACACTTTTTGCACTTGTGATAGTGTTGAAAAACCACTTTTCGCACTTGTGTTAGTGTTGAAAAACCACTTTTCGCACTTGTGTTGGTGCAGGAAACCACTTTTGCACTTGTATTAGTGTGGAAAAACACTTTTCGCACTTGTGTTAAGTGTTGAAAAACCACTTTTCGCACTTGTGTTAGTGTGGAAAAAACACTTTTCGCACTTGTGTTAGTGTTGAAAAACCACTTTTCGCACTTGTGTTAGTGTTGAAAAACCACTTTTTGCACTTGTGTTGGTGCAGGAAAACCACTTTTTGCACTTGTATTAGTGTGGAAAAACCATTTTTCACACTTGTGTTAGTGTTGAAAAACCACTTTTCGCACTTGTGTTAGTGTTGAAAAACCACTTTTCGCACTTGTGTTTGTGTTGAAAAACCACTTTTCGCACTTGTATTAGTGTGGAAAACCACTTTTCGCACTTGTGTTGGTGCAGGAAACCACCTTTGCACTTGTATTAGTGTGGAAAAAACACTTTTCGCACTTGTGTTAGTGTGGAAAAACCACTTTTCGCACTTGTGTTCGTGCAGGAAACCACTTTTGCACTTGTATTAGTGTGGAAAAAACACTTTTTGCACTCGTGATAGTGTTGAAAAACCACTTTTCGCACTTGTGTTAGTGTTGAAAAACCACATTTCGCACTTGTGTTAGTGTTGAAAAACCACTTTTCGCACTTGTGTTGGTGCAGGAAACCACTTTTGCACTTGTATTAGTGTGGAAAAACCACTTTTCGCACTTGTGATAGTGTTGAAAAACCACTTTTAGCACTTGTGTTAGTGTTGAAAAACCACTTTTCACACTTGTGTTCGTGTTGAAAAACCACTTTTCGCACTTGTGTTGGTGCAGGAAACCACTTCTGCACTTGTATTAGTGTGGAAAAAACACGTTTTGCACTTGTGATAGTGTTGAAAAACCACTTTTCGCACTTGTGTTCGTGTTGAAAAACCACTTTTCGCACTTGTGTTGGTGCAGGAAACCACTTCTGCACTTGTATTAGTGTGGAAAAAACACTTTTTGCACTTGTGATAGTGTTGAAAAACCACTTTTCGCACTTGTGTTAGTGTTGAAAAACCACTTTTCGCACTTGTGTTGGTGCAGGAAACCACTTTTGCACTTGTATTAGTGTGGAAAAACCACTTTTCGCACTTGTGTTAGTGTTGAAAAACCACTTTTCGCACTTGTGTTCGTGTTGAAAAACCACTTTTCGCACTTGTGTTAGTGTTGAAAAACCACTTTTCGCACTTGTGTTGGTGCAGGAAACCACTTTTGCACTTGTATTAGTGTGGAAAAAACACTTTTTGCACTTGTGATAGTGTTGAAAAACCACATTTCGCACTTGTGTTAGTGTTGAAAAACCACTTGTCGCACTTGTGTTAGTGTTGAAAAACCACTTTTCGCACTTGTGTTGGTGCAGGAAACCACTTTTGCACTTGTATTTGTGTGGAAAAAACACTTTTCGCACTTGTGTTAGTGTTGAAAAACCACTTTTCGCACTTGTGTTAGTGTTGTAAAACGACTTTTCGCACTTGTGTTGGTGCAGGAAACCACTTTTGCACTTGTATTAGTGTGGGAAAACCACATTTCGCACTTGTGTTAGTGTTGAAAAACCACTTTTCGCACTTGTGTTGGTGCAGGAAACCACTTTTGCACTTGTATTAGTGTGGAAAAACCACTTTTCGCACTTGTGATAGTGTTGAAAAACCACTTTTCGCACTTGTGTTAGTGTTGAAAAACCACTTTTCGCACTTGTGTTCGTGTTGAAAAACCACTTTTCGCACTTGTGTTGGTGCAGGAAACCACTTCTGCACTTGTATTAGTGTGGAAAAAACACGTTTTGCACTTGTGATAGTGTTGAAAAACCACTTTTCGCACTTGTGTTCGTGTTGAAAAGCCACTTTTCGCACTTGTGTTGGTGCAGGAAACCACTTTTGCACTTGTATTAGTGTGGAAAAACACTTTTCGCACTTGTGTTAGTGTTGAAAAACCACTTTTCGCACTTGTGCTAGTGTTGAAAACCCACTTTTCGCACTTGTGTTGGTGCAGGAAACCACTTTTGCACTTGTATTAGTGTGGAAAAACCACTTTTCGCACTTGTGTTTGTGTTGAAAAACCACTTTTCGCACTTGTGTTGGTGCAGGAAACCACTTTTGCACTTGTATTAGTGTGGAAAAAACACTTTTCGCACTTGTGTTAGTGTTGAAAAACCACTTTTCGCACTTGTGTTAGTGTTGAAAAACCACTTTTCGCACTTGTGTTGGTGCAGGAAACCACTTTTGCACTTGTATTAGTGTGGAAAAAACACTTTCCGCACTTGTGTTAGTGTTGAAAAACCACGTTTCGCACTTGTTTTAGTGTTGAAAAACCACTTTTCGCACTTGTGTTGGTGCAGGAAACCACTTTTGCACTTGTATTAGTGTGGAAAAACCACTTTTCGCACTTGTGTTAGTGTTGAAAAACGACTTTTCGCACTTGTGTTAGTGTTGAAAAACCACTTTTCGCATTTGTGTTAGTGTTGAAAAACCACTTTTCGCACTTGTGTTAGTGTTGAAAAACCACTTTTCGCACTTGTGTTGGTGCAGGAAACCACTTTTGCACTTGTATTAGTGTGGAAAAACACTTTTTGCACTTGTGTTAGTGTTGAAAAACCACTTTTCGCACTTGTGTTAGTGTTGAAAAACCACTTTTCGCACTTGTGTTAGTGTTGAAAAACCACTTTTCGCACTTGTGTTTGTGTTGAAAAACCACTTTTCGCACTTGTATTAGTGTGGAAATACCACTTTTCGCACTTGTGTTGGTGCAGGAAACCACCTTTGCACTTGTATTAGTGTGGAAAAAACACTTTTCGCACTTGTGTTAGTGTGGAAAAACCACTTTTCGCACTTGTGTTCGTGCAGGAAACCACTTTTGCACTTGTATTAGTGTGGAAAAAACACTTTTTGCACTCGTGATAGTGTTGAAAAACCACTTTTCGCACTTGTGTTAGTGTTGAAAAAACACATTTCGCACTTGTGTTAGTGTTGAAAAACCACTTTTCGCGCTTGTGTTGGTGCAGGAAACCACTTTTGCACTTGTATTAGTGTGGAAAAACCACTTTTCGCACTTGTGATAGTGTTGAAAAACCACTTTTCGTACTTGTGTTAGTGTTGAAAAACCACTTTTCGCACTTGTGTTCATGTTGAAAAACCACTTTTCGCACTTGTGTTGGTGCAGGAAACCACTTCTGCACTTGTATTAGTGTGGAAAAAACACGTTTTGCACTTGTGATAGTGTTGAAAAACCATTTTTCGCACTTGTGTTCGTGTTGAAAAACCACTTTTCGCACTTGTGTTGGTGCAGCAAACCACTTCTGCACTTGTATTAGTGTGGAAAAAACACTTTTTGCACTTGTGATAGTGTTGAAAAACCACTTTTCGCACTTGTGTTAGTGTTGAAAAACCACTTTTCGCACTTGTGTTGGTGCATTAATCCACTTTTGCACTTGTATTAGTGTGGAAAAACCACTTTTCGCACTTGTGTTAGTGTTGAAAAACCACTTTTCGCACTTGTGTTCGTGTTGAAAAACCACTTTTCGCACGTGTGTTAGTGTTGAAAATCCACTTTTCGCACTTGTGTTGGTGCAGGAAACCACTTTTGCACTTGTATTAGTGTGGAAAAACCACTTTTCGCACTTGTGTTAGTGTTGAAAAACCACTTTTCGCACTTGTGTTAGTGTTGAAAAACCACTTTTCGCACTTGTGTTGGTGCAGGAAACCACTTTTGCACTTGTATTAGTGTGGAAAAAACACTTTTTGCACTTGTGATAGTGTTGAAAAACCACTTTTCGCACTTGTGTTAGTGTTGAAAAACCACTTTTCGCACTTGTGTTGGTGCAGGAAACCACTTTTGCACTTGTATTAGTGTGGAAAAACCACTTTTCGCACTTGTTTTAGTGTTGAAAAACCACTTTTCGCACTTGTGTTAGTGTGGAAAAAACACTTTTCGCACTTGTGTTAGTGTTGAAAAACCACTTTTCGCACTTGTGTTAGTGTTGAAAAACCACTTTTTGCACTTGTGTTGGTGCAGGAAAACCACTTTTTGCACTTGTATTAGTGTGGAAAAACCATTTTTCACACTTGTGTTAGTGTTGAAAAACCACTTTTCGCACTTGTGTTAGTGTTGAAAAACCACTTTTCGCACTTGTGTTTGTGTTGAAAAACCACTTTTCGCACTTGTATTAGTGTGGAAAACCACTTTTCGCACTTGTGTTGGTGCAGGAAACCACCTTTGCACTTGTATTAGTGTGGAAAAAACACTTTTCGCACTTGTGTTAGTGTGGAAAAACCACTTTTCGCACTTGTGTTCGTGCAGGAAACCACTTTTGCACTTGTATTAGTGTGGAAAAAACACTTTTTGCACTCGTGATAGTGTTGAAAAACCACTTTTCGCACTTGTGTTAGTGTTGAAAAACCACATTTCGCACTTGTGTTAGTGTTGAAAAACCACTTTTCGCACTTGTGTTGGTGCAGGAAACCACTTTTGCACTTGTATTAGTGTGGAAAAACCACTTTTCGCACTTGTGATAGTGTTGAAAAACCACTTTTAGCACTTGTGTTAGTGTTGAAAAACCACTTTTCACACTTGTGTTCGTGTTGAAAAACCACTTTTCGCACTTGTGTTGGTGCAGGAAACCACTTCTGCACTTGTATTAGTGTGGAAAAAACACGTTTTGCACTTGTGATAGTGTTGAAAAACCACTTTTCGCACTTGTGTTCGTGTTGAAAAACCACTTTTCGCACTTGTGTTGGTGCAGGAAACCACTTCTGCACTTGTATTAGTGTGGAAAAAACACTTTTTGCACTTGTGATAGTGTTGAAAAACCACTTTTCGCACTTGTGTTAGTGTTGAAAAACCACTTTTCGCACTTGTGTTGGTGCAGGAAACCACTTTTGCACTTGTATTAGTGTGGAAAAACCACTTTTCGCACTTGTGTTAGTGTTGAAAAACCACTTTTCGCACTTGTGTTCGTGTTGAAAAACCACTTTTCGCACTTGTGTTAGTGTTGAAAAACCACTTTTCGCACTTGTGTTGGTGCAGGAAACCACTTTTGCACTTGTATTAGTGTGGAAAAAACACTTTTTGCACTTGTGATAGTGTTGAAAAACCACATTTCGCACTTGTGTTAGTGTTGAAAAACCACTTGTCGCACTTGTGTTAGTGTTGAAAAACCACTTTTCGCACTTGTGTTGGTGCAGGAAACCACTTTTGCACTTGTATTTGTGTGGAAAAAACACTTTTCGCACTTGTGTTAGTGTTGAAAAACCACTTTTCGCACTTGTGTTAGTGTTGTAAAACGACTTTTCGCACTTGTGTTGGTGCAGGAAACCACTTTTGCACTTGTATTAGTGTGGGAAAACCACTTTTCGCACTTGTGTTAGTGTTGAAAAACCACTTTTCGCATTTGTGTTAGTGTTGAAAAACCACTTTTCGTACTTGTGTTAGTGTTGAAAAACCACTTTTCGCACTTGTGTTAGTGTTGAAAAACCACTTTTCGCACTTGTGTTGGTGCAGGAAACCACATTTGCACTTGTATTAGTGTGGAAAAAACACTTTTCGCACTTGTGTTAGTGTTGAAAAACCACTTTTCGCACTTGTGTTAGTGTTGAAAAACCACTTTTCGCACTTGTGTTGGTGCAGGAAACCACTTTTGCACTGTATTAGTGTGGAAAAAACACTTTTCGCACTTGTGTTAGTGTTTAAAAACCACTTTTCGCACTTGTGTTAGTGTTGAAAAACCACTTTTCGCACTTGTGTTGGTGCAGGAAACCACTTTTGCACTTGTATTAGTGTGGAAAAAACACTTTTTGCACTTGTGATAGTGTTGAAAAACCACATTTCGCACTTGTGTTAGTGTTGAAAAACCACTTTTCGCACTTGTGTTAGTGTTGAAAAACCACTTTTCGCACTTGTGTTGGTGCACGAAACCACTTTTGCACTTGTATTTGTGTGGAAAAAACACTTTTCGCACTTGTGTTAGTGTTGAAAAACCACTTTTCGCACTTGTGTTAGTGTTGAAAAACCACTTTTCGCACTTGTGTTGGTGCAGGAAACCACTTTTGCACTTGTATTAGTGTGGAAAAACCACTTTTGGCACTTGTGTTAGTGTTGAAAAACCACTTTTCGCACTTGTGTTAGTGTTGAAAAACCACTTTTCGCACTTGTGTTGGTGCAGGAAACCACTTTTGCACTTGCATTAGTGTGGAAAAAACACTTTTTGCACTTGTGATAGTGTTGAAAAACCACTTTTCGCACTTGTGTTAGTGTTGAAAAACCACTTTTCGCACTTGTGTTGGTGCAGGAAACCACTTTTGCACTTGTATTAGTGTGGAAAAACACTTTTCGCACTTGTGTTAGTGTTGAAAAACCACTTTTCGCACTTGTGCTAGTGTTGAAAAACCACTTTTCGCACTTGTGTTGGTGCAGGAAACCACTTTTGCACTTGTATTAGTGTGGAAAAAACACTTTTCACACTGGTGTTAGTGTTGAAAAACCACTTTTCGCACTTGTGTTAGTGTTGAAAAACCACTTTTCGCACTTGTGTTGGTGCAGGAAACCACTTTTGCACTTGTATTAGTGTGGAAAAAACACTTTCCGCACTTGTGTTAGTGTTGAAAAACCACGTTTCGCACTTGTGTTAGTGTTGAAAAACCACTTTTCGCACTTGTGTTGGTGCAGGAAACCACTTTTGCACTTGTATTAGTGTGGAAAAACCACTTTTCGCACTTGTGTTAGTGTTGAAAAACGACTTTTCGCACTTGTGTTAGTGTTGAAAAACCACTTTTCGCACTTGTGTTAGTGTTGAAAAACCACTTTTCGCACTTGTGTTAGTGTTGAAAAACCACTTTTCGCACTTGTGTTGGTGCAGGAAACCACTTTTGCACTTGTATTAGTGTGGAAAAACACTTTTCGCACTTGTGTTAGTGTTGAAAAACCACTTTTCGCACTTGTGTTAGTGTTGAAAAACCACTTTTCGCACTTGTGTTTGTGTTGAAAAACCACTTTTCGCACTTGTATTAGTGTGGAAAAACCACTTTTCGCACTTGTGTTGGTGCAGGAAACCACCTTTGCACTTGTATTAGTGTGGAAAAAACACTTTTCGCACTTGTGTTAGTGTGGAAAAACCACTTTTCGCACTTGTGTTCGTGCAGGAAACCACTTTTGCACTTGTATTAGTGTGGAAAAAACACTTTTTGCACTCGTGATAGTGTTGAAAAACCACTTTTCGCACTTGTGTTAGTGTTGAAAAAACACATTTCGCACTTGTGTTAGTGTTGAAAAACCACTTTTCGCGCTTGTGTTGGTGCAGGAAACCACTTTTGCACTTGTATTAGTGTGGAAAAACCACTTTTCGCACTTGTGATAGTGTTGAAAAACCACTTTTCGCACTTGTGTTAGTGTTGAAAAACCACTTTTCGCACTTGTGTTCGTGTTGAAAAACCACTTTTCGCACTTGTGTTGGTGCAGGAAACCACTTCTGCACTTGTATTAGTGTGGAAAAAACACGTTTTGCACTTGTGATAGTGTTGAAAAACCACTTTTCGCACTTGTGTTCGTGTTGAAAAACCACTTTTCGCACTTGTGTTGGTGCAGCAAACCACTTCTGCACTTGTATTAGTGTGGAAAAAACACTTTTTGCACTTGTGATAGTGTTGAAAAACCACTTTTCGCACTTGTGTTAGTGTTGAAAAACCACTTTTCGCACTTGTGTTGGTGCAGGAAACCACTTTTGCACTTGTATTAGTGTGGAAAAACCACTTTTCGCACTTGTTTTAGTGTTGAAAAACCACTTTTCGCACTTGTGTTAGTGTGGAAAAAACACTTTTCGCACTTGTGTTAGTGTTGAAAAACCACTTTTCGCACTTGTGTTAGTGTTGAAAAACCACTTTTCGCACTTGTGTTGGTGCAGGAAAACCACTTTTTGCACTTGTATTAGTGTGGAAAAACCATTTTTCACACTTGTGTTAGTGTTGAAAAACCACTTTTCGAACTTGTGTTAGTGTTGAAAAACCACTTTTCGCACTTGTGTTTGTGTTGAAAAACCACTTTTCGCACTTGTATTAGTGTGGAAAACCACTTTTCGCACTTGTGTTGGTGCAGGAAACCACCTTTGCACTTGTATTAGAGTGGAAAAAACACTTTTCGCACTTGTGTTAGTGTGGAAAAACCACTTTTCGCACTTGTGTTCGTGCAGGAAACCACTTTTGCACTTGTATTAGTGTGGAAAAAACACTTTTTGCACTCGTGATAGTGTTGAAAAACCACTTTTCGCACTTGTGTTTGTGTTGAAAAACCACATTTCGCACATGTGTTAGTGTTGAAAAACCACTTTTCGCACTTGTGTTGGTGCAGGAAACCACTTTTGCACTTGTATTAGTGTGGAAAAACCACTTTTCGCACTTGTGATAGTGTTGAAAAACCACTTTTCGCACTTGTGTTAGTGTTGAAAAACCACTTTTCGCACTTGTGTTCGTGTTGAAAAACCACTTTTCGCACTTGTGTTGGTGCAGGAAACCACTTCTGCACTTGTATTAGTGTGGAAAAAACACGTTTTGCACTTGTGATAGTGTTGAAAAACCACTTTTCGCACTTGTGTTCGTGTTGAAAAGCCACTTTTCGCACTTGTGTTGGTGCAGGAAACCACTTTTGCACTTGTATTAGTGTGGAAAAACACTTTTCGCACTTGTGTTAGTGTTGAAAAACCACTTTTCGCACTTGTGCTAGTGTTGAAAACCCACTTTTCGCACTTGTGTTGGTGCAGGAAACCACTTTTGCACTTGTATTAGTGTGGAAAAACCACTTTTCGCACTTGTGTTTGTGTTGAAAAACCACTTTTCGCACTTGTGTTGGTGCAGGAAACCACTTTTGCACTTGTATTAGTGTGGAAAAAACACTTTTCGCACTTGTGTTAGTGTTGAAAAACCACTTTTCGCACTTGTGTTAGTGTTGAAAAACCACTTTTCGCACTTGTGTTGGTGCAGGAAACCACTTTTGCACTTGTATTAGTGTGGAAAAAACACTTTCCGCACTTGTGTTAGTGTTGAAAAACCACGTTTCGCACTTGTGTTAGTGTTGAAAAACCACTTTTCGCACTTGTGTTGGTGCAGGAAACCACTTTTGCACTTGTATTAGTGTGGAAAAACCACTTTTCGCACTTGTGTTAGTGTTGAAAAACGACTTTTCGCACTTGTGTTAGTGTTGAAAAACCACTTTTCGCACTTGTGTTAGTGTTGAAAAACGACTTTTCGCACTTGTGTTAGTGTTGAAAAACCACTTTTCGCACTTGTGTTGGTGCAGGAAACCACTTTTGCACTTGTATTAGTGTGGAAAAACACTTTTCGCACTTGTGTTAGTGTTGAAAAACCACTTTTCGCACTTGTGTTAGTGTTGAAAAACCACTTTTCGCACTTGTGTTAGTGTTGAAAAACCACTTTTTGCACTTGTGTTTGTGTTGAAAAACCACTTTTCGCACTTGTATTAGTGTGGAAAAACCACTTTTCGCACTTGTGTTGGTGCAGGAAACCACCTTTGCACTTGTATTAGTGTGGAAAAAACACTTTTCGCACTTGTGTTAGTGTGGAAAAACCACTTTTCGCACTTGTGTTCGTGCAGGAAACCACTTTTGCACTTGTATTAGTGTGGAAAAAACACTTTTTGCACTCGTGATAGTGTTGAAAAACCACTTTTCGCACTTGTGTTAGTGTTGAAAAAACACATTTCGCACTTGTGTTAGTGTTGAAAAACCACTTTTCGCGCTTGTGTTGGTGCAGGAAACCACTTTTGCACTTGTATTAGTGTGGAAAAACCACTTTTCGCACTTGTGATAGTGTTGAAAAACCACTTTTCGCACTTGTGTTAGTGTTGAAAAACCACTTTTCGCACTTGTGTTCGTGTTGAAAAACCACTTTTCGCACTTGTGTTGGTGCAGGAAACCACTTCTGCACTTGTATTAGTGTGGAAAAAACACGTTTTGCACTTGTGATAGTGTTGAAAAACCACTTTTCGCACTTGTGTTCGTGTTGAAAAACCACTTTTCGCACTTGTGTTGGTGCAGCAAACCACTTCTGCACTTGTATTAGTGTGGAAAAAACACTTTTTGCACTTGTGATAGTGTTGAAAAACCACTTTTCGCACTTGTGTTAGTGTTGAAAAACCACTTTTCGCACTTGTGTTGGTGCAGGAAACCACTTTTGCACTTGTATTAGTGTGGAAAAACCACTTTTCGCACTTGTGTTAGTGTTGAAAAACCACTTTTCGCACTTGTGTTCGTGTTGAAAAACCACTTTTCGCACGTGTGTTAGTGTTGAAAAACCACTTTTCGCACTTGTGTTGGTGCAGGAAACCACTTTTGCACTTGTATTAGTGTGGAAAAACCACTTTTCGCACTTGTGTTAGTGTTGAAAAACCACTTTTCGCACTTGTGTTAGTGTTGAAAAACCACTTTTCGCACTTTTGTTGGTGCAGGAAACCACTTTTGCACTTGTATTAGTGTGGAAAAAACACTTTTTGCACTTGTGATAGTGTTGAAAAACCACTTTTCGCACTTGTGTTAGTGTTGAAAAACCACTTTTCGCACTTGTGTTGGTGCAGGAAACCACTTTTGCACTTGTATTAGTGTGGAAAAACCACTTTTCGCACTTGTTTTAGTGTTGAAAAACCACTTTTCGCACTTGTGTTAGTGTGGAAAAAACACTTTTCGCACTTGTGTTAGTGTTGAAAAACCACTTTTCGCACTTGTGTTAGTGTTGAAAAACCACTTTTTGCACTTGTGTTGGTGCAGGAAAACCACTTTTTGCACTTGTATTAGTGTGGAAAAACCATTTTTCACTCTTGTGTTAGTGTTGAAAAACCACTTTTCGCACTTGTGTTAGTGTTGAAAAACCACTTTTCGCACTTGTGTTTGTGTTGAAAAACCACTTTTCGCACTTGTATTAGTGTGGAAAACCACTTTTCGCACTTGTGTTGGTGCAGGAAACCACCTTTGCACTTGTATTAGTGTGGAAAAAACACTTTTCGCACTTGTGTTAGTGTTGAAAAACCACTTTTCGCACTTGTGTTAGTGTTGAAAAACCACTTTTTGCACTTGTGTTGGTGCAGGAAAACCACTTTTTGCACTTGTATTAGTGTGGAAAAACCATTTTTCACACTTGTGTTAGTATTGAAAAACCACTTTTCGCACTTGTGTTAGTGTTGAAAAACCACTTTTCGCACTTGTGTTAGTGTTGAAAAACCACTTTTCGCACTTGTGTTGGTGCAGGAAACCACTTTTGCACTTGTATTAGTGTGGAAAAACACTTTTCGCACTTGTGTTAGTGTTGAAAAACCACTTTTTGCACTTGTGTTAGTGTTGAAAAACCACTTTTCGCACTTGTGTTAGTGTTGAAAAACCACTTTTCGCACTTGTGTTTGTGTTGAAAAACCACTTTTCGCACTTGTATTAGTGTGGAAAAACCACTTTTCGCACTTGTGTTGGTGCAGGAAACCACCTTTGCACTTGTATTAGTGTGGAAAAAACACTTTTCGCACTTGTGTTAGTGTGGAAAACCACTTTTCGCACTTGTGTTCGTGCAGGAAACCACTTTTGCACTTGTATTAGTGTGGAAAAAACACTTTTTGCACTCGTGATAGTGTTGAAAAACCACTTTTCGCACTTGTGTTAGTGTTGAAAAAACACATTTCGCACTTGTGTTAGTGTTGAAAAACCACTTTTCGCGCTTGTGTTGGTGCAGGAAACCACTTTTGCACTTGTATTAGTGTGGAAAAACCACTTTTCGCACTTGTGATAGTGTTGAAAAACCACTTTTCGCACTTGTGTTAGTGTTGAAAAACCACTTTTCGCACTTGTGTTCGTGTTGAAAAACCACTTTTCGCACTTGTGTTGGTGCAGGAAACCACTTCTGCACTTGTATTAGTGTGGAAAAAACACGTTTTGCACTTGTGATAGTGTTGAAAAACCACTTTTCGCACTTGTGTTCGTGTTGAAAAACCACTTTTCGCACTTGTGTTGGTGCAGCAAACCACTTCTGCACTTGTATTAGTGTGGAAAAAACACTTTTTGCACTTGTGATAGTGTTGAAAAACCACTTTTCGCACTTGTGTTAGTGTTGAAAAACCACTTTTCGCACTTGTGTTGGTGCAGGAAACCACTTTTGCACTTGTATTAGTGTGGAAAAACCACTTTTCGCACTTGTTTTAGTGTTGAAAAACCACTTTTCGCACTTGTGTTAGTGTGGAAAAAACACTTTTCGCACTTGTGTTAGTGTTGAAAAACCACTTTTCGCACTTGTGTTAGTGTTGAAAAACCACTTTTCGCACTTGTGTTGGTGCAGGAAAACCACTTTTTGCACTTGTATTAGTGTGGAAAAACCATTTTTCACACTTGTGTTAGTGTTGAAAAACCACTTTTCGAACTTGTGTTAGTGTTGAAAAACCACTTTTCGCATTTGTGTTTGTGTTGAAAAACCACTTTTCGCACTTGTATTAGTGTGGAAAACCACTTTTCGCACTTGTGTTGGTGCAGGAAACCACCTTTGCACTTGTATTAGTGTGGAAAAAACACTTTTCGCACTTGTGTTAGTGTGGAAAAACCACTTTTCGCACTTGTGTTCGTGCAGGAAACCACTTTTGCACTTGTATTAGTGTGGAAAAAACACTTTTTGCACTCGTGATAGTGTTGAAAAACCACTTTTCACACTTGTGTTTGTGTTGAAAAACCACATTTCGCACATGTGTTAGTGTTGAAAAACCACTTTTCGCACTTGTGTTGGTGCAGGAAACCACTTTTGCACTTGTATTAGTGTGGAAAAACCACTTTTCGCACTTGTGATAGTGTTGAAAAACCACTTTTCGCACTTGTGTTGGTGCAGGAAACCACTTCTGCACTTGTATTAGTGTGGAAAAAACACGTTTTGGACTTGTGATAGTGTTGAAAAACCACTTTTCGCACTTGTGTTCGTGTTGAAAAGCCACTTTTCGCACTTGTGTTGGTGCAGGAAACCACTTTTGCACTTGTATTAGTGTGGAAAAACACTTTTCGCACTTGTGTTAGTGTTGAAAAACCACTTTTCGCACTTGTGCTAGTGTTGAAAACCCACTTTTCGCACTTGTGTTGGTGCAGGAAACCACTTTTGCACTTGTATTAGTGTGGAAAAACCACTTTTCGCACTTGTGTTTGTGTTGAAAAACCACTTTTCGCACTTGTGTTGGTGCAGGAAACCACTTTTGCACTTGTATTAGTGTGGAAAAAACACTTTTCGCACTTGTGTTAGTGTTGAAAAACCACTTTTCGCACTTGTGTTAGTGTTGAAAAACCACTTTTCGCACTTGTGTTGGTGCAGGAAACCACTTTTGCACTTGTATTAGTGTGGAAAAAACACTTTCCGCACTTGTGTTAGTGTTGAAAAACCACGTTTCGCACTTGTGTTAGTGTTGAAAAACCACTTTTCGCACTTGTGTTGGTGCAGGAAACCACTTTTGCACTTGTATTAGTGTGGAAAAACCACTTTTCGCACTTGTGTTAGTGTTGAAAAACGACTTTTCGCACTTGTGTTAGTGTTGAAAAACCACTTTTCGCACTTGTGTTTGTGTTGAAAAACCACTTTTCGCACTTGTATTAGTGTGGAAAACCACTTTTCGCACTTGTGTTGGTGCAGGAAACCACCTTTGCACTTGTATTAGAGTGGAAAAAACACTTTTCGCACTTGTGTTAGTGTGGAAAAACCACTTTTCGCACTTGTGTTCGTGCAGGAAACCACTTTTGCACTTGTATTAGTGTGGAAAAAACACTTTTTGCACTCGTGATAGTGTTGAAAAACCACTTTTCGCACTTGTGTTTGTGTTGAAAAACCACATTTCGCACATGTGTTAGTGTTGAAAAACCACTTTTCGCACTTGTGTTGGTGCAGGAAACCACTTTTGCACTTGTATTAGTGTGGAAAAACCACTTTTCGCACTTGTGATAGTGTTGAAAAACCACTTTTCGCACTTGTGTTAGTGTTGAAAAACCACTTTTCGCACTTGTGTTCGTGTTGAAAAACCACTTTTCGCACTTGTGTTGGTGCAGGAAACCACTTCTGCACTTGTATTAGTGTGGAAAAAACACGTTTTGCACTTGTGATAGTGTTGAAAAACCACTTTTCGCACTTGTGTTCGTGTTGAAAAGCCACTTTTCGCACTTGTGTTGGTGCAGGAAACCACTTTTGCACTTGTATTAGTGTGGAAAAACACTTTTCGCACTTGTGTTAGTGTTGAAAAACCACTTTTCGCACTTGTGCTAGTGTTGAAAACCCACTTTTCGCACTTGTGTTGGTGCAGGAAACCACTTTTGCACTTGTATTAGTGTGGAAAAACCACTTTTCGCACTTGTGTTTGTGTTGAAAAACCACTTTTCGCACTTGTGTTGGTGCAGGAAACCACTTTTGCACTTGTATTAGTGTGGAAAAAACACTTTTCGCACTTGTGTTAGTGTTGAAAAACCACTTTTCGCACTTGTGTTAGTGTTGAAAAACCACTTTTCGCACTTGTGTTGGTGCAGGAAACCACTTTTGCACTTGTATTAGTGTGGAAAAAACACTTTCCGCACTTGTGTTAGTGTTGAAAAACCACGTTTCGCACTTGTGTTAGTGTTGAAAAACCACTTTTCGCACTTGTGTTGGTGCAGGAAACCACTTTTGCACTTGTATTAGTGTGGAAAAACCACTTTTCGCACTTGTGTTAGTGTTGAAAAACGACTTTTCGCACTTGTGTTAGTGTTGAAAAACCACTTTTCGCACTTGTGTTAGTGTTGAAAAACCACTTTTCGCACTTGTGTTAGTGTTGAAAAACCACTTTTCGCACTTGTGTTGGTGCAGGAAACCACTTTTGCACTTGTATTAGTGTGGAAAAACACTTTTCGCACTTGTGTTAGTGTTGAAAAACCACTTTTCGCACTTGTGTTAGTGTTGAAAAACCACTTTTCGCACTTGTGTTAGTGTTGAAAAACCACTTTTTGCACTTGTGTTTGTGTTGAAAAACCACTTTTCGCACTTGTATTAGTGTGGAAAAACCACTTTTCGCACTTGTGTTGGTGCAGGAAACCACCTTTGCACTTGTATTAGTGTGGAAAAAACACTTTTCGCACTTGTGTTAGTGTGGAAAAACCACTTTTCGCACTTGTGTTCGTGCAGGAAACCACTTTTGCACTTGTATTAGTGTGGAAAAAACACTTTTTGCACTCGTGATAGTGTTGAAAAACCACTTTTCGCACTTGTGTTAGTGTTGAAAAAACACATTTCGCACTTGTGTTAGTGTTGAAAAACCACTTTTCGCGCTTGTGTTGGTGCAGGAAACCACTTTTGCACTTGTATTAGTGTGGAAAAACCACTTTTCGCACTTGTGATAATGTTGAAAAACCACTTTTCGCACTTGTGTTAGTGTTGAAAAACCACTTTTCGCACTTGTGTTCGTGTTGAAAAACCACTTTTCGCACTTGTGTTGGTGCAGGAAACCACTTCTGCACTTGTATTAGTGTGGAAAAAACACGTTTTGCACTTGTGATAGTGTTGAAAAACCACTTTTCGCACTTGTGTTCGTGTTGAAAAACCACTTTTCGCACTTGTGTTGGTGCAGCAAACCACTTCTGCACTTGTATTAGTGTGGAAAAAACACTTTTTGCACTTGTGATAGTGTTGAAAAACCACTTTTCGCACTTGTGTTAGTGTTGAAAAACCACTTTTCGCACTTGTGTTGGTGCAGGAAACCACTTTTGCACTTGTATTAGTGTGGAAAAACCACTTTTCGCACTTGTGTTAGTGTTGAAAAACCACTTTTCGCACTTGTGTTCGTGTTGAAAAACCACTTTTCGCACGTGTGTTAGTGTTGAAAAACCACTTTTCGCACTTGTGTTGGTGCAGGAAACCACTTTTGCACTTGTATTAGTGTGGAAAAACCACTTTTCGCACTTGTGTTAGTGTTGAAAAACCACTTTTCGCACTTGTGTTAGTGTTGAAAAACCACTTTTCGCACTTGTGTTGGTGCAGGAAACCACTTTTGCACTTGTATTAGTGTGGAAAAAACACTTTTTGCACTTGTGATAGTGTTGAAAAACCACTTTTCGCACTTGTGTTAGTGTTGAAAAACCACTTTTCGCACTTGTGTTGGTGCAGGAAACCACTTTTGCACTTGTATTAGTGTGGAAAAACCACTTTTCGCACTTGTTTTAGTGTTGAAAAACCACTTTTCGCACTTGTGTTAGTGTGGAAAAAACACTTTTCGCACTTGTGTTAGTGTTGAAAAACCACTTTTCGCACTTGTGTTAGTGTTGAAAAACCACTTTTTGCACTTGTGTTGGTGCAGGAAAACCACTTTTTGCACTTGTATTAGTGTGGAAAAACCATTTTTCACTCTTGTGTTAGTGTTGAAAAACCACTTTTCGCACTTGTGTTAGTGTTGAAAAACCACTTTTCGCACTTGTGTTTGTGTTGAAAAACCACTTTTCGCACTTGTATTAGTGTGGAAAACCACTTTTCGCACTTGTGTTGGTGCAGGAAACCACCTTTGCACTTGTATTAGTGTGGAAAAAACACTTTTCGCACTTGTGTTAGTGTTGAAAAACCACTTTTCGCACTTGTGTTAGTGTTGAAAAACCACTTTTTGCACTTGTGTTGGTGCAGGAAAACCACTTTTTGCACTTGTATTAGTGTGGAAAAACCATTTTTCACACTTGTGTTAGTATTGAAAAACCACTTTTCGCACTTGTGTTAGTGTTGAAAAACCACTTTTCGCACTTGTGTTAGTGTTGAAAAACCACTTTTCGCACTTGTGTTGGTGCAGGAAACCACTTTTGCACTTGTATTAGTGTGGAAAAACACTTTTCGCACTTGTGTTAGTGTTGAAAAACCACTTTTTGCACTTGTGTTAGTGTTGAAAAACCACTTTTCGCACTTTTGTTAGTGTTGAAAAACCACTTTTCGCACTTGTGTTTGTGTTGAAAAACCACTTTTCGCACTTGTATTAGTGTGGAAAAACCACTTTTCGCACTTGTGTTGGTGCAGGAAACCACCTTTGCACTTGTATTAGTGTGGAAAAAACACTTTTCGCACTTGTGTTAGTGTGGAAAACCACTTTTCGCACTTGTGTTCGTGCAGGAAACCACTTTTGCACTTGTATTAGTGTGGAAAAAACACTTTTTGCACTCGTGATAGTGTTGAAAAACCACTTTTCGCACTTGTGTTAGTGTTGAAAAAACACATTTCGCACTTGTGTTAGTGTTGAAAAACCACTTTTCGCGCTTGTGTTGGTGCAGGAAACCACTTTTGCACTTGTATTAGTGTGGAAAAACCACTTTTCGCACTTGTGATAGTGTTGAAAAACCACTTTTCGCACTTGTGTTAGTGTTGAAAAACCACTTTTCGCACTTGTGTTCGTGTTGAAAAACCACTTTTCGCACTTGTGTTGGTGCAGGAAACCACTTCTGCACTTGTATTAGTGTGGAAAAAACACGTTTTGCACTTGTGATAGTGTTGAAAAACCACTTTTCGCACTTGTGTTCGTGTTGAAAAACCACTTTTCGCACTTGTGTTGGTGCAGCAAACCACTTCTGCACTTGTATTAGTGTGGAAAAAACACTTTTTGCACTTGTGATAGTGTTGAAAAACCACTTTTCGCACTTGTGTTAGTGTTGAAAAACCACTTTTCGCACTTGTGTTGGTGCAGGAAACCACTTTTGCACTTGTATTAGTGTGGAAAAACCACTTTTCGCACTTGTTTTAGTGTTGAAAAACCACTTTTCGCACTTGTGTTAGTGTGGAAAAAACACTTTTCGCACTTGTGTTAGTGTTGAAAAACCACTTTTCGCACTTGTGTTAGTGTTGAAAAACCACTTTTCGCACTTGTGTTGGTGCAGGAAAACCACTTTTTGCACTTGTATTAGTGTGGAAAAACCATTTTTCACACTTGTGTTAGTGTTGAACAACCACTTTTCGAACTTGTGTTAGTGTTGAAAAACCACTTTTCGCACTTGTGTTTGTGTTGAAAAACCACTTTTCGCACTTGTATTAGTGTGGAAAACCACTTTTCGCACTTGTGTTGGTGCAGGAAACCACCTTTGCACTTGTATTAGTGTGGAAAAAACACTTTTCGCACTTGTGTTAGTGTGGAAAAACCACTTTTCGCACTTGTGTTCGTGCAGGAAACCACTTTTGCACTTGTATTAGTGTGGAAAAAACACTTTTTGCACTCGTCATAGTGTTGAAAAACCACTTTTCGCACTTGTGTTTGTGTTGAAAAACCACATTTCGCACATGTGTTAGTGTTGAAAAACCACTTTTCGCACTTGTGTTGGTGCAGGAAACCACTTTTGCACTTGTATTAGTGTGGAAAAACCACTTTTCGCACTTGTGATAGTGTTGAAAAACCACTTTTCGCACTTGTGTTAGTGTTGAAAAACCACTTTTCGCACTTGTGTTCGTGTTGAAAAACCACTTTTCGCACTTGTGTTGGTGCAGGAAACCACTTCTGCACTTGTATTAGTGTGGAAAAAACACGTTTTGCACTTGTGATAGTGTTGAAAAACCACTTTTCGCACTTGTGTTCGTGTTGAAAAGCCACTTTTCGCACTTGTGTTGGTGCAGGAAACCACTTTTGCACTTGTATTAGTGTGGAAAAACACTTTTCGCACTTGTGTTAGTGTTGAAAAACCACTTTTCGCACTTGTGCTAGTGTTGAAAACCCACTTTTCGCACTTGTGTTGGTGCAGGAAACCACTTTTGCACTTGTATTAGTGTGGAAAAACCACTTTTCGCACTTGTGTTTGTGTTGAAAAACCACTTTTCGCACTTGTGTTGGTGCAGGAAACCACTTTTGCACTTGTATTAGTGTGGAAAAAACACTTTTCGCACTTGTGTTAGTGTTGAAAAACCACTTTTCGCACTTGTGTTAGTGTTGAAAAACCACTTTTCGCACTTGTGTTGGTGCAGGAAACCACTTTTGCACTTGTATTAGTGTGGAAAAAACACTTTCCGCACTTGTGTTAGTGTTGAAAAACCACGTTTCGCACTTGTGTTAGTGTTGAAAAACCACTTTTCGCACTTGTGTTGGTGCAGGAAACCACTTTTGCACTTGTATTAGTGTGGAAAAACCACTTTTCGCACTTGTGTTAGTGTTGAAAAACGACTTTTCGCACTTGTGTTAGTGTTGAAAAACCACTTTTCGCACTTGTGTTAGTGTTGAAAAACCACTTTTCGCACTTGTGTTAGTGTTGAAAAACCACTTTTCGCACTTGTGTTGGTGCAGGAAACCACTTTTGCACTTGTATTAGTGTGGAAAAACACTTTTCGCACTTGTGTTAGTGTTGAAAAACCACTTTTCGCACTTGTGTTAGTGTTGAAAAACCACTTTTCGCACTTGTGTTAGTGTTGAAAAACCACTTTTTGCACTTGTGTTTGTGGTGAAAAACCACTTTTCGCACTTGTATTAGTGTGGAAAAACCACTTTTCGCACTTGTGTTGGTGCAGGAAACCACCTTTGCACTTGTATTAGTGTGGAAAAAACACTTTTCGCACTTGTATTAGTGTGGAAAAAACACTTTTCGCACTTGTGTTAGTGTGGAAAAACCACTTTTCGCACTTGTGTTCGTGCAGGAAACCACTTTTGTACTTGTATTAGTGTGGAAAAAACACTTTTTGCACTCGTGATAGTGTTGAAAAACCACTTTTCGCACTTGTGTTAGTGTTGAAAAAACACATTTCGCACTTGTGTTAGTGTTGAAAAACCACTTTTCGCGCTTGTGTTGGTGCAGGAAACCACTTTTGCACTTGTATTAGTGTGGAAAAACCACTTTTCGCACTTGTGATAGTGTTGAAAAACCACTTTTCGCACTTGTGTTAGTGTTGAAAAACCACTTTTCGCACTTGTGTTCGTGTTGAAAAAACACTTTTCGCACTTGTGTTGGTGCAGGAAACCACTTCTGCACTTGTATTAGTGTGGAAAAAACACGTTTTGCACTTGTGATAGTGTTGAAAAACCACTTTTCGCACTTGTGTTCGTGTTGAAAAACCACTTTTCGCACTTGTGTTGGTGCAGCAAACCACTTCTGCACTTGTATTAGTGTGGAAAAAACACTTTTTGCACTTGTGATAGTGTTGAAAAACCACTTTTCGCACTTGTGTTAGTGTTGAAAAACCACTTTTCGCACTTGTGTTGGTGCAGGAAACCACTTTTGCACTTGTATTAGTATGGAAAAACCACTTTTTGCACTTGTGTTAGTGTTGAAAAACCACTTTTCGCACTTGTGTTCGTGTTGAAAAACCACTTTTCGCACGTGTGTTAGTGTTGAAAAACCACTTTTCGCACTTGTGTTGGTGCAGGAAACCACTTTTGCACTTGTATTAGTGTGGAAAAACCACTTTTCGCACTTGTGTTAGTGTTGAAAAACCACTTTTCGCACTTGTGTTAGTGTTGAAAAACCACTTTTCGCACTTGTGTTGGTGCAGGAAACCACTTTTGCACTTGTATTAGTGTGGAAAAAACACTTTTTGCACTTGTGATAGTGTTGAAAAACCACTTTTCGCACTTGTGTTAGTGTTGAAAAACCACTTTTCGCACTTGTGTTGGTGCAGGAAACCACTTTTGCACTTGTATTAGTGTGGAAAAACCACTTTTCGCACTTGTTTTAGTGTTGAAAAACCACTTTTCGCACTTGTGTTAGTGTGGAAAAAACACTTTTCGCACTTGTGTTAGTGTTGAAAAACCACTTTTCGCACTTGTGTTAGTGTTGAAAAACCACTTTTTGCACTTGTGTTGGTGCAGGAAAACCACTTTTTGCACTTGTATTAGTGTGGAAAAACCATTTTTCACTCTTGTGTTAGTGTTGAAAAACCACTTTTCGCACTTGTGTTAGTGTTGAAAAACCACTTTTCGCACTTGTGTTTGTGTTGAAAAACCACTTTTCGCACTTGTATTAGTGTGGAAAACCACTTTTCGCACTTGTGTTGGTGCAGGAAACCACCTTTGCACTTGTATTAGTGTGGAAAAAACACTTTTCGCACTTGTGTTAGTGTTGAAAAACCACTTTTCGCACTTGTGTTAGTGTTGAAAAACCACTTTTTGCACTTGTGTTGGTGCAGGAAAACCACTTTTTGCACTTGTATTAGTGTGGAAAAACCATTTTTCACACTTGTGTTAGTATTGAAAAACCACTTTTCGCACTTGTGTTAGTGTTGAAAAACCACTTTTCGCACTTGTGTTAGTGTTGAAAAACCACTTTTCGCACTTGTGTTGGTGCAGGAAACCACTTTTGCACTTGTATTAGTGTGGAAAAACACTTTTCGCACTTGTGTTAGTGTTGAAAAACCACTTTTTGCACTTGTGTTAGTGTTGAAAAACCACTTTTCGCACTTGTGTTAGTGTTGAAAAACCACTTTTCGCACTTGTGTTTGTGTTGAAAAACCACTTTTCGCACTTGTATTAGTGTGGAAAAACCACTTTTCGCACTTGTGTTGGTGCAGGAAACCACCTTTGCACTTGTATTAGTGTGGAAAAAACACTTTTCGCACTTGTGTTAGTGTGGAAAAACCACTTTTCGCACTTGTGTTCGTGCAGGAAACCACTTTTGCACTTGTATTAGTGTGGAAAAAACACTTTTTGCACTCGTGATAGTGTTGAAAAACCACTTTTCGCACTTGTGTTAGTGTTGAAAAAACACATTTCGCACTTGTGTTAGTGTTGAAAAACCACTTTTCGCGCTTGTGTTGGTGCAGGAAACCACTTTTGCACTTGTATTAGTGTGGAAAAACCACTTTTCGCACTTGTGATAGTGTTGAAAAACCACTTTTCGCACTTGTGTTAGTGTTGAAAAACCACTTTTCGCACTTGTGTTCGTGTTGAAAAACCACTTTTCGCACTTGTGTTGGTGCAGGAAACCACTTCTGCACTTGTATTAGTGTGGAAAAAACACGTTTTGCACTTGTGATAGTGTTGAAAAACCACTTTTCGCACTTGTGTTCGTGTTGAAAAACCACTTTTCGCACTTGTGTTGGTGCAGCAAACCACTTCTGCACTTGTATTAGTGTGGAAAAAACACTTTTTGCACTTGTGATAGTGTTGAAAAACCACTTTTCGCACTTGTGTTAGTGTTGAAAAACCACTTTTCGCACTTGTGTTGGTGCAGGAAACCACTTTTGCACTTGTATTAGTGTGGAAAAACCACTTTTCGCACTTGTTTTAGTGTTGAAAAACCACTTTTCGCACTTGTGTTAGTGTGGAAAAAACACTTTTCGCACTTGTGTTAGTGTTGAAAAACCACTTTTCGCACTTGTGTTAGTGTTGAAAAACCACTTTTCGCACTTGTGTTGGTGCAGGAAAACCACTTTTTGCACTTGTATTAGTGTGGAAAAACCATTTTTCACACTTGTGTTAGTGTTGAAAAACCACTTTTCGAACTTGTGTTAGTGTTGAAAAACCACTTTTCGCACTTGTGTTTGTGTTGAAAAACCACTTTTCGCACTTGTATTAGTGTGGAAAACCACTTTTCGCACTTGTGTTGGTGCAGGAAACCACCTTTGCACTTGTATTAGTGTGGAAAAAACACTTTTCGCACTTGTGTTAGTGTGGAAAAACCACTTTTCGCACTTGTGTTCGTGCAGGAAACCACTTTTGCACTTGTATTAGTGTGGAAAAAACACTTTTTGCACTCGTGATAGTGTTGAAAAACCACTTTTCGCACTTGTGTTTGTGTTGAAAAACCACATTTCGCACATGTGTTAGTGTTGAAAAACCACTTTTCGCACTTGTGTTGGTGCAGGAAACCACTTTTGCACTTGTATTAGTGTGGAAAAACCACTTTTCGCACTTGTGATAGTGTTGAAAAACCACTTTTCGCACTTGTGTTAGTGTTGAAAAACCACTTTTCGCACTTGTGTTCGTGTTGAAAAACCACTTTTCGCACTTGTGTTGGTGCAGGAAACCACTTCTGCACTTGTATTAGTGTGGAAAAAACACGTTTTGCACTTGTGATAGTGTTGAAAAACCACTTTTCGCACTTGTGTTCGTGTTGAAAAGCCACTTTTCGCACTTGTGTTGGTGCAGGAAACCACTTTTGCACTTGTATTAGTGTGGAAAAACACTTTTCGCACTTGTGTGAGTGTTGAAAAACCACTTTTCGCACTTGTGCTAGTGTTGAAAACCCACTTTTCGCACTTGTGTTGGTGCAGGAAACCACTTTTGCACTTGTATTAGTGTGGAAAAACCACTTTTCGCACTTGTGTTTGTGTTGAAAAACCACTTTTCGCACTTGTGTTAGTGTTGAAAAACCACTTTTCGCACTTGTGTTCGTGTTGAAAAACCACTTTTCGCACTTGTGTTGGTGCAGGAAACCACTTCTGCACTTGTATTAGTGTGGAAAAAACACGTTTTGCACTTGTGATAGTGTTGAAAAACCACTTTTCGCACTTGTGTTCGTGTTGAAAAGCCACTTTTCGCACTTGTGTTGGTGCAGGAAACCACTTTTGCACTTGTATTAGTGTGGAAAAACACTTTTCGCACTTGTGTTAGTGTTGAAAAACCACTTTTCGCACTTGTGCTAGTGTTGAAAACCCACTTTTCGCACTTGTGTTGGTGCAGGAAACCACTTTTGCACTTGTATTAGTGTGGAAAAACCACTTTTCGCACTTGTGTTTGTGTTGAAAAACCACTTTTCGCACTTGTGTTGGTGCAGGAAACCACTTTTGCACTTGTATTAGTGTGGAAAAAACACTTTTCGCACTTGTGTTAGTGTTGAAAAACCACTTTTCGCACTTGTGTTAGTGTTGAAAAACCACTTTTCGCACTTGTGTTGGTGCAGGAAACCACTTTTGCACTTGTATTAGTGTGGAAAAAACACTTTCCGCACTTGTGTTAGTGTTGAAAAACCACGTTTCGCACTTGTGTTAGTGTTGAAAAACCACTTTTCGCACTTGTGTTGGTGCAGGAAACCACTTTTGCACTTGTATTAGTGTGGAAAAACCACTTTTCGCACTTGTGTTAGTGTTGAAAAACGACTTTTCGCACTTGTGTTAGTGTTGAAAAACCACTTTTCGCACTTGTGTTAGTGTTGAAAAACCACTTTTCGCACTTGTGTTAGTGTTGAAAAACCACTTTTCGCACTTGTGTTGGTGCAGGAAACCACTTTTGCACTTGTATTAGTGTGGAAAAACACTTTTCGCACTTGTGTTAGTGTTGAAAAACCACTTTTCGCACTTGTGTTAGTGTTGAAAAACCACTTTTCGCACTTGTGTTAGTGTTGAAAAACCACTTTTTGCACTTGTGTTTGTGTTGAAAAACCACTTTTCGCACTTGTATTAGTGTGGAAAAACCACTTTTCGCACTTGTGTTGGTGCAGGAAACCACCTTTGCACTTGTATTAGTGTGGAAAAAACACTTTTCGCACTTGTGTTAGTGTGGAAAAACCACTTTTCGCACTTGTGTTCGTGCAGGAAACCACTTTTGCACTTGTATTAGTGTGGAAAAAACACTTTTTGCACTCGTGATAGTGTTGAAAAACCACTTTTCGCACTTGTGTTAGTGTTGAAAAAACACATTTCGCACTTGTGTTAGTGTTGAAAACCACTTTTCGCGCTTGTGTTGGTGCAGGAAACCACTTTTGCACTTGTATTAGTGTGGAAAAACCACTTTTCGCACTTGTGATAGTGTTGAAAAACCACTTTTCGCACTTGTGTTAGTGTTGAAAAACCACTTTTCGCACTTGTGTTCGTGTTGAAAAACCACTTTTCGCACTTGTGTTGGTGCAGGAAACCACTTCTGCACTTGTATTATTGTGGAAAAAACACGTTTTGCACTTGTGATAGTGTTGAAAAACCACTTTTCGCACTTGTGTTCGTGTTGAAAAACCACTTTTCGCACTTGTGTTGGTGCAGCAAACCACTTCTGCACTTGTATTAGTGTGGAAAAAACACTTTTTGCACTTGTGATAGTGTTGAAAAACCACTTTTCGCACTTGTGTTAGTGTTGAAAAACCACTTTTCGCACTTGTGTTGGTGCAGGAAACCACTTTTGCACTTGTATTAGTGTGGAAAAACCACTTTTCGCACTTGTGTTAGTGTTGAAAAACCACTTTTCGCACTTGTGTTCGTGTTGAAAAACCACTTTTCGCACGTGTGTTAGTGTTGAAAAACCACTTTTCGCACTTGTGTTGGTGCAGGAAACCACTTTTGCACTTGTATTAGTGTGGAAAAACCACTTTTCGCACTTGTGTTAGTGTTGAAAAACCACTTTTCACACTTGTGTTAGTGTTGAAAAACCACTTTTCGCACTTGTGTTGGTGCAGGAAACCACTTTTGCACTTGTATTAGTGTGGAAAAAACACTTTTTGCACTTGTGATAGTGTTGAAAAACCACTTTTCGCACTTGTGTTAGTGTTGAAAAACCACTTTTCGCACTTGTGTTGGTGCAGGAAACCACTTTTGCACTTGTATTA
Organism: Myxine glutinosa; assembly: GCF_964187855.1. Classification (NCBI taxonomy): domain Eukaryota; kingdom Metazoa; phylum Chordata; class Myxini; order Myxiniformes; family Myxinidae; genus Myxine; species Myxine glutinosa. Next base: position 238,014 of record NW_027616426.1, on the reverse strand, counting down.
GTGTGGAAAAACCACTTTTCGCACTTGTTTTAGTGTTGAAAAACCACTTTTCGCACTTGTGTTAGTGTGGAAAAAACACTTTTCGCACTTGTGTTAGTGTTGAAAAACCACTTTTCGCACTTGTGTTAGTGTTGAAAAACCACTTTTTGCACTTGTGTTGGTGCAGGAAAACCACTTTTTGCACTTGTATTAGTGTGGAAAAACCATTTTTCACACTTGTGTTAGTGTTGAAAAACCACTTTTCGCACTTGTGTTAGTGTTGAAAAACCACTTTTCGCACTTGTGTTTGTGTTGAAAAACCACTTTTCGCACTTGTATTAGTGTGGAAAACCACTTTTCGCACTTGTGTTGGTGCAGGAAACCACCTTTGCACTTGTATTAGTGTGGAAAAAACACTTTTCGCACTTGTGTTAGTGTGGAAAAACCACTTTTCGCACTTGTGTTCGTGCAGGAAACCACTTTTGCACTTGTGTTAGTGTTGAAAAACCACTTTTCGCACTTGTGTTAGTGTTGAAAAACCACTTTTCGCACTTGTGTTTGTGTTGAAAAACCACTTTTCGCACTTGTATTAGTGTGGAAAACCACTTTTCGCACTTGTGTTGGTGCAGGAAACCACCTTTGCACTTGTATTAGTGTGGAAAAAACACTTTTCGCACTTGTGTTAGTGTTGAAAAACCACTTTTCGCACTTGTGTTAGTGTTGAAAAACCACTTTTTGCACTTGTGTTGGTGCAGGAAAACCACTTTTTGCACTTGTATTAGTGTGGAAAAACCATTTTTCACACTTGTGTTAGTATTGAAAAACCACTTTTCGCACTTGTGTTAGTGTTGAAAAACCACTTTTCGCACTTGTGTTAGTGTTGAAAAACCACTTTTCGCACTTGTGTTGGTGCAGGAAACCACTTTTGCACTTGTATTAGTGTGGAAAAACACTTTTCGCACTTGTGTTAGTGTTGAAAAACCACTTTTTGCACTTGTGTTAGTGTTGAAAAACCACTTTTCGCACTTGTGTTAGTGTTGAAAAACCACTTTTCGCACTTGTGTTTGTGTTGAAAAACCACTTTTCGCACTTGTATTAGTGTGGAAAAACCACTTTTCGCACTTGTGTTGGTGCAGGAAACCACCTTTGCACTTGTATTAGTGTGGAAAAAACACTTTTCGCACTTGTGTTAGTGTGGAAAAACCACTTTTCGCACTTGTGTTCGTGCAGGAAACCACTTTTGCACTTGTATTAGTGTGGAAAAAACACTTTTTGCACTCGTGATAGTGTTGAAAAACCACTTTTCGCACTTGTGTTAGTGTTGAAAAACCACTTTTCGCACTTGTGTTGGTGCAGGAAACCACTTTTGCACTTGTATTAGTGTGGAAAAACCACTTTTCGCACTTGTTTTAGTGTTGAAAAACCACTTTTCGCACTTGTGTTAGTGTGGAAAAAACACTTTTCGCACTTGTGTTAGTGTTGAAAAACCACTTTTCGCACTTGTGTTAGTGTTGAAAAACCACTTTTTGCACTTGTGTTGGTGCAGGAAAACCACTTTTGCACTTGTATTAGTGTGGAAAAACCACTTTTCGCACTTGTGTTAGTGTTGAAAAACCACTTTTCGCACTTGTGTTCGTGTTGAAAAACCACTTTTCGCACGTGTGTTAGTGTTGAAAAACCACTTTTCGCACTTGTGTTGGTGCAGGAAACCACTTTTGCACTTGTATTAGTGTGGAAAAACCACTTTTCGCACTTGTGTTAGTGTTGAAAAACCACTTTTCGCACTTGTGTTAGTGTTGAAAAACAACTTTTCGCACTTGTGTTGGTGCAGGAAACCACTTTTGCACTTGTATTAGTGTGGAAAAAACACTTTTTGCACTTGTGATAGTGTTGAAAAACCACTTTTCGCACTTGTGTTAGTGTTGAAAAACCACTTTTCGCACTTGTGTTGGTGCAGGAAACCACTTTTGCACTTGTATTAGTGTGGAAAAACCACTTTTCGCACTTGTTTTAGTGTTGAAAAACCACTTTTCGCACTTGTGTTAGTGTTGAAAAACCACATTTCGCACTTGTGTTAGTGTTGAAAAACCACTATTCGCACTTGTGTTAGTGTTGAAAAACCACTTTTCGCACTTGTGTTGGTGCAGGAAACCACATTTGCACTTGTATTAGTGTGGAAAAACACTTTTCGCACTTGTGTTAGTGTTGAAAAACCACTTTTCGCACTTGTGTTAGTGTTGAAAAACCACTTTTCGCACTTGTGTTGGTGCAGGAAACCACTTTTGCACTTGTATTAGTGTGGAAAAACCACTTTTCGCACTTGTTTTAGTGTTGAAAAACCACTTTTCGCACTTGTGTTAGTGTTGAAAAACCACATTTCGCACTTGTGTTAGTGTTGAAAAACCACTATTCGCACTTGTGTTAGTGTTGAAAAACCACTTTTCGCACTTGTGTTGGTGCAGGAAACCACTTTTGCACTTGTATTAGTGTGGAAAAAACACTTTTCGCACTTGTGTTAGTGTTGAAAAACCACTTTTCGCACTTGTGTTAGTGTTGAAAAACCACTTTTCGCACTTGTGTTGGTGCAGGAAACCACTTTTGCACTTGTATTAGTGTGGAAAAAACACTTTCCGCACTTGTGTTAGTGTTGAAAAACCACGTTTCGCACTTGTGTTAGTGTTGAAAAACCACTTTTCGCACTTGTGTTGGTGCAGGAAACCACTTTTGCACTTGTATTAGTGTGGAAAAACCACTTTTCGCACTTGTGTTAGTGTTGAAAAACGACTTTTCGCACTTGTGTTAGTGTTGAAAAACCACTTTTCGCACTTGTGTTAGTGTTGAAAAACCACTTTTCGCACTTGTGTTAGTGTTGAAAAACCACTTTTCGCACTTGTGTTGGTGCAGGAAACCACTTTTGCACTTGTATTAGTGTGGAAAAACACTTTTCGCACTTGTGTTAGTGTTGAAAAACCACTTTTCGCACTTGTGTTAGTGTTGAAAAACCACTTTTCGCACTTGTGTTAGTGTTGAAAAACCACTTTTCGCACTTGTGTTTGTGTTGAAAAACCACTTTTCGCACTTGTATTAGTGTGGAAAAACCACTTTTCGCACTTGTGTTGGTGCAGGAAACCACCTTTGCACTTGTATTAGTGTGGAAAAAACACTTTTCGCACTTGTGTTAGTGTGGAAAAACCACTTTTCGCACTTGTGTTCGTGCAGGAAACCACTTTTGCACTTGTATTAGTGTGGAAAAAACACTTTTTGCACTCGTGATAGTGTTGAAAAACCACTTTTCACACTTGTGTTAGTGTTGAAAAAACACATTTCGCACTTGTGTTAGTGTTGAAAAACCACTTTTCGCGCTTGTGTTGGTGCAGGAAACCACTTTTGCACTTGTATTAGTGTGGAAAAACCACTTTTCGCACTTGTGATAGTGTTGAAAAACCACTTTTCGCACTTGTGTTAGTGTTGAAAAACCACTTTTCGCACTTGTGTTCGTGTTGAAAAACCACTTTTCGCACTTGTGTTGGTGCAGGAAACCACTTCTGCACTTGTATTAGTGTGGAAAAAACACGTTTTGCACTTGTGATAGTGTTGAAAAACCACTTTTCGCACTTGTGTTCGTGTTGAAAAACCACTTTTCGCACTTGTGTTGGTGCAGCAAACCACTTCTGCACTTGTATTAGTGTGGAAAAAACACTTTTTGCACTTGTGATAGTGTTGAAAAACCACTTTTCGCACTTGTGTTAGTGTTGAAAAACCACTTTTCGCACTTGTGTTGGTGCAGGAAACCACTTTTGCACTTGTATTAGTGTGGAAAAACCACTTTTCGCACTTGTGTTAGTGTTGAAAAACCACTTTTCGCACTTGTGTTCGTGTTGAAAAACCACTTTTCGCACGTGTGTTAGTGTTGAAAAACCACTTTTCGCACTTGTGTTGGTGCAGGAAACCACTTTTGCACTTGTATTAGTGTGGAAAAACCACTTTTCGCACTTGTGTTAGTGTTGAAAAACCACTTTTCGCACTTGTGTTAGTGTTGAAAAACCACTTTTCGCACTTGTGTTGGTGCAGGAAACCACTTTTGCACTTGTATTAGTGTGGAAAAAACACTTTTTGCACTTGTGATAGTGTTGAAAAACCACTTTTCGCACTTGTGTTAGTGTTGAAAAACCACTTTTCGCACTTGTGTTGGTGCAGGAAACCACTTTTGCACTTGTATTAGTGTGGAAAAACCACTTTTCGCACTTGTTTTAGTGTTGAAAAACCACTTTTCGCACTTGTGTTAGTGTGGAAAAAACACTTTTCGCACTTGTGTTAGTGTTGAAAAACCACTTTTTGCACTTGTGTTGGTGCAGGAAAACCACTTTTCGCACTTGTGTTTGTGTTGAAAAACCACTTTTCGCACTTGTATTAGTGTGGAAAACCACTTTTCGCACTTGTGTTGGTGCAGGAAACCACCTTTGCACTTGTATTAGTGTGGAAAAAACACTTTTCGCACTTGTGTTAGTGTGGAAAAACCACTTTTCGCACTTGTGTTCGTGCAGGAAACCACTTTTGCACTTGTATTAGTGTGGAAAAAACACTTTTTGCACTCGTGATAATGTTGAAAAACCACTTTTCGCACTTGTGTTAGTGTTGAAAAACCACATTTCGCACTTGTGTTAGTGTTGAAAAACCACTTTTCGCACTTGTGTTGGTGCAGGAAACCACTTTTGCACTTGTATTAGTGTGGAAAAACCACTTTTCGCACTTGTGATAGTGTTGAAAAACCACTTTTCGCACTTGTGTTAGTGTTGAAAAACCACTTTTCGCACTTGTGTTGGTGCAGGAAACCACTTTTGCACTTGTATTAGTGTGGAAAAACCACTTTTTGCACTTGTTTTAGTGTTGAAAAACCACTTTTCGCACTTGTGTTAGTGTGGAAAAAACACTTTTCGCACTTGTGTTAGTGTTGAAAAACCACTTTTCGCACTTGTGTTAGTGTTGAAAAACCACTTTTCGCACTTGTGTTGGTGCAGGAAAACCACTTTTTGCACTTGTATTAGTGTGGAAAAACCATTTTTCACACTTGTGTTAGTGTTGAAAAACCACTTTTCGCACTTGTGTTAGTGTTGAAAAACCACTTTTCGCACTTGTGTTTGTGTTGAAAAACCACTTTTCGCACTTGTATTAGTGTGGAAAACCACTTTTCGCACTTGTGTTGGTGCAGGAAACCACCTTTGCACTTGTATTAGTGTGGAAAAAACACTTTTCGCACTTGTGTTAGTGTGGAAAAACCACTTTTCGCACTTGTGTTCGTGCAGGAAACCACTTTTGCACTTGTATTAGTGTGGAAAAAACACTTTTTGCACTCGTGATAGTGTTGAAAAACCACTTTTCGCACTTGTGTTTGTGTTGAAAAACCACATTTCGCACTTGTGTTAGTGTTGAAAAACCACTTTTCGCACTTGTGTTTGTGCAGGAAACCACTTTTGCACTTGTATTAGTGTGGAAAAACCACTTTTCGCACTTGTGATAGTGTTGAAAAACCACTTTTCGCACTTGTGTTAGTGTTGAAAAACCACTTTTCGCACTTGTGTTCGTGTTGAAAAACCACTTTTCGCACTTGTGTTGGTGCAGGAAACCACTTCTGCACTTGTATTAGTGTGGAAAAAACACGTTTTGCACTTGTGATAGTGTTGAAAAACCACTTTTCGCACTTGTGTTCGTGTTGAAAAGCCACTTTTCGCACTTGTGTTGGTGCAGGAAACCACTTTTGCACTTGTATTAGTGTGGAAAAACACTTTTCGCACTTGTGTTAGTGTTGAAAAACCACTTTTCGCACTTGTGCTAGTGTTGAAAACCCACTTTTCGCACTTGTGTTGGTGCAGGAAACCACTTTTGCACTTGTATTAGTGTGGAAAAACCACTTTTCGCACTTGTGTTTGTGTTGAAAAACCACTTTTCGCACTTGTGTTGGTGCAGGAAACCACTTTTGCACTTGTATTAGTGTGGAAAAAACACTTTTCGCACTTGTGTTAGTGTTGAAAAACCACTTTTCGCACTTGTGTTAGTGTTGAAAAACCACTTTTCGCACTTGTGTTGGTGCAGGAAACCACTTTTGCACTTGTATTAGTGTGGAAAAAACACTTTCCGCACTTGTGTTAGTGTTGAAAAACCACGTTTCGCACTTGTGTTAGTGTTGAAAAACCACTTTTCGCACTTGTGTTGGTGCAGGAAACCACTTTTGCACTTGTATTAGTGTGGAAAAACCACTTTTCGCACTTGTGTTAGTGTTGAAAAACGACTTTTCGCACTTGTGTTAGTGTTGAAAAACCACTTTTCGCACTTGTGTTAGTGTTGAAAAACCACTTTTCGCACTTGTGTTAGTGTTGAAAAACCACTTTTCGCACTTGTGTTGGTGCAGGAAACCACTTTTGCACTTGTATTAGTGTGGAAAAACACTTTTCGCACTTGTGTTAGTGTTGAAAAACCACTTTTCGCACTTGTGTTAGTGTTGAAAAACCACTTTTCGCACTTGTGTTAGTGTTGAAAAACCACTTTTCGCACTTGTGTTTGTGTTGAAAAACCACTTTTCGCACTTGTATTAGTGTGGAAAAACCACTTTTCGCACTTGTGTTGGTGCAGGAAACCACCTTTGCACTTGTATTAGTGTGGAAAAAACACTTTTCGCACTTGTGTTAGTGTGGAAAAACCACTTTTCGCACTTGTGTTCATGCAGGAAACCACTTTTGCACTTGTATTAGTGTGGAAAAAACACTTTTTGCACTCGTGATAGTGTTGAAAAACCACTTTTCGCACTTGTGTTAGTGTTGAAAAAACACATTTCGCACTTGTGTTAGTGTTGAAAAACCACTTTTCGCGCTTGTGTTGGTGCAGGAAACCACTTTTGCACTTGTATTAGTGTGGAAAAACCACTTTTCGCACTTGTGATAGTGTTGAAAAACCACTTTTCGCACTTGTGTTAATGTTGAAAAACCACTTTTCGCACTTGTGTTCGTGTTGAAAAACCACTTTTCGCACTTGTGTTGGTGCAGGAAACCACTTCTGCACTTGTATTAGTGTGGAAAAAACACGTTTTGCACTTGTGATAGTGTTGAAAAACCACTTTTCGCACTTGTGTTCGTGTTGAAAAACCACTTTTCGCACTTGTGTTGGTGCAGCAAACCACTTCTGCACTTGTATTAGTGTGGAAAAAACACTTTTTGCACTTGTGATAGTGTTGAAAAACCACTTTTCGCACTTGTGTTAGTGTTGAAAAACCACTTTTCGCACTTGTGTTGGTGCAGGAAACCACTTTTGCACTTGTATTAGTGTGGAAAAACCACTTTTCGCACTTGTTTTAGTGTTGAAAAACCACTTTTCGCACTTGTGTTAGTGTGGAAAAAACACTTTTCGCACTTGTGTTAGTGTTGAAAAACCACTTTTCGCACTTGTGTTAGTGTTGAAAAACCACTTTTCGCACTTGTGTTGGTGCAGGAAAACCACTTTTTGCACTTGTATTAGTGTGGAAAAACCATTTTTCACACTTGTGTTAGTGTTGAAAAACCACTTTTCGCACTTGTGTTAGTGTTGAAAAACCACTTTTCGCACTTGTGTTTGTGTTGAAAAACCACTTTTCGCACTTGTATTAGTGTGGAAAACCACTTTCCGCACTTGTGTTGGTGCAGGAAACCACCTTTGCACTTGTATTAGTGTGGAAAAAACACTTTTCGCACTTGTGTTAGTGTGGAAAAACCACTTTTCGCACTTGTGTTCGTGCAGGAAACCACTTTTGCACTTGTATTAGTGTGGAAAAAACACTTTTTGCACTCGTGATAGTGTTGAAAAACCACTTTTCGCACTTGTGTTTGTGTTGAAAAACCACATTTCGCACTTGTGTTAGTGTTGAAAAACCACTTTTCGCACTTGTGTTGGTGCAGGAAACCACTTTTGCACTTGTATTAGTGTGGAAAAACCACTTTTCGCACTTGTGATAGTGTTGAAAAACCACTTTTCGCACTTGTGTTAGTGTTGAAAAACCACTTTTCGCACTTGTGTTCGTGTTGAAAAACCACTTTTCGCACTTGTGTTGGTGCAGGAAACCACTTCTGCACTTGTATTAGTGTGGAAAAAACACGTTTTGCACTTGTGATAGTGTTGAAAAACCACTTTTCGCACTTGTGTTCGTGTTGAAAAGCCACTTTTCGCACTTGTGTTGGTGCAGGAAACCACTTTTGCACTTGTATTAGTGTGGAAAAACACTTTTCGCACTTGTGTTAGTGTTGAAAAACCACTTTTCGCACTTGTGCTAGTGTTGAAAACCCACTTTTCGCACTTGTGTTGGTGCAGGAAACCACTTTTGCACTTGTATTAGTGTGGAAAAACCACTTTTCGCACTTGTGTTTGTGTTGAAAAACCACTTTTCGCACTTGTGTTGGTGCAGGAAACCACTTTTGCACTTGTATTAGTGTGGAAAAAACACTTTTCGCACTTGTGTTAGTGTTGAAAAACCACTTTTCGCACTTGTGTTAGTGTTGAAAAACCACTTTTCGCACTTGTGTTGGTGCAGGAAACCACTTTTGCACTTGTATTAGTGTGGAAAAAACACTTTCCGCACTTGTGTTAGTGTTGAAAAACCACGTTTCGCACTTGTGTTAGTGTTGAAAAACCACTTTTCGCACTTGTGTTGGTGCAGGAAACCACTTTTGCACTTGTATTAGTGTGGAAAAACCACTTTTTGCACTTGTGTTAGTGTTGAAAAACGACTTTTCGCACTTGTGTTAGTGTTGAAAAACCACTTTTCGCACTTGTGTTAGTGTTGAAAAACCACTTTTCGCACTTGTGTTAGTGTTGAAAAACCACTTTTCGCACTTGTGTTGGTGCAGGAAACCACTTTTGCACTTGTATTAGTGTGGAAAAACACTTTTCGCACTTGTGTTAGTGTTGAAAAACCACTTTTCGCACTTGTGTTAGTGTTGAAAAACCACTTTTCGCACTTGTGTTAGTGTTGAAAAACCACTTTTCGCACTTGTGTTTGTGTTGAAAAACCACTTTTCGCACTTGTATTAGTGTGGAAAACCACTTTTCGCACTTGTGTTGGTGCAGGAAACCACCTTTGCACTTGTATTAGTGTGGAAAATACACTTTTCGCACTTGTGTTAGTGTGGAAAAACCACTTTTCGCACTTGTGTTCGTGCAGGAAACCACTTTTGCACTTGTATTAGTGTGGAAAAAACACTTTTTGCACTCGTGATAGTGTTGAAAAACCACTTTTCGCACTTGTGTTAGTGTTGAAAAAACACATTTCGCACTTGTGTTAGTGTTGAAAAACCACTTTTCGCGCTTGTGTTGGTGCAGGAAACCACTTTTGCACTTGTATTAGTGTGGAAAAACCACTTTTCGCACTTGTGTTGGTGCAGGAAACCACTTTTGCACTTGTATTAGTGTGGAAAAAACACTTTCCGCACTTGTGTTAGTGTTGAAAAACCACGTTTCGCACTTGTGTTAGTGTTGAAAAACCACTTTTCGCACTTGTGTTGGTGCAGGAAACCACTTTTGCACTTGTATTAGTGTGGAAAAACCACTTTTCGCACTTGTGTTAGTGTTGAAAAACGACTTTTCGCACTTGTGTTAGTGTTGAAAAACCACTTTTCGCACTTGTGTTAGTGTTGAAAAACCACTTTTCGCACTTGTGTTAGTGTTGAAAAACCACTTTTCGCACTTGTGTTGGTGCAGGAAACCACTTTTGCACTTGTATTAGTGTGGAAAAACACTTTTCGCACTTGTGTTAGTGTTGAAAAACCACTTTTCGCACTTGTGTTAGTGTTGAAAAACCACTTTTCGCACTTGTGTTAGTGTTGAAAAACCACTTTTCGCACTTGTGTTTGTGTTGAAAAACCACTTTTCGCACTTGTATTAGTGTGGAAAAACCACTTTTCGCACTTGTGTTGGTGCAGGAAACCACCTTTGCACTTGTATTAGTGTGGAAAAAACACTTTTCGCACTTGTGTTAGTGTGGAAAAACCACTTTTCGCACTTGTGTTCGTGCAGGAAACCACTTTTGCACTTGTATTAGTGTGGAAAAAACACTTTTTGCACTCGTGATAGTGTTGAAAAACCACTTTTCGCACCTGTGTTAGTGTTGAAAAAACACATTTCGCACTTGTGTTAGTGTTGAAAAACCACTTTTCGCGCTTGTGTTGGTGCAGGAAACCACTTTTGCACTTGTATTAGTGTGGAAAAACCACTTTTCGCACTTGTGATAGTGTTGAAAAACCACTTTTCGCACTTGTGTTAGTGTTGAAAAACCACTTTTCGCACTTGTGTTCGTGTTGAAAAACCACTTTTCGCACTTGTGTTGGTGCAGGAAACCACTTCTGCACTTGTATTAGTGTGGAAAAAACACGTTTTGCACTTGTGATAGTGTTGAAAAACCACTTTTCGCACTTGTGTTCGTGTTGAAAAACCACTTTTCGCACTTGTGTTGGTGCAGCAAACCACTTCTGCACTTGTATTAGTGTGGAAAAAACACTTTTTGCACTTGTGATAGTGTTGAAAAACCACTTTTCGCACTTGTGTTAGTGTTGAAAAACCACTTTTCGCACTTGTGTTGGTGCAGGAAACCACTTTTGCACTTGTATTAGTGTGGAAAAACCACTTTTCGCACTTGTTTTAGTGTTGAAAAACCACTTTTCGCACTTGTGTTAGTGTGGAAAAAACACTTTTCGCACTTGTGTTAGTGTTGAAAAACCACTTTTCGCACTTGTGTTAGTGTTGAAAAACCACTTTTCGCACTTGTGTTGGTGCAGGAAAACCACTTTTTGCACTTGTATTAGTGTGGAAAAACCATTTTTCACACTTGTGTTAGTGTTGAAAAACCACTTTTCGCACTTGTGTTAGTGTTGAAAAACCACATTTCGCACTTGTGTTTGTGTTGAAAAACCACTTTTCGCACTTGTATTAGTGTGGAAAACCACTTTCCGCACTTGTGTTGGTGCAGGAAACCACCTTTGCACTTGTATTAGTGTGGAAAAAACACTTTTCGCACTTGTGTTAGTGTGGAAAAACCACTTTTCGCACTTGTGTTCGTGCAGGAAACCACTTTTGCACTTGTATTAGTGTGGAAAAAACACTTTTTGCACTCGTGATAGTGTTGAAAAACCACTTTTCGCACTTGTGTTTGTGTTGAAAAACCACATTTCGCACTTGTGTTAGTGTTGAAAAACCACTTTTCGCACTTGTGTTGGTGCAGGAAACCACTTTTGCACTTGTATTAGTGTGGAAAAACCACTTTTCGCACTTGTGATAGTGTTGAAAAACCACTTTTCGCACTTGTGTTAGTGTTGAAAAACCACTTTTCGCACTTGTGTTCGTGTTGAAAAACCACTTTTCGCACTTGTGTTGGTGCAGGAAACCACTTCTGCACTTGTATTAGTGTGGAAAAAACACGTTTTGCACTTGTGATAGTGTTGAAAAACCACTTTTCGCACTTGTGTTCGTGTTGAAAAGCCACTTTTCGCACTTGTGTTGGTGCAGGAAACCACTTTTGCACTTGTATTAGTGTGGAAAAACACTTTTCGCACTTGTGTTAGTGTTGAAAAACCACTTTTCGCACTTGTGCTAGTGTTGAAAACCCACTTTTCGCACTTGTGTTGGTGCAGGAAACCACTTTTGCACTTGTATTAGTGTGGAAAAACCACTTTTCGCACTTGTGTTTGTGTTGAAAAACCACTTTTCGCACTTGTGTTGGTGCAGGAAACCACTTTTGCACTTGTATTAGTGTGGAAAAAACACTTTTCGCACTTGTGTTAGTGTTGAAAAACCACTTTTCGCACTTGTGTTAGTGTTGAAAAACCACTTTTCGCACTTGTGTTGGTGCAGGAAACCACTTTTGCACTTGTATTAGTGTGGAAAAAACACTTTCCGCACTTGTGTTAGTGTTGAAAAACCACGTTTCGCACTTGTGTTAGTGTTGAAAAACCACTTTTCGCACTTGTGTTGGTGCAGGAAACCACTTTTGCACTTGTATTAGTGTGGAAAAACCACTTTTCGCACTTGTGTTAGTGTTGAAAAACGACTTTTCGCACTTGTGTTAGTGTTGAAAAACCACTTTTCGCACTTGTGTTAGTGTTGAAAAACCACTTTTCGCACTTGTGTTAGTGTTGAAAAACCACTTTTCGCACTTGTGTTGGTGCAGGAAACCACTTTTGCACTTGTATTAGTGTGGAAAAACACTTTTCGCACTTGTGTTAGTGTTGAAAAACCACTTTTCGCACTTGTGTTAGTGTTGAAAAACCACTTTTCGCACTTGTGTTAGTGTTGAAAAACCACTTTTCGCACTTGTGTTTGTGTTGAAAAACCACTTTTCGCACTTGTATTAGTGTGGAAAACCACTTTTCGCACTTGTGTTGGTGCAGGAAACCACCTTTGCACTTGTATTAGTGTGGAAAATACACTTTTCGCACTTGTGTTAGTGTGGAAAAACCACTTTTCGCACTTGTGTTCGTGCAGGAAACCACTTTTGCACTTGTATTAGTGTGGAAAAAACACTTTTTGCACTCGTGATAGTGTTGAAAAACCACTTTTCGCACTTGTGTTAGTGTTGAAAAAACACATTTCGCACTTGTGTTAGTGTTGAAAAACCACTTTTCGCGCTTGTGTTGGTGCAGGAAACCACTTTTGCACTTGTATTAGTGTGGAAAAACCACTTTTCGCACTTGTGTTGGTGCAGGAAACCACTTTTGCACTTGTATTAGTGTGGAAAAAACACTTTCCGCACTTGTGTTAGTGTTGAAAAACCACGTTTCGCACTTGTGTTAGTGTTGAAAAACCACTTTTCGCACTTGTGTTGGTGCAGGAAACCACTTTTGCACTTGTATTAGTGTGGAAAAACCACTTTTCGCACTTGTGTTAGTGTTGAAAAACGACTTTTCGCACTTGTGTTAGTGTTGAAAAACCACTTTTCGCACTTGTGTTAGTGTTGAAAAACCACTTTTCGCACTTGTGTTAGTGTTGAAAAACCACTTTTCGCACTTGTGTTGGTGCAGGAAACCACTTTTGCACTTGTATTAGTGTGGAAAAACACTTTTCGCACTTGTGTTAGTGTTGAAAAACCACTTTTCGCACTTGTGTTAGTGTTGAAAAACCACTTTTCGCACTTGTGTTAGTGTTGAAAAACCACTTTTCGCACTTGTGTTTGTGTTGAAAAACCACTTTTCGCACTTGTATTAGTGTGGAAAAACCACTTTTCGCACTTGTGTTGGTGCAGGAAACCACCTTTGCACTTGTATTAGTGTGGAAAAAACACTTTTCGCACTTGTGTTAGTGTGGAAAAACCACTTTTCGCACTTGTGTTCGTGCAGGAAACCACTTTTGCACTTGTATTAGTGTGGAAAAAACACTTTTTGCACTCGTGATAGTGTTGAAAAACCACTTTTCGCACCTGTGTTAGTGTTGAAAAAACACATTTCGCACTTGTGTTAGTGTTGAAAAACCACTTTTCGCGCTTGTGTTGGTGCAGGAAACCACTTTTGCACTTGTATTAGTGTGGAAAAACCACTTTTCGCACTTGTGATAGTGTTGAAAAACCACTTTTCGCACTTGTGTTAGTGTTGAAAAACCACTTTTCGCACTTGTGTTCGTGTTGAAAAACCACTTTTCGCACTTGTGTTGGTGCAGGAAACCACTTCTGCACTTGTATTAGTGTGGAAAAAACACGTTTTGCACTTGTGATAGTGTTGAAAAACCACTTTTCGCACTTGTGTTCGTGTTGAAAAACCACTTTTCGCACTTGTGTTGGTGCAGCAAACCACTTCTGCACTTGTATTAGTGTGGAAAAAACACTTTTTGCACTTGTGATAGTGTTGAAAAACCACTTTTCGCACTTGTGTTAGTGTTGAAAAACCACTTTTCGCACTTGTGTTGGTGCAGGAAACCACTTTTGCACTTGTATTAGTGTGGAAAAACCACTTTTCGCACTTGTTTTAGTGTTGAAAAACCACTTTTCGCACTTGTGTTAGTGTGGAAAAAACACTTTTCGCACTTGTGTTAGTGTTGAAAAACCACTTTTCGCACTTGTGTTAGTGTTGAAAAACCACTTTTCGCACTTGTGTTGGTGCAGGAAAACCACTTTTTGCACTTGTATTAGTGTGGAAAAACCATTTTTCACACTTGTGTTAGTGTTGAAAAACCACTTTTCGCACTTGTGTTAGTGTTGAAAAACCACTTTTCGCACTTGTGTTTGTGTTGAAAAACCACTTTTCGCACTTGTATTAGTGTGGAAAACCACTTTTCGCACTTGTGTTGGTGCAGGAAACCACCTTTGCACTTGTATTAGTGTGGAAAAAACACTTTTCGCACTTGTGTTAGTGTGGAAAAACCACTTTTCGCACTTGTGTTCGTGCAGGAAACCACTTTTGCACTTGTATTAGTGTGGAAAAAACACTTTTTGCACTCGTGATAGTGTTGAAAAACCACTTTTCGCACTTGTGTTTGTGTTGAAAAACCACATTTCGCACTTGTGTTAGTGTTGAAAAACCACTTTTCGCACTTGTGTTGGTGCAGGAAACCACTTTTGCACTTGTATTAGTGTGGAAAAACCACTTTTCGCACTTGTGATAGTGTTGAAAAACCACTTTTCGCACTTGTGTTAGTGTTGAAAAACCACTTTTCGCACTTGTGTTCGTGTTGAAAAACCACTTTTCGCACTTGTGTTGGTGCAGGAAACCACTTCTGCACTTGTATTAGTGTGGAAAAAACACGTTTTGCACTTGTGATAGTGTTGAAAAACCACTTTTCGCACTTGTGTTCGTGTTGAAAAGCCACTTTTCGCACTTGTGTTGGTGCAGGAAACCACTTTTGCACTTGTATTAGTGTGGAAAAACACTTTTCGCACTTGTGTTAGTGTTGAAAAACCACTTTTCGCACTTGTGCTACTGTTGAAAACCCACTTTTCGCACTTGTGTTGGTGCAGGAAACCACTTTTGCACTTGTATTAGTGTGGAAAAACCACTTTTCGCACTTGTGTTTGTGTTGAAAAACCACTTTTCGCACTTGTGTTGGTGCAGGAAACCACTTTTGCACTTGTATTAGTGTGGAAAAAACACTTTTCGCACTTGTGTTAGTGTTGAAAAACCACTTTTCGCACTTGTGTTAGTGTTGAAAAACCACTTTTCGCACTTGTGTTGGTGCAGGAAACCACTTTTGCACTTGTATTAGTGTGGAAAAAACACTTTCCGCACTTGTGTTAGTGTTGAAAAACCACGTTTCGCACTTGTGTTAGTGTTGAAAAACCACTTTTCGCACTTGTGTTGGTGCAGGAAACCACTTTTGCACTTGTATTAGTGTGGAAAAACCACTTTTCGCACTTGTGTTAGTGTTGAAAAACGACTTTTCGCACTTGTGTTAGTGTTGAAAAACCACTTTTCGCACTTGTGTTAGTGTTGAAAAACCACTTTTCGCACTTGTGTTAGTGTTGAAAAACCACTTTTCGCACTTGTGTTGGTGCAGGAAACCACTTTTGCACTTGTATTAGTGTGGAAAAACACTTTTCGCACTTGTGTTAGTGTTGAAAAACCACTTTTCGCACTTGTGTTAGTGTTGAAAAACCACTTTTCGCACTTGTGTTAGTGTTGAAAAACCACTTTTCGCACTTGTGTTTGTGTTGAAAAACCACTTTTCGCACTTGTATTAGTGTGGAAAACCACTTTTCGCACTTGTGTTGGTGCAGGAAACCACCTTTGCACTTGTATTAGTGTGGAAAAAACACTTTTCGCACTTGTGTTAGTGTGGAAAAACCACTTTTCGCACTTGTGTTCGTGCAGTAAACCACTTTTGCACTTGTATTAGTGTGGAAAAAACACTTTTTGCACTCGTGATAGTGTTGAAAAACCACTTTTCGCACTTGTGTTAGTGTTGAAAAAACACAATTCGCACTTGTGTTAGTGTTGAAAAACCACTTTTCGCGCTTGGGTTGGTGCAGGAAACCACTTTTGCACTTGTATTAGTGTGGAAAAACCACTTTTCGCACTTGTGATAATGTTGAAAAACCACTTTTCGCACTTGTGTTAGTGTTGAAAAACCACTTTTCGCACTTGTGTTCGTGTTGAAAAACCACTTTTCGCACTTGTGTTGGTGCAGGAAACCACTTCTGCACTTGTATTAGTGTGGAAAAAACACGTTTTGCACTTGTGATAGTGTTGAAAAACCACTTTTCGCACTTGTGTTCGTGTTGAAAAACCACTTTTCGCACTTGTGTTGGTGCAGCAAACCACTTCTGCACTTGTATTAGTGTGGAAAAAACACTTTTTGCACTTGTGATAGTGTTGAAAAACCACTTTTCGCACTTGTGTTAGTGTTGAAAAACCACTTTTCGCACTTGTGTTGGTGCAGGAAACCACTTTTGCACTTGTATTAGTGTGGAAAAACCACTTTTCGCACTTGTGTTAGTGTTGAAAAACCACTTTTCGCACTTGTGTTCGTGTTGAAAAACCACTTTTCGCACGTGTGTTAGTGTTGAAAAACCACTTTTCGCACTTGTGTTGGTGCAGGAAACCACTTTTGCACTTGTATTAGTGTGGAAAAACCACTTTTCGCACTTGTGTTAGTGTTGAAAAACCACTTTTCGCACTTGTGTTAGTGTTGAAAAACCACTTTTCGCACTTGTGTTGGTGCAGGAAACCACTTTTGCACTTGTATTAGTGTGGAAAAACACTTTTTGCACTTGTGATAGTGTTGAAAAACCACTTTTCGCACTTGTGTTAGTGTTGAAAAACCACTTTTCGCACTTGTGTTGGTGCAGGAAACCACTTTTGCACTTGTATTAGTGTGGAAAAACCACTTTTCGCACTTGTTTTAGTGTTGAAAAACCACTTTTCGCACTTGTGTTAGTGTGGAAAAAACACTTTTCGCACTTGTGTTAGTGTTGAAAAACCACTTTTCGCACTTGTGTTAGTGTTGAAAAACCACTTTTTGCACTTGTGTTGGTGCAGGAAAACCACTTTTTGCACTTGTATTAGTGTGGAAAAACCATTTTTCACACTTGTGTTAGTGTTGAAAAACCACTTTTCGCACTTGTGTTAGTGTTGAAAAACCACTTTTCGCACTTGTGTTTGTGTTGAAAAACCACTTTTCGCACTTGTATTAGTGTGGAAAACCACTTTTCGCACTTGTGTTGGTGCAGGAAACCACCTTTGCACTTGTATTAGTGTGGAAAAAACACTTTTCGCACTTGTGTTAGTGTGGAAAAACCACTTTTCGCACTTGTGTTCGTGCAGGAAACCACTTTTGCACTTGTATTAGTGTGGAAAAAACACTTTTTGCACTCGTGATAGTGTTGAAAAACCACTTTTCGCACTTGTGTTAGTGTTGAAAAACCACATTTCGCACTTGTGTTAGTGTTGAAAAACCACTTTTCGCACTTGTGTTGGTGCAGGAAACCACTTTTGCACTTGTATTAGTGTGGAAAAACCACTTTTCGCACTTGTGATAGTGTTGAAAAACCACTTTTAGCACTTGTGTTAGTGTTGAAAAACCACTTTTCGCACTTGTGTTCGTGTTGAAAAACCACTTTTCGCACTTGTGTTGGTGCAGGAAACCACTTCTGCACTTGTATTAGTGTGGAAAAAACACGTTTTGCACTTGTGATAGTGTTGAAAAACCACTTTTCGCACTTGTGTTCGTGTTGAAAAACCACATTTCGCACTTGTGTTGGTGCAGGAAACCACTTCTGCACTTGCATTAGTGTGGAAAAAACACTTTTTGCACTTGTGATAGTGTTGAAAAACCACTTTTCGCACTTGTGTTAGTGTTGAAAAACCACTTTTCGCACTTGTGTTGGTGCAGGAAACCACTTTTGCACTTGTATTAGTGTGGAAAAACCACTTTTCGCACTTGTGTTAGTGTTGAAAAACCACTTTTCGCACTTGTGTTCGTGTTGAAAAACCACTTTTCGCACGTGTGTTAGTGTTGAAAAACCACTTTTCGCACTTGTGTTGGTGCAGGAAACCACTTTTGCACTTGTATTAGTGTGGAAAAACCACTTTTCGCACTTGTGTTAGTGTTGAAAAACCACTTTTCGCACTTGTGTTAGTGTTGAAAAACAACTTTTCGCACTTGTGTTGGTGCAGGAAACCACTTTTGCACTTGTATTAGTGTGGAAAAAACACTTTTTGCACTTGTGATAGTGTTGAAAAACCACTTTTCGCACTTGTGTTAGTGTTGAAAAACCACTTTTCGCACTTGTGTTGGTGCAGGAAACCACTTTTGCACTTGTATTAGTGTGGAAAAACCACTTTTTGCACTTGTTTTAGTGTTGAAAAACCACTTTTCGCACTTGTGTTAGTGTTGAAAAACCACATTTCGCACTTGTGTTAGTGTTGAAAAACCACTATTCGCACTTGTGTTAGTGTTGAAAAACCACTTTTCGCACTTGTGTTGGTGCAGGAAACCACATTTGCACTTGTATTAGTGTGGAAAAAACACTTTTCGCACTTGTGTTAGTGTTGAAAAACCACTTTTCGCACTTGTGTTAGTGTTGAAAAACCACTTTTCGCACTTGTGTTGGTGCAGGAAAACCACTTTTTGCACTTGTATTAGTGTGGAAAAACCATTTTTCACACTTGTGTTAGTGTTGAAAAACCACTTTTCGCACTTGTGTTAGTGTTGAAAAACCACTTTTCGCACGTGTGTTAGTGTTGAAAAACCACTTTTCGCACTTGTGTTGGTGCAGGAAACCACATTTGCACTTGTATTAGTGTGGAAAAACAACTTTTTGCACTTGTGATAGTGTTGAAAAACCACTTTTCGCACTTGTGATAGTGTTGAAAAACCACTTTTTGCACTTGTGTTAGTGTTGAAAAACCACTTTTCGCACTTGTGATAGTGTTGAAAAACCACTTTTCGCACTTGTGTTGGTGCAGGAAACCACTTTTGCACTTGTATTAGTGTTGAAAAAACACTTTTTGCACTCGTGATAGTGTTGAAAAACCACTTTTCGCACTTGTGTTAGTGTTGAAAAACCACATTTCGCACTTGTGTTAGTGTTGAAAAACCACTTTTCGCACTTGTGTTGGTGCAGGAAACCACTTTTGCACTTGTATTAGTGTGGAAAAACCACTTTTCGCACTTGTGATAGTGTTGAAAAACCACTTTTCGCACTTGTGTTTGTGTTGAAAAACCACTTTTCGCACTTGTGTTAGTGTTGAAAAACCACTTTTCGCACTTGTGTTAGTGTTGAAAAACCACTTTTTGCACTTGTGTTGGTGCAGGAAAACCACTTTTCGCACTTGTATTAGTGTGGAAAACCACTTTTCGCACTTGTGTTGGTGCAGGAAACCACCTTTGCACTTGTATTAGTGTGGAAAAAACACTTTTCGCACTTGTGTTAGTGTGGAAAAACCACTTTTCGCACTTGTGTTCGTGCAGGAAACCACTTTTGCACTTGTATTAGTGTGGAAAAAACACTTTTTGCACTCGTGATAGTGTT
Source organism: Myxine glutinosa (assembly GCF_964187855.1). Classification (NCBI taxonomy): domain Eukaryota; kingdom Metazoa; phylum Chordata; class Myxini; order Myxiniformes; family Myxinidae; genus Myxine; species Myxine glutinosa. The sequence continues at coordinate 218,570 of NW_027616426.1, read as the reverse complement.
GAAAAACCACTTTTCGCACTTGTGTTAGTGTTGAAAAACCACATTTCGCACTTGTGTTAGTGTTGAAAAACCACTTTTCGCACTTGTGTTGGTGCAGGAAACCACTTTTGCACTTGTATTAGTGTGGAAAAACCACTTTTCGCACTTGTGATAGTGTTGAAAAACCACTTTTCGCACTTGTGTTAGTGTTGAAAAACCACTTTTCGCACTTGTGTTGGTGCAGGAAACCACTTTTGCACTTGTATTAGTGTGGAAAAACCACTTTTTGCACTTGTTTTAGTGTTGAAAAACCACTTTTCGCACTTGTGTTAGTGTGGAAAAAACACTTTTCGCACTTGTGTTAGTGTTGAAAAACCACTTTTCGCACTTGTGTTAGTGTTGAAAAACCACTTTTCGCACTTGTGTTGGTGCAGGAAAACCACTTTTTGCACTTGTATTAGTGTGGAAAAACCATTTTTCACACTTGTGTTAGTGTTGAAAAACCACTTTTCGCACTTGTGTTAGTGTTGAAAAACCACTTTTCGCACTTGTGTTTGTGTTGAAAAACCACTTTTCGCACTTGTATTAGTGTGGAAAACCACTTTTCGCACTTGTGTTGGTGCAGGAAACCACCTTTGCACTTGTATTAGTGTGGAAAAAACACTTTTCGCACTTGTGTTAGTGTGGAAAAACCACTTTTCGCACTTGTGTTCGTGCAGGAAACCACTTTTGCACTTGTATTAGTGTGGAAAAAACACTTTTTGCACTCGTGATAGTGTTGAAAAACCACTTTTCGCACTTGTGTTTGTGTTGAAAAACCACATTTCGCACTTGTGTTAGTGTTGAAAAACCACTTTTCGCACTTGTGTTTGTGCAGGAAACCACTTTTGCACTTGTATTAGTGTGGAAAAACCACTTTTCGCACTTGTGATAGTGTTGAAAAACCACTTTTCGCACTTGTGTTAGTGTTGAAAAACCACTTTTCGCACTTGTGTTCGTGTTGAAAAACCACTTTTCGCACTTGTGTTGGTGCAGGAAACCACTTCTGCACTTGTATTAGTGTGGAAAAAACACGTTTTGCACTTGTGATAGTGTTGAAAAACCACTTTTCGCACTTGTGTTCGTGTTGAAAAGCCACTTTTCGCACTTGTGTTGGTGCAGGAAACCACTTTTGCACTTGTATTAGTGTGGAAAAACACTTTTCGCACTTGTGTTAGTGTTGAAAAACCACTTTTCGCACTTGTGCTAGTGTTGAAAACCCACTTTTCGCACTTGTGTTGGTGCAGGAAACCACTTTTGCACTTGTATTAGTGTGGAAAAACCACTTTTCGCACTTGTGTTTGTGTTGAAAAACCACTTTTCGCACTTGTGTTGGTGCAGGAAACCACTTTTGCACTTGTATTAGTGTGGAAAAAACACTTTTCGCACTTGTGTTAGTGTTGAAAAACCACTTTTCGCACTTGTGTTAGTGTTGAAAAACCACTTTTCGCACTTGTGTTGGTGCAGGAAACCACTTTTGCACTTGTATTAGTGTGGAAAAAACACTTTCCGCACTTGTGTTAGTGTTGAAAAACCACGTTTCGCACTTGTGTTAGTGTTGAAAAACCACTTTTCGCACTTGTGTTGGTGCAGGAAACCACTTTTGCACTTGTATTAGTGTGGAAAAACCACTTTTCGCACTTGTGTTAGTGTTGAAAAACGACTTTTCGCACTTGTGTTAGTGTTGAAAAACCACTTTTCGCACTTGTGTTAGTGTTGAAAAACCACTTTTCGCACTTGTGTTAGTGTTGAAAAACCACTTTTCGCACTTGTGTTGGTGCAGGAAACCACTTTTGCACTTGTATTAGTGTGGAAAAACACTTTTCGCACTTGTGTTAGTGTTGAAAAACCACTTTTCGCACTTGTGTTAGTGTTGAAAAACCACTTTTCGCACTTGTGTTAGTGTTGAAAAACCACTTTTCGCACTTGTGTTTGTGTTGAAAAACCACTTTTCGCACTTGTATTAGTGTGGAAAAACCACTTTTCGCACTTGTGTTGGTGCATGAAACCACCTTTGCACTTGTATTAGTGTGGAAAAAACACTTTTCGCACTTGTGTTAGTGTGGAAAAACCACTTTTCGCACTTGTGTTCATGCAGGAAACCACTTTTGCACTTGTATTAGTGTGGAAAAAACACTTTTTGCACTCGTGATAGTGTTGAAAAACCACTTTTCGCACTTGTGTTAGTGTTGAAAAAACACATTTCGCACTTGTGTTAGTGTTGAAAAACCACTTTTCGCGCTTGTGTTGGTGCAGGAAACCACTTTTGCACTTGTATTAGTGTGGAAAAACCACTTTTCGCACTTGTGATAGTGTTGAAAAACCACTTTTCGCACTTGTGTTAGTGTTGAAAAACCACTTTTCGCACTTGTGTTCGTGTTGAAAAACCACTTTTCGCACTTGTGTTGGTGCAGGAAACCACTTCTGCACTTGTATTAGTGTGGAAAAAACACGTTTTGCACTTGTGATAGTGTTGAAAAACCACTTTTCGCACTTGTGTTCGTGTTGAAAAACCACTTTTCGCACTTGTGTTGGTGCAGCAAACCACTTCTGCACTTGTATTAGTGTGGAAAAAACACTTTTTGCACTTGTGATAGTGTTGAAAAACCACTTTTCGCACTTGTGTTAGTGTTGAAAAACCACTTTTCGCACTTGTGTTGGTGCAGGAAACCACTTTTGCACTTGTATTAGTGTGGAAAAACCACTTTTCGCACTTGTTTTAGTGTTGAAAAACCACTTTTCGCACTTGTGTTAGTGTGGAAAAAACACTTTTCGCACTTGTGTTAGTGTTGAAAAACCACTTTTCGCACTTGTGTTAGTGTTGAAAAACCACTTTTCGCACTTGTGTTAGTGTTGAAAAACCACTTTTCGCACTTGTGTTAGTGTTGAAAAACCACTTTTCGCACTTGTGTTGGTGCAGGAAACCACTTTTGCACTTGTATTAGTGTGGAAAAACACTTTTCGCACTTGTGTTAGTGTTGAAAAACCACTTTTCGCACTTGTGTTAGTGTTGAAAAACCACTTTTCGCACTTGTGTTAGTGTTGAAAAACCACTTTTCGCACTTGTGTTTGTGTTGAAAAACCACTTTTCGCACTTGTATTAGTGTGGAAAAACCACTTTTCGCACTTGTGTTGGTGCAGGAAACCACCTTTGCACTTGTATTAGTGTGGAAAAAACACTTTTCGCACTTGTGTTAGTGTGGAAAAACCACTTTTCGCACTGGTGTTCATGCAGGAAACCACTTTTGCACTTGTATTAGTGTGGAAAAAACACTTTTTGCACTCGTGATAGTGTTGAAAAACCACTTTTCGCACTTGTGTTAGTGTTGAAAAAACACATTTCGCACTTGTGTTAGTGTTGAAAAACCACTTTTCGCGCTTGTGTTGGTGCAGGAAACCACTTTTGCACTTGTATTAGTGTGGAAAAACCACTTTTCGCACTTGTGATAGTGTTGAAAAACCACTTTTCGCACTTGTGTTAGTGTTGAAAAACCACTTTTCGCACTTGTGTTCGTGTTGAAAAACCACTTTTCGCACTTGTGTTGGTGCAGGAAACCACTTCTGCACTTGTATTAGTGTGGAAAAAACACGTTTTGCACTTGTGATAGTGTTGAAAAACCACTTTTCGCACTTGTGTTCGTGTTGAAAAACCACTTTTCGCACTTGTGTTGGTGCAGCAAACCACTTCTGCACTTGTATTAGTGTGGAAAAAACACTTTTTGCACTTGTGATAGTGTTGAAAAACCACTTTTCGCACTTGTGTTAGTGTTGAAAAACCACTTTTCGCACTTGTGTTGGTGCAGGAAACCACTTTTGCACTTGTATTAGTGTGGAAAAACCACTTTTCGCACTTGTTTTAGTGTTGAAAAACCACTTTTCGCACTTGTGTTAGTGTGGAAAAAACACTTTTCGCACTTGTGTTAGTGTTGAAAAACCACTTTTCGCACTTGTGTTAGTGTTGAAAAACCACTTTTCGCACTTGTGTTGGTGCAGGAAAACCACTTTTTGCACTTGTATTAGTGTGGAAAAACCATTTTTCACACTTGTGTTAGTGTTGATAAACCACTTTTCGCACTTGTGTTAGTGTTGAAAAACCACTTTTCGCACTTGTGTTTGTGTTGAAAAACCACTTTTCGCACTTGTATTAGTGTGGAAAACCACTTTTCGCACTTGTGTTGGTGCAGGAAACCACCTTTGCACTTGTATTAGTGTGGAAAAAACACTTTTCGCACTTGTGTTAGTGTGGAAAAACCACTTTTCGCACTTGTGTTCGTGCAGGAAACCACTTTTGCACTTGTATTAGTGTGGAAAAAACACTTTTTGCACTCGTGATAGTGTTGAAAAACCACTTTTCGCACTTGTGTTTGTGTTGAAAAACCACATTTCGCACTTGTGTTAGTGTTGAAAAACCACTTTTCGCACTTGTGTTGGTGCAGGAAACCACTTTTGCACTTGTATTAGTGTGGAAAAACCACTTTTCGCACTTGTGATAGTGTTGAAAAACCACTTTTCGCACTTGTGTTAGTGTTGAAAAACCACTTTTCGCACTTGTGTTCGTGTTGAAAAACCACTTTTCGCACTTGTGTTGGTGCAGGAAACCACTTCTGCACTTGTATTAGTGTGGAAAAAACACGTTTTGCACTTGTGATAGTGTTGAAAAACCACTTTTCGCACTTGTGTTCGTGTTGAAAAGCCACTTTTCGCACTTGTGTTGGTGCAGGAAACCACTTTTGCACTTGTATTAGTGTGGAAAAACACTTTTCGCACTTGTGTTAGTGTTGAAAAACCACTTTTCGCACTTGTGCTAGTGTTGAAAACCCACTTTTCGCACTTGTGTTGGTGCAGGAAACCACTTTTGCACTTGTATTAGTGTGGAAAAACCACTTTTCGCACTTGTGTTTGTGTTGAAAAACCACTTTTCGCACTTGTGTTGGTGCAGGAAACCACTTTTGCACTTGTATTAGTGTGGAAAAAACACTTTTCGCACTTGTGTTAGTGTTGAAAAACCACTTTTCGCACTTGTGTTAGTGTTGAAAAACCACTTTTCGCACTTGTGTTGGTGCAGGAAACCACTTTTGCACTTGTATTAGTGTGGAAAAAACACTTTCCGCACTTGTGTTAGTGTTGAAAAACCACGTTTCGCACTTGTGTTAGTGTTGAAAAACCACTTTTCGCACTTGTGTTGGTGCAGGAAACCACTTTTGCACTTGTATTAGTGTGGAAAAACCACTTTTCGCACTTGTGTTAGTGTTGAAAAACGACTTTTCGCACTTGTGTTAGTGTTGAAAAACCACTTTTCGCACTTGTGTTAGTGTTGAAAAACCACTTTTCGCACTTGTGTTAGTGTTGAAAAACCACTTTTCGCACTTGTGTTGGTGCAGGAAACCACTTTTGCACTTGTATTAGTGTGGAAAAACACTTTTCGCACTTGTGTTAGTGTTGAAAAACCACTTTTCGCACTTGTGTTAGTGTTGAAAAACCACTTTTCGCACTTGTGTTAGTGTTGAAAAACCACTTTTCGCACTTGTGTTTGTGTTGAAAAACCACTTTTCGCACTTGTATTAGTGTGGAAAACCACTTTTCGCACTTGTGTTGGTGCAGGAAACCACCTTTGCACTTGTATTAGTGTGGAAAATACACTTTTCGCACTTGTGTTAGTGTGGAAAAACCACTTTTCGCACTTGTGTTCGTGCAGGAAACCACTTTTGCACTTGTATTAGTGTGGAAAAAACACTTTTTGCACTCGTGATAGTGTTGAAAAACCACTTTTCGCACTTGTGTTAGTGTTGAAAAAACACATTTCGCACTTGTGTTAGTGTTGAAAAACCACTTTTCGCGCTTGTGTTGGTGCAGGAAACCACTTTTGCACTTGTATTAGTGTGGAAAAACCACTTTTCGCACTTGTGTTGGTGCAGGAAACCACTTTTGCACTTGTATTAGTGTGGAAAAAACACTTTCCGCACTTGTGTTAGTGTTGAAAAACCACGTTTCGCACTTGTGTTAGTGTTGAAAAACCACTTTTCGCACTTGTGTTGGTGCAGGAAACCACTTTTGCACTTGTATTAGTGTGGAAAAACCACTTTTCGCACTTGTGTTAGTGTTGAAAAACGACTTTTCGCACTTGTGTTAGTGTTGAAAAACCACTTTTCGCACTTGTGTTAGTGTTGAAAAACCACTTTTCGCACTTGTGTTAGTGTTGAAAAACCACTTTTCGCACTTGTGTTGGTGCAGGAAACCACTTTTGCACTTGTATTAGTGTGGAAAAACACTTTTCGCACTTGTGTTAGTGTTGAAAAACCACTTTTCGCACTTGTGTTAGTGTTGAAAAACCACTTTTCGCACTTGTGTTAGTGTTGAAAAACCACTTTTCGCACTTGTGTTTGTGTTGAAAAACCACTTTTCGCACTTGTATTAGTGTGGAAAAACCACTTTTCGCACTTGTGTTGGTGCAGGAAACCACCTTTGCACTTGTATTAGTGTGGAAAAAACACTTTTCGCACTTGTGTTAGTGTGGAAAAACCACTTTTCGCACTTGTGTTCGTGCAGGAAACCACTTTTGCACTTGTATTAGTGTGGAAAAAACACTTTTTGCACTCGTGATAGTGTTGAAAAACCACTTTTCGCACCTGTGTTAGTGTTGAAAAAACACATTTCGCACTTGTGTTAGTGTTGAAAAACCACTTTTCGCGCTTGTGTTGGTGCAGGAAACCACTTTTGCACTTGTATTAGTGTGGAAAAACCACTTTTCGCACTTGTGATAGTGTTGAAAAACCACTTTTCGCACTTGTGTTAGTGTTGAAAAACCACTTTTCGCACTTGTGTTCGTGTTGAAAAACCACTTTTCGCACTTGTGTTGGTGCAGGAAACCACTTCTGCACTTGTATTAGTGTGGAAAAAACACGTTTTGCACTTGTGATAGTGTTGAAAAACCACTTTTCGCACTTGTGTTCGTGTTGAAAAACCACTTTTCGCACTTGTGTTGGTGCAGCAAACCACTTCTGCACTTGTATTAGTGTGGAAAAAACACTTTTTGCACTTGTGATAGTGTTGAAAAACCACTTTTCGCACTTGTGTTAGTGTTGAAAAACCACTTTTCGCACTTGTGTTGGTGCAGGAAACCACTTTTGCACTTGTATTAGTGTGGAAAAACCACTTTTCGCACTTGTTTTAGTGTTGAAAAACCACTTTTCGCACTTGTGTTAGTGTGGAAAAAACACTTTTCGCACTTGTGTTAGTATTGAAAAACCACTTTTCGCACTTGTGTTAGTGTTGAAAAACCACTTTTCGCACTTGTGTTGGTGCAGGAAAACCACTTTTTGCACTTGTATTAGTGTGGAAAAACCATTTTTCACACTTGTGTTAGTGTTGAAAAACCACTTTTCGCACTTGTGTTAGTGTTGAAAAACCACTTTTCGCACTTGTGTTTGTGTTGAAAAACCACTTTTCGCACTTGTATTAGTGTGGAAAACCACTTTTCGCACTTGTGTTGGTGCAGGAAACCACCTTTGCACTTGTATTAGTGTGGAAAAAACACTTTTCGCACTTGTGTTAGTGTGGAAAAACCACTTTTCGCACTTGTGTTCGTGCAGGAAACCACTTTTGCACTTGTATTAGTGTGGAAAAAACACTTTTTGCACTCGTGATAGTGTTGAAAAACCACTTTTCGCACTTGTGTTTGTGTTGAAAAACCACATTTCGCACTTGTGTTAGTGTTGAAAAACCACTTTTCGCACTTGTGTTGGTGCAGGAAACCACTTTTGCACTTGTATTAGTGTGGAAAAACCACTTTTCGCACTTGTGATAGTGTTGAAAAACCACTTTTCGCACTTGTGTTAGTGTTGAAAAACCACTTTTCGCACTTGTGTTCGTGTTGAAAAACCACTTTTCGCACTTGTGTTGGTGCAGGAAACCACTTCTGCACTTGTATTAGTGTGGAAAAAACACGTTTTGCACTTGTGATAGTGTTGAAAAACCACTTTTCGCACTTGTGTTCGTGTTGAAAAGCCACTTTTCGCACTTGTGTTGGTGCAGGAAACCACTTTTGCACTTGTATTAGTGTGGAAAAACACTTTTCGCACTTGTGTTAGTGTTGAAAAACCACTTTTCGCACTTGTGCTAGTGTTGAAAACCCACTTTTCGCACTTGTGTTGGTGCAGGAAACCACTTTTGCACTTGTATTAGTGTGGAAAAACCACTTTTCGCACTTGTGTTTGTGTTGAAAAACCACTTTTCGCACTTGTGTTGGTGCAGGAAACCACTTTTGCACTTGTATTAGTGTGGAAAAAACACTTTTCGCACTTGTGTTAGTGTTGAAAAACCACTTTTCGCACTTGTGTTAGTGTTGAAAAACCACTTTTCGCACTTGTGTTGGTGCAGGAAACCACTTTTGCACTTGTATTAGTGTGGAAAAAACACTTTCCGCACTTGTGTTAGTGTTGAAAAACCACGTTTCGCACTTGTGTTAGTGTTGAAAAACCACTTTTCGCACTTGTGTTGGTGCAGGAAACCACTTTTGCACTTGTATTAGTGTGGAAAAACCACTTTTCGCACTTGTGTTAGTGTTGAAAAACGACTTTTCGCACTTGTGTTAGTGTTGAAAAACCACTTTTCGCACTTGTGTTAGTGTTGAAAAACCACTTTTCGCACTTGTGTTAGTGTTGAAAAACCACTTTTCGCACTTGTGTTGGTGCAGGAAACCACTTTTGCACTTGTATTAGTGTGGAAAAACACTTTTCGCACTTGTGTTAGTGTTGAAAAACCACTTTTCGCACTTGTGTTAGTGTTGAAAAAACCACTTTTCGCACTTGTGTTAGTGTTGAAAAACCACTTTTCGCACTTGTGTTTGTGTTGAAAAACCACTTTTCGCACTTGTATTAGTGTGGAAAACCACTTTTCGCACTTGTGTTGGTGCAGGAAACCACCTTTGCACTTGTATTAGTGTGGAAAAAACACTTTTCGCACTTGTGTTAGTGTGGAAAAACCACTTTTCGCACTTGTGTTCGTGCAGTAAACCACTTTTGCACTTGTATTAGTGTGGAAAAAACACTTTTTGCACTCGTGATAGTGTTGAAAAACCACTTTTCGCACTTGTGTTAGTGTTGAAAAAACACATTTCGCACTTGTGTTAGTGTTGAAAAACCACTTTTCGCGCTTGTGTTGGTGCAGGAAACCACTTTTGCACTTGTATTAGTGTGGAAAAAACCACTTTTCGCACTTGTGATAATGTTGAAAAACCACTTTTCGCACTTGTGTTAGTGTTGAAAAACCACTTTTCGCACTTGTGTTCGTGTTGAAAAACCACTTTTCGCACTTGTGTTGGTGCAGGAAACCACTTCTGCACTTGTATTAGTGTGGAAAAAACACGTTTTGCACTTGTGATAGTGTTGAAAAACCACTTTTCGCACTTGTGTTCGTGTTGAAAAACCACTTTTCGCACTTGTGTTGGTGCAGCAAACCACTTCTGCACTTGTATTAGTGTGGAAAAAACACATTTTGCACTTGTGATAGTGTTGAAAAACCACTTTTCGCACTTGTGTTAGTGTTGAAAAACCACTTTTCGCACTTGTGTTGGTGCAGGAAACCACTTTTGCACTTGTATTAGTGTGGAAAAACCACTTTTCGCACTTGTGTTAGTGTTGAAAAACCACTTTTCGCACTTGTGTTCGTGTTGAAAAACCACTTTTCGCACGTGTGTTAGTGTTGAAAAACCACTTTTCGCACTTGTGTTGGTGCAGGAAACCACTTTTGCACTTGTATTAGTGTGGAAAAACCACTTTTCGCACTTGTGTTAGTGTTGAAAAACCACTTTTCGCACTTGTGTTAGTGTTGAAAAACCACTTTTCGCACTTGTGTTGGTGCAGGAAACCACTTTTGCACTTGTATTAGTGTGGAAAAACACTTTTTGCACTTGTGATAGTGTTGAAAAACCACTTTTCGCACTTGTGTTAGTGTTGAAAAACCACTTTTCGCACTTGTGTTGGTGCAGGAAACCACTTTTGCACTTGTATTAGTGTGGAAAAACCACTTTTCGCACTTGTTTTAGTGTTGAAAAACCACTTTTCGCACTTGTGTTAGTGTGGAAAAAACACTTTTCGCACTTGTGTTAGTGTTGAAAAACCACTTTTCGCACTTGTGTTAGTGTTGAAAAACCACTTTTTGCACTTGTGTTGGTGCAGGAAAACCACTTTTTGCACTTGTATTAGTGTGGAAAAACCATTTTTCACACTTGTGTTAGTGTTGAAAAACCACTTTTCGCACTTGTGTTAGTGTTGAAAAACCACTTTTCGCACTTGTGTTTGTGTTGAAAAACCACTTTTCGCACTTGTATTAGTGTGGAAAACCACTTTTCGCACTTGTGTTGGTGCAGGAAACCACCTTTGCACTTGTATTAGTGTGGAAAAAACACTTTTCGCACTTGTGTTAGTGTGGAAAAACCACTTTTCGCACTTGTGTTCGTGCAGGAAACCACTTTTGCACTTGTATTAGTGTGGAAAAAACACTTTTTGCACTCGTGATAGTGTTGAAAAACCACTTTTCGCACTTGTGTTAGTGTTGAAAAACCACATTTCGCACTTGTGTTAGTGTTGAAAAACCACTTTTCGCACTTGTGTTGGTGCAGGAAACCACTTTTGCACTTGTATTAGTGTGGAAAAACCACTTTTCGCACTTGTGATAGTGTTGAAAAACCACTTTTAGCACTTGTGTTAGTGTTGAAAAACCACTTTTCGCACTTGTGTTCGTGTTGAAAAACCACTTTTCGCACTTGTGTTGGTGCAGGAAACCACTTCTGCACTTGTATTAGTGTGGAAAAAACACGTTTTGCACTTGTGATAGTGTTGAAAAACCACTTTTCGCACTTGTGTTCGTGTTGAAAAACCACATTTCGCACTTGTGTTGGTGCAGGAAACCACTTCTGCACTTGCATTAGTGTGGAAAAAACACTTTTTGCACTTGTGATAGTGTTGAAAAACCACTTTTCGCACTTGTGTTAGTGTTGAAAAACCACTTTTCGCACTTGTGTTGGTGCAGGAAACCACTTTTGCACTTGTATTAGTGTGGAAAAACCACTTTTCGCACTTGTGTTAGTGTTGAAAAACCACTTTTCGCACTTGTGTTCGTGTTGAAAAAACCACTTTTCGCACGTGTGTTAGTGTTGAAAAACCACTTTTCGCACTTGTGTTGGTGCAGGAAACCACTTTTGCACTTGTATTAGTGTGGAAAAACCACTTTTCGCACTTGTGTTAGTGTTGAAAAACCACTTTTCGCACTTGTGTTAGTGTTGAAAAACAACTTTTCGCACTTGTGTTGGTGCAGGAAACCACTTTTGCACTTGTATTAGTGTGGAAAAAACACTTTTTGCACTTGTGATAGTGTTGAAAAACCACTTTTCGCACTTGTGTTAGTGTTGAAAAACCACTTTTCGCACTTGTGTTGGTGCAGGAAACCACTTTTGCACTTGTATTAGTGTGGAAAAACCACTTTTTGCACTTGTTTTAGTGTTGAAAAACCACTTTTCGCACTTGTGTTAGTGTTGAAAAACCACATTTCGCACTTGTGTTAGTGTTGAAAAACCACTATTCGCACTTGTGTTAGTGTTGAAAAACCACTTTTCGCACTTGTGTTGGTGCAGGAAACCACATTTGCACTTGTATTAGTGTGGAAAAAACACTTTTCGCACTTGTGTTAGTGTTGAAAAACCACTTTTCGCACTTGTGTTAGTGTTGAAAAACCACTTTTCGCACTTGTGTTGGTGCAGGAAAACCACTTTTTGCACTTGTATTAGTGTGGAAAAACCATTTTTCACACTTGTGTTAGTGTTGAAAAACCACTTTTCGCACTTGTGTTAGTGTTGAAAAACCACTTTTCGCACGTGTGTTAGTGTTGAAAAACCACTTTTCGCACTTGTGTTGGTGCAGGAAACCACATTTGCACTTGTATTAGTGTGGAAAAACAACTTTTTGCACTTGTGATAGTGTTGAAAAACCACTTTTCGCACTTGTGATAGTGTTGAAAAACCACTTTTTGCACTTGTGTTAGTGTTGAAAAACCACTTTTCGCACTTGTGATAGTGTTGAAAAACCACTTTTCGCACTTGTGTTGGTGCAGGAAACCACTTTTGCACTTGTATTAGTGTTGAAAAAACACTTTTTGCACTCGTGATAGTGTTGAAAAACCACTTTTCGCACTTGTGTTAGTGTTGAAAAACCACATTTCGCACTTGTGTTAGTGTTGAAAAACCACTTTTCGCACTTGTGTTGGTGCAGGAAACCACTTTTGCACTTGTATTAGTGTGGAAAAACCACTTTTCGCACTTGTGATAGTGTTGAAAAACCACTTTTCGCACTTGTGTTTGTGTTGAAAAACCACTTTTCACACTTGTATTAGTGTGGAAAACCACTTTTCGCACTTGTGTTGGTGCAGGAAACCACCTTTGCACTTGTATAAGTGTGGAAAAAACACTTTTCGCACTTGTGTTAGTGTGGAAAAACCACTTTTCGCACTTGTGTTCGTGCAGGAAACCACTTTTGCACTTGTATTAGTGTGGAAAAAACACTTTTTGCACTCGTGATAGTGTTGAAAAACCACTTTTCGCACTTGTGTTTGTGTTGAAAAACCACATTTCGCACTTGTGTTAGTGTTGAAAAACCACTTTTCGCACTTGTGTTGGTGCAGGAAACCACTTTTGCACTTGTATTAGTGTGGAAAAACCACTTTTCGCACTTGTGATAGTGTTGAAAAACCACTTTTCGCACTTGTGTTAGTGTTGAAAAACCACTTTTCGCACTTGTGTTCGTGTTGAAAAACCACTTTTCGCACTTGTGTTGGTGCAGGAAACCACTTCTGCACTTGTATTAGTGTGGAAAAAACACGTTTTGCACTTGTGATAGTGTTGAAAAACCACTTTTCGCACTTGTGTTCGTGTTGAAAAGCCACTTTTCGCACTTGTGTTGGTGCAGGAAACCACTTTTGCACTTGTATTAGTGTGGAAAAACACTTTTCGCACTTGTGTTAGTGTTGAAAAACCACTTTTCGCACTTGTGCTAGTGTTGAAAACCCACTTTTCGCACTTGTGTTGGTGCAGGAAACCACTTTTGCACTTGTATTAGTGTGGAAAAACCACTTTTCGCACTTGTGTTTGTGTTGAAAAACCACTTTTCGCACTTGTGTTGGTGCAGGAAACCACTTTTGCACTTGTATTAGTGTGGAAAAAACACTTTTCGCACTTGTGTTAGTGTTGAAAAACCACTTTTCGCACTTGTGTTAGTGTTGAAAAACCACTTTTCGCACTTGTGTTGGTGCAGGAAACCACTTTTGCACTTGTATTAGTGTGGAAAAAACACTTTCCGCACTTGTGTTAGTGTTGAAAAACCACGTTTCGCACTTGTGTTAGTGTTGAAAAACCACTTTTCGCACTTGTGTTGGTGCAGGAAACCACTTTTGCACTTGTATTAGTGTGGAAAAACCACTTTTCGCACTTGTGTTAGTGTTGAAAAACGACTTTTCGCACTTGTGTTAGTGTTGAAAAACCACTTTTCGCACTTGTGTTAGTGTTGAAAAACCACTTTTCGCACTTGTGTTAGTGTTGAAAAACCACTTTTCGCACTTGTGTTGGTGCAGGAAACCACTTTTGCACTTGTATTAGTGTGGAAAAACACTTTTCGCACTTGTGTTAGTGTTGAAAAACCACTTTTCGCACTTGTGTTAGTGTTGAAAAACCACTTTTCGCACTTGTGTTAGTGTTGAAAAACCACTTTTCGCACTTGTGTTTGTGTTGAAAAACCACTTTTCGCACTTGTATTAGTGTGGAAAACCACTTTTCGCACTTGTGTTGGTGCAGGAAACCACCTTTGCACTTGTATTAGTGTGGAAAAAACACTTTTCGCACTTGTGTTAGTGTGGAAAAACCACTTTTCGCACTTGTGTTCGTGCAGTAAACCACTTTTGCACTTGTATTAGTGTGGAAAAAACACTTTTTGCACTCGTGATAGTGTTGAAAAACCACTTTTCGCACTTGTGTTAGTGTTGAAAAAACACATTTCGCACTTGTGTTAGTGTTGAAAAACCACTTTTCGCGCTTGTGTTGGTGCAGGAAACCACTTTTGCACTTGTATTAGTGTGGAAAAACCACTTTTCGCACTTGTGATAGTGTTGAAAAACCACTTTTCGCACTTGTGTTAGTGTTGAAAAACCACTTTTCGCACTTGTGTTCGTGTTGAAAAACCACTTTTCGCACTTGTGTTGGTGCAGGAAACCACTTCTGCACTTGTATTAGTGTGGAAAAAACACGTTTTGCACTTGTGATAGTGTTGAAAAACCACTTTTCGCACTTGTGTTCGTGTTGAAAAACCACTTTTCGCACTTGTGTTGGTGCAGCAAACCACTTCTGCACTTGTATTATTGTGGAAAAAAACACTTTTTGCACTTGTGATAGTGTTGAAAAACCACTTTTCGCACTTGTGTTAGTGTTGAAAAACCACTTTTCGCACTTGTGTTGGTGCAGGAAACCACTTTTGCACTTGTATTAGTGTGGAAAAACCACTTTTCGCACTTGTGTTAGTGTTGAAAAACCACTTTTCGCACTTGTGTTCGTGTTGAAAAACCACTTTTCGCACGTGTGTTAGTGTTGAAAAACCACTTTTCGCACTTGTGTTGGTGCAGGAAACCACTTTTGCACTTGTATTAGTGTGGAAAAACCACTTTTCGCACTTGTGTTAGTGTTGAAAAACCACTTTTCGCACTTGTGTTAGTGTTGAAAAACCACTTTTCGCACTTGTGTTGGTGCAGGAAACCACTTTTGCACTTGTATTAGTGTGGAAAAAACACTTTTTGCACTTGTGATAGTGTTGAAAAACCACTTTTCGCACTTGTGTTAGTGTTGAAAAACCACTTTTCGCACTTGTGTTGGTGCAGGAAACCACTTTTGCACTTGTATTAGTGTGGAAAAACCACTTTTCGCACTTGTTTTAGTGTTGAAAAACCACTTTTCGCACTTGTGTTAGTGTGGAAAAAACACTTTTCGCACTTGTGTTAGTGTTGAAAAACCACTTTTCGCACTTGTGTTAGTGTTGAAAAACCACTTTTTGCACTTGTGTTGGTGCAGGAAAACCACTTTTTGCACTTGTATTAGTGTGGAAAAACCATTTTTCACACTTGTGTTAGTGTTGAAAAAACACTTTTCGCACTTGTGTTAGTGTTGAAAAACCACTTTTCGCACTTGTGTTTGTGTTGAAAAACCACTTTTCGCACTTGTATTAGTGTGGAAAACCACTTTTCGCACTTGTGTTGGTGCAGGAAACCACCTTTGCACTTGTATTAGTGTGGAAAAAACACTTTTCGCACTTGTGTTAGTGTGGAAAAACCACTTTTCGCACTTGTGTTTGTGCAGGAAACCACTTTTGCACTTGTATTAGTGTGGAAAAAACACTTTTTGCACTCGTGATAGTGTTGAAAAACCACTTTTCGCACTTGTGTTAGTGTTGAAAAACCACATTTCGCACTTGTGTTAGTGTTGAAAAACCACTTTTCGCACTTGTGTTGGTGCAGGAAACCACTTTTGCACTTGTATTAGTGTGGAAAAACCACTTTTCGCACTTGTGATAGTGTTGAAAAACCACTTTTAGCACTTGTGTTAGTGTTGAAAAACCACTTTTCGCACTTGTGTTCGTGTTGAAAAACCACTTTTCGCACTTGTGTTGGTGCAGGAAACCACTTCTGCACTTGTATTAGTGTGGAAAAAACACGTTTTGCACTTGTGATAGTGTTGAAAAACCACTTTTCGCACTTGTGTTCGTGTTGAAAAACCACATTTCGCACTTGTGTTGGTGCAGGAAACCACTTCTGCACTTGCATTAGTGTGGAAAAAACACTTTTTGCACTTGTGATAGTGTTGAAAAACCACTTTTCGCACTTGTGTTAGTGTTGAAAAACCACTTTTCGCACTTGTGTTGGTGCAGGAAACCACTTTTGCACTTGTATTAGTGTGGAAAAACCACTTTTCGCACTTGTGTTAGTGTTGAAAAACCACTATTCGCACTTGTGTTCGTGTTGAAAAACCACTTTTCGCACGTGTGTTAGTGTTGAAAAACCACTTTTCGCACTTGTGTTGGTGCAGGAAACCACTTTTGCACTTGTATTAGTGTGGAAAAACCACTTTTCGCACTTGTGTTAGTGTTGAAAAACCACTTTTCGCACTTGTGTTAGTGTTGAAAAACAACTTTTCGCACTTGTGTTGGTGCAGGAAACCACTTTTGCACTTGTATTAGTGTGGAAAAAACACTTTTTGCACTTGTGATAGTGTTGAAAAACCACTTTTCGCACTTGTGTTAGTGTTGAAAAACCACTTTTCGCACTTGTGTTGGTGCAGGAAACCACTTTTGCACTTGTATTAGTGTGGAAAAACCACTTTTTGCACTTGTTTTAGTGTTGAAAAACCACTTTTCGCACTTGTGTTAGTGTTGAAAAACCACATTTCGCACTTGTGTTAGTGTTGAAAAACCACTATTCGCACTTGTGTTAGTGTTGAAAAACCACTTTTCGCACTTGTGTTGGTGCAGGAAACCACATTTGCACTTGTATTAGTGTGGAAAAAACACTTTTCGCACTTGTGTTAGTGTTGAAAAACCACTTTTCGCACTTGTGTTAGTGTTGAAAAACCACTTTTCGCACTTGTGTTGGTGCAGGAAAACCACTTTTTGCACTTGTATTAGTGTGGAAAAACCATTTTTCACACTTGTGTTAGTGTTGAAAAACCACTTTTCGCACTTGTGTTAGTGTTGAAAAACCACTTTTCGCACGTGTGTTAGTGTTGAAAAACCACTTTTCGCACTTGTGTTGGTGCAGGAAACCACATTTGCACTTGTATTAGTGTGGAAAAACAACTTTTTGCACTTGTGATAGTGTTGAAAAACCACTTTTCGCACTTGTGATAGTGTTGAAAAACCACTTTTTGCACTTGTGTTAGTGTTGAAAAACCACTTTTCGCACTTGTGATAGTGTTGAAAAACCACTTTTCGCACTTGTGTTGGTGCAGGAAACCACTTTTGCACTTGTATTAGTGTTGAAAAAACACTTTTTGCACTCGTGATAGTGTTGAAAAACCACTTTTCGCACTTGTGTTAGTGTTGAAAAACCACATTTCGCACTTGTGTTAGTGTTGAAAAACCACTTTTCGCACTTGTGTTGGTGCAGGAAACCACTTTTGCACTTGTATTAGTGTGGAAAAACCACTTTTCGCACTTGTGATAGTGTTGAAAAACCACTTTTAGCACTTGTGTTAGTGTTGAAAAACCACTTTTCGCACTTGTGTTCGTGTTGAGAAACCACTTTTCGCACTTGTGTTGGTGCAGGAAACCACTTCTGCACTTGTATTAGTGTGGAAAAAACACGTTTTGCACTTGTGATAGTGTTGAAAAACCACTTTTCGCACTTGTGTTCGTGTTGAAAAACCACATTTCGCACTTGTGTTGGTGCAGGAAACCACTTCTGCACTTGCATTAGTGTGGAAAAAACACTTTTTGCACTTGTGATAGTGTTGAAAAACCACTTTTCGCACTTGTGTTAGTGTTGAAAAACCACTTTTCGCACTTGTGTTGGTGCAGGAAACCACTTTTGCACTTGTATTAGTGTGGAAAAACCACTTTTCGCACTTGTGTTAGTGTTGAAAAACCACTTTTCGCACTTGTGTTCGTGTTGAAAAACCACTTTTCGCACGTGTGTTAGTGTTGAAAAACCACTTTTCGCACTTGTGTTGGTGCAGGAAACCACTTTTGCACTTGTATTAGTGTGGAAAAACCACTTTTCGCACTTGTGTTAGTGTTGAAAAACCACTTTTCGCACTTGTGTTAGTGTTGAAAAACAACTTTTCGCACTTGTGTTGGTGCAGGAAACCACTTTTGCACTTGTATTAGTGTGGAAAAAACACTTTTTGCACTTGTGATAGTGTTGAAAAACCACTTTTCGCACTTGTGTTAGTGTTGAAAAACCACTTTTCGCACTTGTGTTGGTGCAGGAAACCACTTTTGCACTTGTATTAGTGTGGAAAAACCACTTTTTGCACTTGTTTTAGTGTTGAAAAACCACTTTTCGCACTTGTGTTAGTGTTGAAAAACCACATTTCGCACTTGTGTTAGTGTTGAAAAACCACTATTCGCACTTGTGTTAGTGTTGAAAAACCACTTTTCGCACTTGTGTTGGTGCAGGAAACAACATTTGCACTTGTATTAGTGTGGAAAAAACACTTTTCGCACTTGTGTTAGTGTTGAAAAACCACTTTTCGCACTTGTGTTAGTGTTGAAAAACCACTTTTCGCACTTGTGTTGGTGCAGGAAAACCACTTTTTGCACTTGTATTAGTGTGGAAAAACCATTTTTCACACTTGTGTTAGTGTTGAAAAACCACTTTTCGCACTTGTGTTAGTGTTGAAAAACCACTTTTCGCACGTGTGTTAGTGTTGAAAAACCACTTTTCGCACTTGTGTTGGTGCAGGAAACCACATTTGCACTTGTATTAGTGTGGAAAAACAACTTTTTGCACTTGTGATAGTGTTGAAAAACCACTTTTCGCACTTGTGATAGTGTTGAAAAACCACTTTTTGCACTTGTGTTAGTGTTGAAAAACCACTTTTCGCACTTGTGATAGTGTTGAAAAACCACTTTTCGCACTTGTGTTGGTGCAGGAAACCACTTTTGCACTTGTATTAGTGTTGAAAAAACACGTTTTGCACTTGTGATAGTGTTGAAAAACCACTTTTCGCACTTGTGTTAGTGTTGAAAAACCACTTTTCGCACTTGTGTTGGTGCAGGAAACCACTTTTGCACTTGTATTAGTGTGGAAAAAACACTTTTTGCACTTGTGATAGTGTTGAAAAACCACATTTCGCACTTGTGTTATTGTTGAAAAACCACTTTTCGCACTTGTGTTAGTGTTGAAAAACCACTTTTCGCACTTGTGTTGGTGCAGGAAACCACTTTTGCACTTGTATTTGTGTGGAAAAAACACTTTTCGCACTTGTGTTAGTGTTGAAAAACCACTTTTCGCACTTGTGTTGGTGCAGGAAACCACTTTTGCACTTGTATTAGTGTGGAAAAACCACTTTTCGCACTTGTGTTAGTGTTGAAAAACCACTTTTCGCATTTGTGTTAGTGTTGAAAAACCACTTTTCGTACTTGTGTTAGTGTTGAAAAACCACTTTTCGCACTTGTGTTAGTGTTGAAAAACCACTTTTCGCACTTGTGTTGGTGCAGGAAACCACATTTGCACTTGCATTAGTGTGGAAAAAACACTTTTCGCACTTGTGTTAGTGTTGAAAAACCACTTTTCGCACTTGTGTTAGTGTTGAAAACCACTTTTCGCACTTGTGTTGGTGCAGGAAACCACTTTTGCACTGTATTAGTGTGGAAAAAACACTTTTCGCACTTGTGTTAGTGTTTAAAAACCACTTTTCGCACTTGTGTTAGTGTTGAAAAACCACTTTTCGCACTTGTGTTGGTGCAGGAAACCACTTTTGCACTTGTATTAGTGTGGAAAAAACACTTTTTGCACTTGTGATAGTGTTGAAAAACCACATTTCGCACTTGTGTTAGTGTTGAAAAACCACTTTTCGCACTTGTGTTAGTGTTGAAAAACCACTTTTCGCACTTGTGTTGGTGCACGAAACCACTTTTGCACTTGTATTTGTGTGGAAAAAACACTTTTCGCACTTGTGTTAGTGTTGAAAAACCACTTTTCGCACTTGTGTTAGTGTTGAAAAACCACTTTTCGCACTTGTGTTGGTGCAGGAAACCACTTTTGCACTTGTATTAGTGTGGAAAAAACACTTTTTGCACTTGTGATAGTGTTGAAAAACCACTTTTCGCATTTGTGTTAGTGTTGAAAAACCACTTTTCGCACTTGTGTTAGTGTTGAAAAACCACTTTTCGCACTTGTGTTAGTGTTGAAAAACCACTTTTCGCACGTGTCGGTGCAGGAAACCACATTTGCACTTGTATTAGTGTGGAAAAAACACTTTTCGCACTTGTGTTAGTGTTGAAAAACCACTTTTCGCACTTGTGTTAGTGTTGAAAAACCACTTTTCACACTTGTGTTGGTGCAGGAAACCACTTTTGCACTTGTATTAGTGTGGAAAAAACACGTTTTGCACTTGTGATAGTGTTGAAAAACCACTTTTCGCACTTGTGTTAGTGTTGAAAAACCACTTTTCGCACTTGTGTTGGTGCAGGAAACCACTTTTGCACTTGTATTAGTGTGGAAAAAACACTTTTTGCACTTGTGATAGTGTTGAAAAACCACATTTCGCACTTGTGTTAGTGTTGAAAAACCACTTTTCGCACTTGTGTTAGTGTTGAAAAACCACTTTTCGCACTTGTGTTGGTGCAGGAAACCACTTTTGCACTTGTATTTGTGTGGAAAAAACACTTTTCGCACTTGTGTTAGTGTTGAAAAACCACTTTTCGCACTTGTGTTAGTGTTGAAAAACCACTTTTCGCACTTGTGTTGGTGCAGGAAACCACTTTTGCACTTGTATTAGTGTGGAAAACCACTTTTTCGCACTTGTGTTAGTGTTGAAAAACCACTTTTCGCACTTGTGTTAGTGTTGAAAAACCACTTTTCGCACTTGTGTTAGTGTTGAAAAACCACTTTTCACACTTGTGTTAGTGTTGAAAAACCACTTTTCGCACTTGTGTTGGTGCAGGAAACCACTTTTGCACTTGTATAAGTGTGGAAAAAACACTTTTTGCACTTGTGTTAGTGTTGAAAAACCACTTTTCGCACTTGTGTCAGTGTTGAAAAACCACTTTTCGCACTTGTGTTAGTGTTGAAAAACCACTTTTCGCACTTGTGTTTGTGTTGAAAAACCACTTTTCGCACTTGTATTAGTGTGGAAAAACCACTTTTCGCACTTGTGTTGGTGCAGGAAACCACCTTTGCACTTGTATTAGTGTGGAAAAAACAGTTTTCGCACTTGTGTTAGTGTTGAAAAACCACTTTTCGCACTTGTGTTAGTGTTGAAAAACCACTTTTCGCACTTGTGTTTGTGTTGAAAAACCCCTTTTCGCACTTGTATTAGTGTGGAAAAAACACTTTTCGCACTTGTGTTGGTGCAGGAAACCACTTTTGCACTTGCATTAGTGTGGAAAAAACACTTTTTGCACTTGTGATAGTGTTGAAAACCCACTTTTCGCACTAGTGTTAGTGTTGAAAAACCACTTTTCGCACTTGTGTTGGTGCAGGAAACCACTTTTGCACTTGTATTAGTGTGGAAAACCACTTTTTGCACTTGTGATAGTGTTGAAAAACCACTTTTCGCACTTGTGTTAGTGTTGAAAAACCACTTTTGGCACTTGTGTTAGTGTTGAAAAACCACTTTTCGCACTTGTGTTAGTGTTGAAAAACCACTTTTCGCACTTGTGTTGGTGCAGGAAACCACTTTTGCACTTGCATTAGTGTGGAAAAAACACTTTTTGCACTTGTGATAGTGTTGAAAAACCACTTTTCGCACTTGTGTTAGTGTTGAAAAACCACTTTTCGCACTTGTGTTGGTGCAGGAAACCACTTTTGCACTTGTATTAGTGTGGAAAAACCACTTTTCGCACTTGTGATAGTGTTGAAAAACCACTTTTTGCACTTGTGTTAGTGTTGAAAAACCACTTTCCGCACTTGTGTTTGTGTTGAAAAACCACTTTTCGCACTTGTGTTGGTGCAGGAAACCACTTTTGCACTTGTATTAGTGTGGAAAAACCACTTTTCGCACTTGTGTTAGTGTTGAAAAACGACTTTTCGCACTTGTGTTAGTGTTGAAAAACCACTTTTCGCACTTGTGTTAGTGTTGAAAAACCACTTTTCGCACTTGTGTTAGTGTTGAAAAACCACTTTTCGCACTTGTGTTGGTGCAGGAAACCACTTTTGCACTTGTATTAGTGTGGAAAAACACTTTTCGCACTTGTGTTAGTGTTGAAAAACCACTTTTCGCACTTGTGTTAGTGTTGAAAAACCACTTTTCGCACTTGTGTTAGTGTTGAAAAACCACTTTTCGCACTTGTGTTTGTGTTGAAAAACCACTTTTCGCACTTGTATTAGTGTGGAAAACCACTTTTCGCACTTGTGTTGGTGCAGGAAACCACCTTTGCACTTGTATTAGTGTGGAAAAAACACTTTTCGCACTTGTGTTAGTGTGGAAAAACCACTTTTCGCACTTGTGTTCGTGCAGGAAACCACTTTTGCACTTGTATTAGTGTGGAAAAAACACGTTTTGCACTTGTGATAGTGTTGAAAAACCACTTTTCGCACTTGTGTTAGTGTTGAAAAACCACTTTTCGCACTTGTGTTGGTGCAGGAAACCACTTTTGCACTTGTATTAGTGTGGAAAAAACACTTTTTGCACTTGTGATAGTGTTGAAAAACCACATTTCGCACTTGTGTTAGTGTTGAAAAACCACTTTTCGCACTTGTGTTAGTGTTGAAAAACCACTTTTCGCACTTGTGTTGGTGCAGGAAACCACTTTTGCACTTGTATTTGTGTGGAAAAAACACTTTTCGCACTTGTGTTAGTGTTGAAAAACCACTTTTCGCACTTGTGTTAGTGTTGAAAAACCACTTTTCGCACTTGTGTTGGTGCAGGAAACCACTTTTGCACTTGTATTAGTGTGGAAAACCACTTTTCGCACTTGTGTTAGTGTTGAAAAACCACTTTTCGCACTTGTGTTAGTGTTGAAAAACCACTTTTCGCACTTGTGTTAGTGTTGAAAAACCACTTTTCACACTTGTGTTAGTGTTGAAAAACCACTTTTCGCACTTGTGTTGGTGCAGGAAACCACTTTTGCACTTGTATAAGTGTGGAAAAAACACTTTTTGCACTTGTGTTAGTGTTGAAAAACCACTTTTCGCACTTGTGTCAGTGTTGAAAAACCACTTTTCGCACTTGTGTTAGTGTTGAAAAACCACTTTTCGCACTTGTGTTTGTGTTGAAAAACCACTTTTCGCACTTGTATTAGTGTGGAAAAACCACTTTTCGCACTTGTGTTGGTGCAGGAAACCACCTTTGCACTTGTATTAGTGTGGAAAAAACAGTTTTCGCACTTGTGTTAGTGTTGAAAAACCACTTTTCGCACTTGTGTTAGTGTTGAAAAACCACTTTTCGCACTTGTGTTTGTGTTGAAAAACCCCTTTTCGCACTTGTATTAGTGTGGAAAAAACACTTTTCGCACTTGTGTTGGTGCAGGAAACCACTTTTGCACTTGCATTAGTGTGGAAAAAACACTTTTTGCACTTGTGATAGTGTTGAAAACCCACTTTTCGCACTAGTGTTAGTGTTGAAAAACCACTTTTCGCACTTGTGTTGGTGCAGGAAACCACTTTTGCACTTGTATTAGTGTGGAAAACCACTTTTTGCACTTGTGATAGTGTTGAAAAACCACTTTTCGCACTTGTGTTAGTGTTGAAAAACCACTTTTGGCACTTGTGTTAGTGTTGAAAAACCACTTTTCGCACTTGTGTTAGTGTTGAAAAACCACTTTTCGCACTTGTGTTGGTGCAGGAAACCACTTTTGCACTTGCATTAGTGTGGAAAAAACACTTTTTGCACTTGTGATAGTGTTGAAAAACCACTTTTCGCACTTGTGTTAGTGTTGAAAAACCACTTTTCGCACTTGTGTTGGTGCAGGAAACCACTTTTGCACTTGTATTAGTGTGGAAAAACCACTTTTCGCACTTGTGATAGTGTTGAAAAACCACTTTTTGCACTTGTGTTAGTGTTGAAAAACCACTTTTCGCACTTGTGTTTGTGTTGAAAAACCACTTTTCGCACTTGTGTTGGTGCAGGAAACCACTTTTGCACTTGTATTAGTGTGGAAAAACCACTTTTCGCACTTGTGTTAGTGTTGAAAAACGACTTTTCGCACTTGTGTTAGTGTTGATAAACCACTTTTCGCACTTGTGTTAGTGTTGAAAAACCACTTTTCGCACTTGTGTTAGTGTTGAAAAACCACTTTTCGCACTTGTGTTGGTGCAGGAAACCACTTTTGCACTTGTATTAGTGTGGAAAAAACACTTTTTGCACTTGTGATAGTGTTGAAAAACCACATTTCGCACTTGTGTTAGTGTTGAAAAACCACTTTTCGCACTTGTGTTAGTGTTGAAAAACCACTTTTCGCACTTGTGTTGGTGCACGAAACCACTTTTGCACTTGTATTTGTGTGGAAAAAACACTTTTCGCACTTGTGTTAGTGTTGAAAAACCACTTTTCGCACTTGTGTTAGTGTTGAAAAACCACTTTTCGCACTTGTGTTGGTGCAGGAAACCACTTTTGCACTTGTATTAGTGTGGAAAAAACACTTTTTGCACTTGTGATAGTGTTGAAAAACCACTTTTCGCATTTGTGTTAGTGTTGAAAAACCACTTTTCGCACTTGTGTTAGTGTTGAAAAACCACTTTTCGCACTTGTGTTAGTGTTGAAAAACCACTTTTCGCACGTGTCGGTGCAGGAAACCACATTTGCACTTGTATTAGTGTGGAAAAAACACTTTTCGCACTTGTGTTAGTGTTGAAAAACCACTTTTCGCACTTGTGTTAGTGTTGAAAAACCACTTTTCACACTTGTGTTGGTGCAGGAAACCACTTTTGCACTTGTATTAGTGTGGAAAAAACACGTTTTGCACTTGTGATAGTGTTGAAAAACCACTTTTCGCACTTGTGTTAGTGTTGAAAAACCACTTTTCGCACTTGTGTTGGTGCAGGAAACCACTTTTGCACTTGTATTAGTGTGGAAAAAACACTTTTTGCACTTGTGATAGTGTTGAAAAACCACATTTCGCACTTGTGTTAGTGTTGAAAAACCACTTTTCGCACTTGTGTTAGTGTTGAAAAACCACTTTTCGCACTTGTGTTGGTGCAGGAAACCACTTTTGCACTTGTATTTGTGTGGAAAAAACACTTTTCGCACTTGTGTTAGTGTTGAAAAACCACTTTTCGCACTTGTGTTAGTGTTGAAAAACCACTTTTCGCACTTGTGTTGGTGCAGGAAACCACTTTTGCACTTGTATTAGTGTGGAAAACCACTTTTTCGCACTTGTGTTAGTGTTGAAAAACCACTTTTCGCACTTGTGTTAGTGTTGAAAAACCACTTTTCGCACTTGTGTTAGTGTTGAAAAACCACTTTTCACACTTGTGTTAGTGTTGAAAAACCACTTTTCGCACTTGTGTTGGTGCAGGAAACCACTTTTGCACTTGTATAAGTGTGGAAAAAACACTTTTTGCACTTGTGTTAGTGTTGAAAAACCACTTTTCGCACTTGTGTCAGTGTTGAAAAACCACTTTTCGCACTTGTGTTAGTGTTGAAAAACCACTTTTCGCACTTGTGTTTGTGTTGAAAAACCACTTTTCGCACTTGTATTAGTGTGGAAAAACCACTTTTCGCACTTGTGTTGGTGCAGGAAACCACCTTTGCACTTGTATTAGTGTGGAAAAAACAGTTTTCGCACTTGTGTTAGTGTTGAAAAACCACTTTTCGCACTTGTGTTAGTGTTGAAAAACCACTTTTCGCACTTGTGTTTGTGTTGAAAAACCCCTTTTCGCACTTGTATTAGTGTGGAAAAAACACTTTTCGCACTTGTGTTGGTGCAGGAAACCACTTTTGCACTTGCATTAGTGTGGAAAAAACACTTTTTGCACTTGTGATAGTGTTGAAAACCCACTTTTCGCACTAGTGTTAGTGTTGAAAAACCACTTTTCGCACTTGTGTTGGTGCAGGAAACCACTTTTGCACTTGTATTAGTGTGGAAAACCACTTTTTGCACTTGTGATAGTGTTGAAAAACCACTTTTCGCACTTGTGTTAGTGTTGAAAAACCACTTTTGGCACTTGTGTTAGTGTTGAAAAACCACTTTTGGCACTTGTGTTAGTGTTGAAAAACCACTTTTCGCACTTGTGTTAGTGTTGAAAAACCACTTTTCGCACTTGTGTTGGTGCAGGAAACCACTTTTGCACTTGCATTAGTGTGGAAAAAACACTTTTTGCACTTGTGATAGTGTTGAAAAACCACTTTTCGCACTTGTGTTAGTGTTGAAAAACCACTTTTCGCACTTGTGTTGGTGCAGGAAACCACTTTTGCACTTGTATTAGTGTGGAAAAACCACTTTTCGCACTTGTGATAGTGTTGAAAAACCACTTTTTGCACTTGTGTTAGTGTTGAAAAACCACTTTCCGCACTTGTGTTTGTGTTGAAAAATCACTTTTCGCACTTGTGTTGGTGCAGGAAACCACTTTTGCACTTGTATTAGTGTGGAAAAACCACTTTTCGCACTTGTGTTAGTGTTGAAAAACGACTTTTCGCACTTGTGTTAGTGTTGAAAAACCACTTTTCGCACTTGTGTTAGTGTTGAAAAACCACTTTTCGCACTTGTGTTAGTGTTGAAAAACCACTTTTCGCACTTGTGTTGGTGCAGGAAACCACTTTTGCACTTGTATTAGTGTGGAAAAACACTTTTCGCACTTGTGTTAGTGTTGAAAAACCACTTTTCGCACTTGTGTTAGTGTTGAAAAACCACTTTTCGCACTTGTGTTAGTGTTGAAAAACCACTTTTCGCACTTGTGTTTGTGTTGAAAAACCACTTTTCGCACTTGTATTAGTGTGGAAAACCACTTTTCGCACTTGTGTTGGTGCAGGAAACCACCTTTGCACTTGTATTAGTGTGGAAAAAACACTTTTCGCACTTGTGTTAGTGTGGAAAAACCACTTTTCGCACTTGTGTTCGTGCAGGAAACCACTTTTGCACTTGTATTAGTGTGGAAAAAACACGTTTTGCACTTGTGATAGTGTTGAAAAACCACTTTTCGCACTTGTGTTAGTGTTGAAAAACCACTTTTCGCACTTGTGTTGGTGCAGGAAACCACTTTTGCACTTGTATTAGTGTGGAAAAAACACTTTTTGCACTTGTGATAGTGTTGAAAAACCACATTTCGCACTTGTGTTAGTGTTGAAAAACCACTTTTCGCACTTGTGTTGGTGCAGGAAACCACTTTTGCACTTGTATTAGTGTGGAAAAACCACTTTTCGCACTTGTGTTAGTGTTGAAAAACGACTTTTCGCACTTGTGTTAGTGTTGAAAAACCACTTTTCGCACTTGTGTTAGTGTTGAAAAACCACTTTTCGCACTTGTGTTAGTGTTGAAAAACCACTTTTCGCACTTGTGTTTGTGTTGAAAAACCCCTTTTCGCACTTGTATTAGTGTGGAAAAAACACTTTTCGCACTTGTGTTGGTGCAGGAAACCACTTTTGCACTTGCATTAGTGTGGAAAAAACACTTTTTGCACTTGTGATAGTGTTGAAAACCCACTTTTCGCACTAGTGTTAGTGTTGAAAAACCACTTTTCGCACTTGTGTTGGTGCAGGAAACCACTTTTGCACTTGTATTAGTGTGGAAAACCACTTTTTGCACTTGTGATAGTGTTGAAAAACCACTTTTCGCACTTGTGTTAGTGTTGAAAAACCACTTTTGGCACTTGTGTTAGTGTTGAAAAACCACTTTTCGCACTTGTGTTAGTGTTGAAAAACCACTTTTCGCACTTGTGTTGGTGCAGGAAACCACTTTTGCACTTGCATTAGTGTGGAAAAAACACTTTTTGCACTTGTGTTGGTGCAGGAAACCACTTTTGCACTTGTATTAGTGTGGAAAAACCACTTTTCGCACTTGTGTTAGTGTTGAAAAACGACTTTTCGCACTTGTGTTAGTGTTGAAAAACCACTTTTCGCACTTGTGTTAGTGTTGAAAAACCACTTTTCGCACTTGTGTTAGTGTTGAAAAACCACTTTTCGCACTTGTGTTTGTGTTGAAAAACCCCTTTTCGCACTTGTATTAGTGTGGAAAAAACACTTTTCGCACTTGTGTTGGTGCAGGAAACCACTTTTGCACTTGCATTAGTGTGGAAAAAACACTTTTTGCACTTGTGATAGTGTTGAAAACCCACTTTTCGCACTAGTGTTAGTGTTGAAAAACCACTTTTCGCACTTGTGTTGGTGCAGGAAACCACTTTTGCACTTGTATTAGTGTGGAAAACCACTTTTTGCACTTGTGATAGTGTTGAAAAACCACTTTTCGCACTTGTGTTAGTGTTGAAAAACCACTTTTGGCACTTGTGTTAGTGTTGAAAAACCACTTTTCGCACTTGTGTTAGTGTTGAAAAACCACTTTTCGCACTTGTGTTGGTGCAGGAAACCACTTTTGCACTTGCATTAGTGTGGAAAAAACACTTTTTGCACTTGTGATAGTGTTGAAAAACCACTTTTCGCACTTGTGTTAGTGTTGAAAAACCACTTTTCGCACTTGTGTTGGTGCAGGAAACCACTTTTGCACTTGTATTAGTGTGGAAAAACCACTTTTCGCACTTGTGATAGTGTTGAAAAACCACTTTTTGCACTTGTGTTAGTGTTGAAAAACCACTTTTCGCACTTGTGTTTGTGTTGAAAAACCACTTTTCGCACTTGTGTTGGTGCAGGAAACCACTTTTGCACTTGTATTAGTGTGGAAAAACCACTTTTCGCACTTGTGTTAGTGTTGAAAAACGACTTTTCGCACTTGTGTTAGTGTTGAAAAACCACTTTTCGCACTTGTGTTAGTGTTGAAAAACCACTTTTCGCACTTGTGTTAGTGTTGAAAAACCACTTTTCGCACTTGTGTTGGTGCAGGAAACCACTTTTGCACTTGTATTAGTGTGGAAAAAACACTTTTTGCACTTGTGATAGTGTTGAAAAACCACATTTCGCACTTGTGTTAGTGTTGAAAAACCACTTTTCGCACTTGTGTTAGTGTTGAAAAACCACTTTTCGCACTTGTGTTGGTGCACGAAACCACTTTTGCACTTGTATTTGTGTGGAAAAAACACTTTTCGCACTTGTGTTAGTGTTGAAAAACCACTTTTCGCACTTGTGTTAGTGTTGAAAAACCACTTTTCGCACTTGTGTTGGTGCAGGAAACCACTTTTGCACTTGTATTAGTGTGGAAAAAACACTTTTTGCACTTGTGATAGTGTTGAAAAACCACTTTTCGCATTTGTGTTAGTGTTGAAAAACCACTTTTCGCACTTGTGTTAGTGTTGAAAAACCACTTTTCGCACTTGTGTTAGTGTTGAAAAACCACTTTTCGCACGTGTCGGTGCAGGAAACCACATTTGCACTTGTATTAGTGTGGAAAAAACACTTTTCGCACTTGTGTTAGTGTTGAAAAACCACTTTTCGCACTTGTGTTAGTGTTGAAAAACCACTTTTCACACTTGTGTTGGTGCAGGAAACCACTTTTGCACTTGTATTAGTGTGGAAAAAACACGTTTTGCACTTGTGATAGTGTTGAAAAACCACTTTTCGCACTTGTGTTAGTGTTGAAAAACCACTTTTCGCACTTGTGTTGGTGCAGGAAACCACTTTTGCACTTGTATTAGTGTGGAAAAAACACTTTTTGCACTTGTGATAGTGTTGAAAAACCACATTTCGCACTTGTGTTAGTGTTGAAAAACCACTTTTCGCACTTGTGTTAGTGTTGAAAAACCACTTTTCGCACTTGTGTTGGTGCAGGAAACCACTTTTGCACTTGTATTTGTGTGGAAAAAACACTTTTCGCACTTGTGTTAGTGTTGAAAAACCACTTTTCGCACTTGTGTTAGTGTTGAAAAACCACTTTTCGCACTTGTGTTGGTGCAGGAAACCACTTTTGCACTTGTATTAGTGTGGAAAACCACTTTTTCGCACTTGTGTTAGTGTTGAAAAACCACTTTTCGCACTTGTGTTAGTGTTGAAAAACCACTTTTCGCACTTGTGTTAGTGTTGAAAAACCACTTTTCACACTTGTGTTAGTGTTGAAAAACCACTTTTCGCACTTGTGTTGGTGCAGGAAACCACTTTTGCACTTGTATAAGTGTGGAAAAAACACTTTTTGCACTTGTGTTAGTGTTGAAAAACCACTTTTCGCACTTGTGTCAGTGTTGAAAAACCACTTTTCGCACTTGTGTTAGTGTTGAAAAACCACTTTTCGCACTTGTGTTTGTGTTGAAAAACCACTTTTCGCACTTGTATTAGTGTGGAAAAACCACTTTTCGCACTTGTGTTGGTGCAGGAAACCACCTTTGCACTTGTATTAGTGTGGAAAAAACAGTTTTCGCACTTGTGTTAGTGTTGAAAAACCACTTTTCGCACTTGTGTTAGTGTTGAAAAACCACTTTTCGCACTTGTGTTTGTGTTGAAAAACCCCTTTTCGCACTTGTATTAGTGTGGAAAAAACACTTTTCGCACTTGTGTTGGTGCAGGAAACCACTTTTGCACTTGCATTAGTGTGGAAAAAACACTTTTTGCACTTGTGATAGTGTTGAAAACCCACTTTTCGCACTAGTGTTAGTGTTGAAAAACCACTTTTCGCACTTGTGTTGGTGCAGGAAACCACTTTTGCACTTGTATTAGTGTGGAAAACCACTTTTTGCACTTGTGATAGTGTTGAAAAACCACTTTTCGCACTTGTGTTAGTGTTGAAAAACCACTTTTGGCACTTGTGTTAGTGTTGAAAAACCACTTTTGGCACTTGTGTTAGTGTTGAAAAACCACTTTTCGCACTTGTGTTAGTGTTGAAAAACCACTTTTCGCACTTGTGTTGGTGCAGGAAACAACTTTTGCACTTGCATTAGTGTGGAAAAAACACTTTTTGCACTTGTGATAGTGTTGAAAAACCACTTTTCGCACTTGTGTTAGTGTTGAAAAACCACTTTTCGCACTTGTGTTGGTGCAGGAAACCACTTTTGCACTTGTATTAGTGTGGAAAAACCACTTTTCGCACTTGTGATAGTGTTGAAAAACCACTTTTTGCACTTGTGTTAGTGTTGAAAAACCACTTTCCGCACTTGTGTTTGTGTTGAAAAACCACTTTTCGCACTTGTGTTGGTGCAGGAAACCACTTTTGCACTTGTATTAGTGTGGAAAAACCACTTTTCGCACTTGTGTTAGTGTTGAAAAACGACTTTTCGCACTTGTGTTAGTGTTGAAAAACCACTTTTCGCACTTGTGTTAGTGTTGAAAAACCACTTTTCGCACTTGTGTTAGTGTTGAAAAACCACTTTTCGCACTTGTGTTGGTGCAGGAAACCACTTTTGCACTTGTATTAGTGTGGAAAAACACTTTTCGCACTTGTGTTAGTGTTGAAAAACCACTTTTCGCACTTGTGTTAGTGTTGAAAAACCACTTTTCGCACTTGTGTTAGTGTTGAAAAACCACTTTTCGCACTTGTGTTTGTGTTGAAAAACCACTTTTCGCACTTGTATTAGTGTGGAAAACCACTTTTCGCACTTGTGTTGGTGCAGGAAACCACCTTTGCACTTGTATTAGTGTGGAAAAAACACTTTTCGCACTTGTGTTAGTGTGGAAAAACCACTTTTCGCACTTGTGTTCGTGCAGGAAACCACTTTTGCACTTGTATTAGTGTGGAAAAAACACGTTTTGCACTTGTGATAGTGTTGAAAAACCACTTTTCGCACTTGTGTTAGTGTTGAAAAACCACTTTTCGCACTTGTGTTGGTGCAGGAAACCACTTTTGCACTTGTATTAGTGTGGAAAAAACACTTTTTGCACTTGTGATAGTGTTGAAAAACCACATTTCGCACTTGTGTTAGTGTTGAAAAACCACTTTTCGCACTTGTGTTAGTGTTGAAAAACCACTTTTCGCACTTGTGTTGGTGCAGGAAACCACTTTTGCACTTGTATTTGTGTGGAAAAAACACTTTTCGCACTTGTGTTAGTGTTGAAAAACCACTTTTCGCACTTGTGTTAGTGTTGAAAAACCACTTTTCGCACTTGTGTTGGTGCAGGAAACCACTTTTGCACTTGTATTAGTGTGGAAAACCACTTTTCGCACTTGTGTTAGTGTTGAAAAACCACTTTTCGCACTTGTGTTAGTGTTGAAAAACCACTTTTCGCACTTGTGTTAGTGTTGAAAAACCACTTTTCACACTTGTGTTAGTGTTGAAAAACCACTTTTCGCACTTGTGTTGGTGCAGGAAACCACTTTTGCACTTGTATAAGTGTGGAAAAAACACTTTTTGCACTTGTGTTAGTGTTGAAAAACCACTTTTCGCACTTGTGTCAGTGTTGAAAAACCACTTTTCGCACTTGTGTTAGTGTTGAAAAACCACTTTTCGCACTTGTGTTTGTGTTGAAAAACCACTTTTCGCACTTGTATTAGTGTGGAAAAACCACTTTTCGCACTTGTGTTGGTGCAGGAAACCACCTTTGCACTTGTATTAGTGTGGAAAAAACAGTTTTCGCACTTGTGTTAGTGTTGAAAAACCACTTTTCGCACTTGTGTTAGTGTTGAAAAACCACTTTTCGCACTTGTGTTTGTGTTGAAAAACCCCTTTTCGCACTTGTATTAGTGTGGAAAAAACACTTTTCGCACTTGTGTTGGTGCAGGAAACCACTTTTGCACTTGCATTAGTGTGGAAAAAACACTTTTTGCACTTGTGATAGTGTTGAAAACCCACTTTTCGCACTAGTGTTAGTGTTGAAAAACCACTTTTCGCACTTGTGTTGGTGCAGGAAACCACTTTTGCACTTGTATTAGTGTGGAAAACCACTTTTTGCACTTGTGATAGTGTTGAAAAACCACTTTTCGCACTTGTGTTAGTGTTGAAAAACCACTTTTGGCACTTGTGTTAGTGTTGAAAAACCACTTTTCGCACTTGTGTTAGTGTTGAAAAACCACTTTTCGCACTTGTGTTGGTGCAGGAAACCACTTTTGCACTTGCATTAGTGTGGAAAAAACACTTTTTGCACTTGTGATAGTGTTGAAAAACCACTTTTCGCACTTGTGTTAGTGTTGAAAAACCACTTTTCGCACTTGTGTTGGTGCAGGAAACCACTTTTGCACTTGTATTAGTGTGGAAAAACCACTTTTCGCACTTGTGATAGTGTTGAAAAACCACTTTTTGCACTTGTGTTAGTGTTGAAAAACCACTTTTCGCACTTGTGTTTGTGTTGAAAAACCACTTTTCGCACTTGTGTTGGTGCAGGAAACCACTTTTGCACTTGTATTAGTGTGGAAAAACCACTTTTCGCACTTGTGTTAGTGTTGAAAAACGACTTTTCGCACTTGTGTTAGTGTTGAAAAACCACTTTTCGCACTTGTGTTAGTGTTGAAAAACCACTTTTCGCACTTGTGTTAGTGTTGAAAAACCACTTTTCGCACTTGTGTTGGTGCAGGAAACCACTTTTGCACTTGTATTAGTGTGGAAAAACACTTTTCGCACTTGTGTTAGTGTTGAAAAACCACTTTTCGCACTTGTGTTAGTGTTGAAAAACCACTTTTCGCACTTGTGTTAGTGTTGAAAAACCACTTTTCGCACTTGTGTTTGTGTTGAAAAACCACTTTTCGCACTTGTATTAGTGTGGAAAACCACTTTTCGCACTTGTGTTGGTGCAGGAAACCACCTTTGCACTTGTATTAGTGTGGAAAAAACACTTTTCGCACTTGTGTTAGTGTGGAAAAACCACTTTTCGCACTTGTGTTCGTGCAGGAAACCACTTTTGCACTTGTATTAGTGTGGAAAAAACACGTTTTGCACTTGTGATAGTGTTGAAAAACCACTTTTCGCACTTGTGTTAGTGTTGAAAAACCACTTTTCGCACTTGTGTTGGTGCAGGAAACCACTTTTGCACTTGTATTAGTGTGGAAAAAACACTTTTTGCACTTGTGATAGTGTTGAAAAACCACATTTCGCACTTGTGTTAGTGTTGAAAAACCACTTTTCGCACTTGTGTTAGTGTTGAAAAACCACTTTTCGCACTTGTGTTGGTGCAGGAAACCACTTTTGCACTTGTATTTGTGTGGAAAAAACACTTTTCGCACTTGTGTTAGTGTTGAAAAACCACTTTTCGCACTTGTGTTAGTGTTGAAAAACCACTTTTCGCACTTGTGTTGGTGCAGGAAACCACTTTTGCACTTGTATTAGTGTGGAAAACCACTTTTCGCACTTGTGTTAGTGTTGAAAAACCACTTTTCGCACTTGTGTTAGTGTTGAAAAACCACTTTTCGCACTTGTGTTAGTGTTGAAAAACCACTTTTCACACTTGTGTTAGTGTTGAAAAACCACTTTTCGCACTTGTGTTGGTGCAGGAAACCACTTTTGCACTTGTATAAGTGTGGAAAAAACACTTTTTGCACTTGTGTTAGTGTTGAAAAACCACTTTTCGCACTTGTGTCAGTGTTGAAAAACCACTTTTCGCACTTGTGTTAGTGTTGAAAAACCACTTTTCGCACTTGTGTTTGTGTTGAAAAACCACTTTTCGCACTTGTATTAGTGTGGAAAAACCACTTTTCGCACTTGTGTTGGTGCAGGAAACCACCTTTGCACTTGTATTAGTGTGGAAAAAACAGTTTTCGCACTTGTGTTAGTGTTGAAAAACCACTTTTCGCACTTGTGTTAGTGTTGAAAAACCACTTTTCGCACTTGTGTTTGTGTTGAAAAACCCCTTTTCGCACTTGTATTAGTGTGGAAAAAACACTTTTCGCACTTGTGTTGGTGCAGGAAACCACTTTTGCACTTGCATTAGTGTGGAAAAAACACTTTTTGCACTTGTGATAGTGTTGAAAACCCACTTTTCGCACTAGTGTTAGTGTTGAAAAACCACTTTTCGCACTTGTGTTGGTGCAGGAAACCACTTTTGCACTTGTATTAGTGTGGAAAACCACTTTTTGCACTTGTGATAGTGTTGAAAAACCACTTTTCGCACTTGTGTTAGTGTTGAAAAACCACTTTTGGCACTTGTGTTAGTGTTGAAAAACCACTTTTCGCACTTGTGTTAGTGTTGAAAAACCACTTTTCGCACTTGTGTTGGTGCAGGAAACCACTTTTGCACTTGCATTAGTGTGGAAAAAACACTTTTTGCACTTGTGATAGTGTTGAAAAACCACTTTTCGCACTTGTGTTAGTGTTGAAAAACCACTTTTCGCACTTGTGTTGGTGCAGGAAACCACTTTTGCACTTGTATTAGTGTGGAAAAACCACTTTTCGCACTTGTGATAGTGTTGAAAAACCACTTTTTGCACTTGTGTTAGTGTTGAAAAACCACTTTTCGCACTTGTGTTTGTGTTGAAAAACCACTTTTCGCACTTGTGTTGGTGCAGGAAACCACTTTTGCACTTGTATTAGTGTGGAAAAACCACTTTTCGCACTTGTGTTAGTGTTGAAAAACGACTTTTCGCACTTGTGTTAGTGTTGAAAAACCACTTTTCGCACTTGTGTTAGTGTTGAAAAACCACTTTTCGCACTTGTGTTAGTGTTGAAAAACCACTTTTCGCACTTGTGTTGGTGCAGGAAACCACTTTTGCACTTGTATTAGTGTGGAAAAACACTTTTCGCACTTGTGTTAGTGTTGAAAAACCACTTTTCGCACTTGTGTTAGTGTTGAAAAACCACTTTTCGCACTTGTGTTAGTGTTGAAAAACCACTTTTCGCACTTGTGTTTGTGTTGAAAAACCACTTTTCGCACTTGTATTAGTGTGGAAAACCACTTTTCGCACTTGTGTTGGTGCAGGAAACCACCTTTGCACTTGTATTAGTGTGGAAAAAACACTTTTCGCACTTGTGTTAGTGTGGAAAAACCACTTTTCGCACTTGTGTTCGTGCAGGAAACCACTTTTGCACTTGTATTAGTGTGGAAAAAACACTTTTTGCACTCGTGATAGTGTTGAAAAACCACTTTTCGCACTTGTGTTAGTGTTGAAAAAACACATTTCGCACTTGTGTTAGTGTTGAAAAACCACTTTTCGCGCTTGTGTTGGTGCAGGAAACCACTTTTGCACTTGTATTAGTGTGGAAAAACCACTTTTCGCACTTGTGTTGGTGCAGGAAACCACTTTTGCACTTGTATTAGTGTGGAAAAACCACTTTTCGCACTTGTGTTAGTGTTGAAAAACCACTTTTCGCACTTGTGTTAGTGTTGAAAAACCACTTTTCGCACTTGTGTTGGTGCAGGAAACCACTTTTGCACTTGTATTAGTGTGGAAAACCACTTTTTGCACTTGTATTAGTGTGGAAAAACCATTTTTCACACTTGTGTTAGTGTTGAAAAACCACTTTTCGCATTTGTGTTAGTGTTGAAAAACCACTTTTCGCACGTGTGTTAGTGTTGAAAAACCACTTTTCGCACTTGTGTTGGTGCAGGAAACCACATTTGCACTTGTATTAGTGTGGAAAAACAACTTTTTGCACTTGTGATAGTGTTGAAAAACCACTTTTCGCACTTGTGATAGTGTTGAAAAACCACTTTTTGCACTTGTGTTAGTGTTGAAAAACCACTTTTCGCACTTGTGATAGTGTTGAAAAACCACTTTTCGCACTTGTGTTGGTGCAGGAAACCACTTTTGCACTTGTATTAGTGTTGAAAAAACACGTTTTGCACTTGTGATAGTGTTGAAAAACCACTTTTCGCACTTGTGTTAGTGTTGAAAAACCACTTTTCGCACTTGTGTTGGTGCAGGAAACCACTTTTGCACTTGTATTAGTGTGGAAAAAACACTTTTTGCACTTGTGATAGTGTTGAAAAACCACATTTCGCACTTGTGTTATTGTTGAAAAACCACTTTTCGCACTTGTGTTAGTGTTGAAAAACCACTTTTCGCACTTGTGTTGGTGCAGGAAACCACTTTTGCACTTGTATTTGTGTGGAAAAAACACTTTTCGCACTTGTGTTAGTGTTGAAAAACCACTTTTCGCACTTGTGTTGGTGCAGGAAACCACTTTTGCACTTGTATTTGTGTGGAAAAACCACTTTTCGCACTTGTGTTAGTGTTGAAAAACCACTTTTCGCATTTGTGTTAGTGTTGAAAAACCACTTTTCGTACTTGTGTTAGTGTTGAAAAACCACTTTTCGCACTTGTGTTAGTGTTGAAAAACCACTTTTCGCACTTGTGTTGGTGCAGGAAACCACATTTGCACTTGTATTAGTGTGGAAAAAACACTTTTCGCACTTGTGTTAGTGTTGAAAAACCACTTTTCGCACTTGTGTTAGTGTTGAAAAACCACTTTTCGCACTTGTGTTGGTGCAGGAAACCACTTTTGCACTTGTATTAGTGTGGAAAAAACACTTTTTGCACTTGTGATAGTGTTGAAAAACCACATTTCGCACTTGTGTTAGTGTTGAAAAACCACTTTTCGCACTTGTGTTAGTGTTGAAAAACCACTTTTCGCACTTGTGTTGGTGCACGAAACCACTTTTGCACTTGTATTTGTGTGGAAAAAACACTTTTCGCACTTGTGTTAGTGTTGAAAAACCACTTTTCGCACTTGTGTTAGTGTTGAAAAACCACTTTTCGCACTTGTGTTGGTGCAGGAAACCACTTTTGCACTTGTATTTGTGTGGAAAAAACACTTTTTGCACTTGTGATAGTGTTGAAAAACCACTTTTCGCATTTGTGTTAGTGTTGAAAAACCACTTTTCGCACTTGTGTTAGTGTTGAAAAACCACTTTTCGCACTTGTGTTAGTGTTGAAAAACCACTTTTCGCATGTGTCGGTGCAGGAAACCACATTTGCACTTGTATTAGTGTGGAAAAAACACTTTTCGCACTTGTGTTAGTGTTGAAAAACCACTTTTCGCACTTGTGTTAGTGTTGAAAAACCACTTTTCACACTTGTGTTGGTGCAGGAAACCACTTTTGCACTTGTATTAGTGTGGAAAAAACACGTTTTGCACTTGTGATAGTGTTGAAAAACCACTTTTCGCACTTGTGTTAGTGTTGAAAAACCACTTTTCGCACTTGTGTTGGTGCAGGAAACCACTTTTGCACTTGTATTAGTGTGGAAAAAACACTTTTTGCACTTGTGATAGTGTTGAAAAACCACATTTCGCACTTGTGTTAGTGTTGAAAAACCACTTTTCGCACTTGTGTTAGTGTTGAAAAACCACTTTTCGCACTTGTGTTGGTGCAGGAAACCACTTTTGCACTTGTATTTGTGTGGAAAAAACACTTTTCGCACTTGTGTTAGTGTTGAAAAACCACTTTTCGCACTTGTGTTAGTGTTGAAAAACCACTTTTCGCACTTGTGTTGGTGCAGGAAACCACTTTTGCACTTGTATTAGTGTGGAAAACCACTTTTCGCACTTGTGTTAGTGTTGAAAAACCACTTTTCGCACTTGTGTTAGTGTTGAAAAACCACTTTTCGCACTTGTGTTAGTGTTGAAAAACCACTTTTCGCACTTGTGTTGGTGCAGGAAACCACTTTTGCACTTGTATTAGTGTGGAAAACCACTTTTTGCACTTGTATTAGTGTGGAAAAACCATTTTTCACACTTGTGTTAGTGTTGAAAAACCACTTTTCGCATTTGTGTTAGTGTTGAAAAACCACTTTTCGCACGTGTGTTAGTGTTGAAAAACCACTTTTCGCACTTGTGTTGGTGCAGGAAACCACATTTGCACTTGTATTAGTGTGGAAAAACAACTTTTTGCACTTGTGATAGTGTTGAAAAACCACTTTTCGCACTTGTGATAGTGTTGAAAAACCACTTTTTGCACTTGTGTTAGTGTTGAAAAACCACTTTTCGCACTTGTGATAGTGTTGAAAAACCACTTTTCGCACTTGTGTTGGTGCAGGAAACCACTTTTGCACTTGTATTAGTGTTGAAAAAACACGTTTTGCACTTGTGATAGTGTTGAAAAACCACTTTTCGCACTTGTGTTAGTGTTGAAAAACCACTTTTCGCACTTGTGTTGGTGCAGGAAACCACTTTTGCACTTGTATTAGTGTGGAAAAAACACTTTTTGCACTTGTGATAGTGTTGAAAAACCACATTTCGCACTTGTGTTATTGTTGAAAAACCACTTTTCGCACTTGTGTTAGTGTTGAAAAACCACTTTTCGCACTTGTGTTGGTGCAGGAAACCACTTTTGCACTTGTATTTGTGTGGAAAAAACACTTTTCGCACTTGTGTTAGTGTTGAAAAACCACTTTTCGCACTTGTGTTGGTGCAGGAAACCACTTTTGCACTTGTATTTGTGTGGAAAAACCACTTTTCGCACTTGTGTTAGTGTTGAAAAACCACTTTTCGCATTTGTGTTAGTGTTGAAAAACCACTTTTCGTACTTGTGTTAGTGTTGAAAAACCACTTTTCGCACTTGTGTTAGTGTTGAAAAACCACTTTTCGCACTTGTGTTGGTGCAGGAAACCACATTTGCACTTGTATTAGTGTGGAAAAAACACTTTTCGCACTTGTGTTAGTGTTGAAAAACCACTTTTCGCACTTGTGTTAGTGTTGAAAAACCACTTTTCGCACTTGTGTTGGTGCAGGAAACCACTTTTGCACTTGTATTAGTGTGGAAAAAACACTTTTTGCACTTGTGATAGTGTTGAAAAACCACATTTCGCACTTGTGTTAGTGTTGAAAAACCACTTTTCGCACTTGTGTTAGTGTTGAAAAACCACTTTTCGCACTTGTGTTGGTGCACGAAACCACTTTTGCACTTGTATTTGTGTGGAAAAAACACTTTTCGCACTTGTGTTAGTGTTGAAAAACCACTTTTCGCACTTGTGTTAGTGTTGAAAAACCACTTTTCGCACTTGTGTTGGTGCAGGAAACCACTTTTGCACTTGTATTTGTGTGGAAAAAACACTTTTTGCACTTGTGATAGTGTTGAAAAACCACTTTTCGCATTTGTGTTAGTGTTGAAAAACCACTTTTCGCACTTGTGTTAGTGTTGAAAAACCACTTTTCGCACTTGTGTTAGTGTTGAAAAACCACTTTTCGCATGTGTCGGTGCAGGAAACCACATTTGCACTTGTATTAGTGTGGAAAAAACACTTTTCGCACTTGTGTTAGTGTTGAAAAACCACTTTTCGCACTTGTGTTAGTGTTGAAAAACCACTTTTCACACTTGTGTTGGTGCAGGAAACCACTTTTGCACTTGTATTAGTGTGGAAAAAACACGTTTTGCACTTGTGATAGTGTTGAAAAACCACTTTTCGCACTTGTGTTAGTGTTGAAAAACCACTTTTCGCACTTGTGTTGGTGCAGGAAACCACTTTTGCACTTGTATTAGTGTGGAAAAAACACTTTTTGCACTTGTGATAGTGTTGAAAAACCACATTTCGCACTTGTGTTAGTGTTGAAAAACCACTTTTCGCACTTGTGTTAGTGTGGAAAAACCACTTTTCGCACTTGTGTTGGTGCAGGAAACCACCTTTGCACTTGTATTAGTGTGGAAAAAACAGTTTTCGCACTTGTGTTAGTGTTGAAAAACCACTTTTCGCACTTGTGTTAGTGTTGAAAAACCACTTTTCGCACTTGTGTTTGTGTTGAAAAACCCCTTTTCGCACTTGTATTAGTGTGGAAAAAACACTTTTCGCACTTGTGTTGGTGCAGGAAACCACTTTTGCACTTGCATTAGTGTGGAAAAAACACTTTTTGCACTTGTGATAGTGTTGAAAACCCACTTTTCGCACTAGTGTTAGTGTTGAAAAACCACTTTTCGCACTTGTGTTGGTGCAGGAAACCACTTTTGCACTTGTATTAGTGTGGAAAACCACTTTTTGCACTTGTGATAGTGTTGAAAAACCACTTTTCGCACTTGTGTTAGTGTTGAAAAACCACTTTTGGCACTTGTGTTAGTGTTGAAAAACCACTTTTCGCACTTGTGTTAGTGTTGAAAAACCACTTTTCGCACTTGTGTTGGTGCAGGAAACCACTTTTGCACTTGCATTAGTGTGGAAAAAACACTTTTTGCACTTGTGATAGTGTTGAAAAACCACTTTTCGCACTTGTGTTAGTGTTGAAAAACCACTTTTCGCACTTGTGTTGGTGCAGGAAACCACTTTTGCACTTGTATTAGTGTGGAAAAACCACTTTTCGCACTTGTGATAGTGTTGAAAAACCACTTTTTGCACTTGTGTTAGTGTTGAAAAACCACTTTTCGCACTTGTGTTTGTGTTGAAAAACCACTTTTCGCACTTGTGTTGGTGCAGGAAACCACTTTTGCACTTGTATTAGTGTGGAAAAACCACTTTTCGCACTTGTGTTAGTGTTGAAAAACGACTTTTCGCACTTGTGTTAGTGTTGAAAAACCACTTTTCGCACTTGTGTTAGTGTTGAAAAACCACTTTTCGCACTTGTGTTAGTGTTGAAAAACCACTTTTCGCACTTGTGTTGGTGCAGGAAACCACTTTTGCACTTGTATTAGTGTGGAAAAACACTTTTCGCACTTGTGTTAGTGTTGAAAAACCACTTTTCGCACTTGTGTTAGTGTTGAAAAACCACTTTTCGCACTTGTGTTAGTGTTGAAAAACCACTTTTCGCACTTGTGTTTGTGTTGAAAAACCACTTTTCGCACTTGTATTAGTGTGGAAAACCACTTTTCGCACTTGTGTTGGTGCAGGAAACCACCTTTGCACTTGTATTAGTGTGGAAAAAACACTTTTCGCACTTGTGTTAGTGTGGAAAAACCACTTTTCGCACTTGTGTTCGTGCAGGAAACCACTTTTGCACTTGTATTAGTGTGGAAAAAACACTTTTTGCACTCGTGATAGTGTTGAAAAACCACTTTTCGCACTTGTGTTAGTGTTGAAAAAACACATTTCGCACTTGTGTTAGTGTTGAAAAACCACTTTTCGCGCTTGTGTTGGTGCAGGAAACCACTTTTGCACTTGTATTAGTGTGGAAAAACCACTTTTCGCACTTGTGTTGGTGCAGGAAACCACTTTTGCACTTGTATTAGTGTGGAAAAACCACTTTTCGCACTTGTGTTAGTGTTGAAAAACCACTTTTCGCACTTGTGTTAGTGTTGAAAAACCACTTTTCGCACTTGTGTTGGTGCAGGAAACCACTTTTGCACTTGTATTAGTGTGGAAAACCACTTTTTGCACTTGTATTAGTGTGGAAAAACCATTTTTCACACTTGTGTTAGTGTTGAAAAACCACTTTTCGCATTTGTGTTAGTGTTGAAAAACCACTTTTCGCACGTGTGTTAGTGTTGAAAAACCACTTTTCGCACTTGTGTTGGTGCAGGAAACCACATTTGCACTTGTATTAGTGTGGAAAAACAACTTTTTGCACTTGTGATAGTGTTGAAAAACCACTTTTCGCACTTGTGATAGTGTTGAAAAACCACTTTTTGCACTTGTGTTAGTGTTGAAAAACCACTTTTCGCACTTGTGATAGTGTTGAAAAACCACTTTTCGCACTTGTGTTGGTGCAGGAAACCACTTTTGCACTTGTATTAGTGTTGAAAAAACACGTTTTGCACTTGTGATAGTGTTGAAAAACCACTTTTCGCACTTGTGTTAGTGTTGAAAAACCACTTTTCGCACTTGTGTTGGTGCAGGAAACCACTTTTGCACTTGTATTAGTGTGGAAAAAACACTTTTTGCACTTGTGATAGTGTTGAAAAACCACATTTCGCACTTGTGTTATTGTTGAAAAACCACTTTTCGCACTTGTGTTAGTGTTGAAAAACCACTTTTCGCACTTGTGTTGGTGCAGGAAACCACTTTTGCACTTGTATTTGTGTGGAAAAAACACTTTTCGCACTTGTGTTAGTGTTGAAAAACCACTTTTCGCACTTGTGTTGGTGCAGGAAACCACTTTTGCACTTGTATTTGTGTGGAAAAACCACTTTTCGCACTTGTGTTAGTGTTGAAAAACCACTTTTCGCATTTGTGTTAGTGTTGAAAAACCACTTTTCGTACTTGTGTTAGTGTTGAAAAACCACTTTTCGCACTTGTGTTAGTGTTGAAAAACCACTTTTCGCACTTGTGTTGGTGCAGGAAACCACATTTGCACTTGTATTAGTGTGGAAAAAACACTTTTCGCACTTGTGTTAGTGTTGAAAAACCACTTTTCGCACTTGTGTTAGTGTTGAAAAACCACTTTTCGCACTTGTGTTGGTGCAGGAAACCACTTTTGCACTTGTATTAGTGTGGAAAAAACACTTTTTGCACTTGTGATAGTGTTGAAAAACCACATTTCGCACTTGTGTTAGTGTTGAAAAACCACTTTTCGCACTTGTGTTAGTGTTGAAAAACCACTTTTCGCACTTGTGTTGGTGCACGAAACCACTTTTGCACTTGTATTTGTGTGGAAAAAACACTTTTCGCACTTGTGTTAGTGTTGAAAAACCACTTTTCGCACTTGTGTTAGTGTTGAAAAACCACTTTTCGCACTTGTGTTGGTGCAGGAAACCACTTTTGCACTTGTATTTGTGTGGAAAAAACACTTTTTGCACTTGTGATAGTGTTGAAAAACCACTTTTCGCATTTGTGTTAGTGTTGAAAAACCACTTTTCGCACTTGTGTTAGTGTTGAAAAACCACTTTTCGCACTTGTGTTAGTGTTGAAAAACCACTTTTCGCATGTGTCGGTGCAGGAAACCACATTTGCACTTGTATTAGTGTGGAAAAAACACTTTTCGCACTTGTGTTAGTGTTGAAAAACCACTTTTCGCACTTGTGTTAGTGTTGAAAAACCACTTTTCACACTTGTGTTGGTGCAGGAAACCACTTTTGCACTTGTATTAGTGTGGAAAAAACACGTTTTGCACTTGTGATAGTGTTGAAAAACCACTTTTCGCACTTGTGTTAGTGTTGAAAAACCACTTTTCGCACTTGTGTTGGTGCAGGAAACCACTTTTGCACTTGTATTAGTGTGGA
Source organism: Myxine glutinosa (assembly GCF_964187855.1). NCBI lineage: Eukaryota > Metazoa > Chordata > Myxini > Myxiniformes > Myxinidae > Myxine > Myxine glutinosa. Next base: position 174,898 of record NW_027616426.1, on the reverse strand, counting down.
AAAAACACTTTTTGCACTTGTGATAGTGTTGAAAAACCACATTTCGCACTTGTGTTAGTGTTGAAAAACCACTTTTCGCACTTGTGTTAGTGTTGAAAAACCACTTTTCGCACTTGTGTTGGTGCAGGAAACCACTTTTGCACTTGTATTTGTGTGGAAAAAACACTTTTCGCACTTGTGTTAGTGTTGAAAAACCACTTTTCGCACTTGTGTTAGTGTTGAAAAACCACTTTTCGCACTTGTGTTGGTGCAGGAAACCACTTTTGCACTTGTATTAGTGTGGAAAACCACTTTTCGCACTTGTGTTAGTGTTGAAAAACCACTTTTCGCACTTGTGTTAGTGTTGAAAAACCACTTTTCGCACTTGTGTTAGTGTTGAAAAACCACTTTTCACACTTGTGTTAGTGTTGAAAAACCACTTTTCGCACTTGTGTTGGTGCAGGAAACCACTTTTGCACTTGTATAAGTGTGGAAAAAACACTTTTTGCACTTGTGTTAGTGTTGAAAAACCACTTTTCGCACTTGTGTCAGTGTTGAAAAACCACTTTTCGCACTTGTGATAGTGTTGAAAAACCACTTTTCGCACTTGTGTTTGTGTTGAAAAACCACTTTTCGCACTTGTATTAGTGTGGAAAAACCACTTTTCGCACTTGTGTTGGTGCAGGAAACCACCTTTGCACTTGTATTAGTGTGGAAAAAACAGTTTTCGCACTTGTGTTAGTGTTGAAAAACCACTTTTCGCACTTGTGTTAGTGTTGAAAAACCACTTTTCGCACTTGTGTTTGTGTTGAAAAAACCCCTTTTCGCACTTGTATTAGTGTGGAAAAAACACTTTTCGCACTTGTGTTGGTGCAGGAAACCACTTTTGCACTTGCATTAGTGTGGAAAAAACACTTTTTGCACTTGTGATAGTGTTGAAAACCCACTTTTCGCACTTGTGTTGGTGCAGGAAACCACTTTTGCACTTGTATTAGTGTGGAAAACCACTTTTTGCACTTGTGATAGTGTTGAAAAACCACTTTTCGCACTTGTGTTAGTGTTGAAAAACCACTTTTGGCACTTGTGTTAGTGTTGAAAAACCACTTTTCGCACTTGTGTTAGTGTTGAAAAACCACTTTTCGCACTTGTGTTGGTGCAGGAAACCACTTTTGCACTTGTATTAGTGTGGAAAAACCACTTTTCGCACTTGTGATAGTGTTGAAAAACCACTTTTTGCACTTGTGTTAGTGTTGAAAAACCACTTTTCGCACTTGTGTTTGTGTTGAAAAACCACTTTTCGCACTTGTGTTGGTGCAGGAAACCACTTTTGCACTTGTATTAGTGTGGAAAAACCACTTTTCGCACTTGTGTTAGTGTTGAAAAACGACTTTTCGCACTTGTGTTAGTGTTGAAAAACCACTTTTCGCACTTGTGTTAGTGTTGAAAAACCACTTTTCGCACTTGTGTTAGTGTTGAAAAACCACTTTTCGCACTTGTGTTGGTGCAGGAAACCACTTTTGCACTTGTATTAGTGTGGAAAAACACTTTTCGCACTTGTGTTAGTGTTGAAAAACCACTTTTCGCACTTGTGTTAGTGTTGAAAAACCACTTTTCGCACTTGTGTTAGTGTTGAAAAACCACTTTTCGCACTTGTGTTTGTGTTGAAAAACCACTTTTCGCACTTGTATTAGTGTGGAAAACCACTTTTCGCACTTGTGTTGGTGCAGGAAACCACCTTTGCACTTGTATTAGTGTGGAAAAAACACTTTTCGCACTTGTGTTAGTGTGGAAAAACCACTTTTCGCACTTGTGTTCGTGCAGGAAACCACTTTTGCACTTGTATTAGTGTGGAAAAAACACGTTTTGCACTTGTGATAGTGTTGAAAAACCACTTTTCGCACTTGTGTTAGTGTTGAAAAACCACTTTTCGCACTTGTGTTGGTGCAGGAAACCACTTTTGCACTTGTATTAGTGTGGAAAAAACACTTTTTGCACTTGTGATAGTGTTGAAAAACCACATTTCGCACTTGTGTTAGTGTTGAAAAACCACTTTTCGCACTTGTGTTAGTGTTGAAAAACCACTTTTCGCACTTGTGTTGGTGCAGGAAACCACTTTTGCACTTGTATTTGTGTGGAAAAAACACTTTTCGCACTTGTGTTAGTGTTGAAAAACCACTTTTCGCACTTGTGTTAGTGTTGAAAAACCACTTTTCGCACTTGTGTTGGTGCAGGAAACCACTTTTGCACTTGTATTAGTGTGGAAAACCACTTTTCGCACTTGTGTTAGTGTTGAAAAACCACTTTTCGCACTTGTGTTAGTGTTGAAAAACCACTTTTCGCACTTGTGTTTGTGTTGAAAAACCACTTTTCGCACTTGTATTAGTGTGGAAAACCACTTTTCGCACTTGTGTTGGTGCAGGAAACCACCTTTGCACTTGTATTAGTGTGGAAAAAACACTTTTCGCACTTGTGTTAGTGTGGAAAAACCACTTTTCGCACTTGTGTTCGTGCAGGAAACCACTTTTGCACTTGTATTAGTGTGGAAAAAACACGTTTTGCACTTGTGATAGTGTTGAAAAACCACTTTTCGCACTTGTGTTAGTGTTGAAAAACCACTTTTCGCACTTGTGTTGGTGCAGGAAACCACTTTTGCACTTGTATTAGTGTGGAAAAAACACTTTTTGCACTTGTGATAGTGTTGAAAAACCACATTTCGCACTTGTGTTAGTGTTGAAAAACCACTTTTCGCACTTGTGTTAGTGTTGAAAAACCACTTTTCGCACTTGTGTTGGTGCAGGAAACCACTTTTGCACTTGTATTTGTGTGGAAAAAACACTTTTCGCACTTGTGTTAGTGTTGAAAAACCACTTTTCGCACTTGTGTTAGTGTTGAAAAACCACTTTTCGCACTTGTGTTGGTGCAGGAAACCACTTTTGCACTTGTATTAGTGTGGAAAACCACTTTTCGCACTTGTGTTAGTGTTGAAAAACCACTTTTCGCACTTGTGTTAGTGTTGAAAAACCACTTTTCGCACTTGTGTTAGTGTTGAAAAACCACTTTTCACACTTGTGTTAGTGTTGAAAAACCACTTTTCGCACTTGTGTTGGTGCAGGAAACCACTTTTGCACTTGTATAAGTGTGGAAAAAACACTTTTTGCACTTGTGTTAGTGTTGAAAAACCACTTTTCGCACTTGTGTCAGTGTTGAAAAACCACTTTTCACACTTGTGTTAGTGTTGAAAAACCACTTTTCGCACTTGTGTTTGTGTTGAAAAACCACTTTTCGCACTTGTATTAGTGTGGAAAAACCACTTTTCGCACTTGTGTTGGTGCAGGAAACCACCTTTGCACTTGTATTAGTGTGGAAAAAACAGTTTTCGCACTTGTGTTAGTGTTGAAAAACCACTTTTCGCACTTGTGTTAGTGTTGAAAAACCACTTTTCGCACTTGTGTTTGTGTTGAAAAACCCCTTTTCGCACTTGTATTAGTGTGGAAAAAACACTTTTCGCACTTGTGTTGGTGCAGGAAACCACTTTTGCACTTGCATTAGTGTGGAAAAAACACTTTTTGCACTTGTGATAGTGTTGAAAACCCACTTTTCGCACTAGTGTTAGTGTTGAAAAACCACTTTTCGCACTTGTGTTGGTGCAGGAAACCACTTTTGCACTTGTATTAGTGTGGAAAACCACTTTTTGCACTTGTGATAGTGTTGAAAAACCACTTTTCGCACTTGTGTTAGTGTTGAAAAACCACTTTTGGCACTTGTGTTAGTGTTGAAAAACCACTTTTCGCACTTGTGTTAGTGTTGAAAAACCACTTTTCGCACTTGTGTTGGTGCAGGAAACCACTTTTGCACTTGCATTAGTGTGGAAAAAACACTTTTTGCACTTGTGATAGTGTTGAAAAACCACTTTTCGCACTTGTGTTAGTGTTGAAAAACCACTTTTCGCACTTGTGTTGGTGCAGGAAACCACTTTTGCACTTGTATTAGTGTGGAAAAACCACTTTTCGCACTTGTGATAGTGTTGAAAAACCACTTTTTGCACTTGTGTTAGTGTTGAAAAACCACTTTTCGCACTTGTGTTTGTGTTGAAAAACCACTTTTCGCACTTGTGTTGGTGCAGGAAACCACTTTTGCACTTGTATTAGTGTGGAAAAACCACTTTTCGCACTTGTGTTAGTGTTGAAAAACGACTTTTCGCACTTGTGTTAGTGTTGAAAAACCACTTTTCGCACTTGTGTTAGTGTTGAAAAACCACTTTTCGCACTTGTGTTAGTGTTGAAAAACCACTTTTCGCACTTGTGTTGGTGCAGGAAACCACTTTTGCACTTGTATTAGTGTGGAAAAACACTTTTCGCACTTGTGTTAGTGTTGAAAAACCACTTTTCGCACTTGTGTTAGTGTTGAAAAACCACTTTTCGCACTTGTGTTAGTGTTGAAAAACCACTTTTCGCACTTGTGTTTGTGTTGAAAAACCACTTTTCGCACTTGTATTAGTGTGGAAAACCACTTTTCGCACTTGTGTTGGTGCAGGAAACCACCTTTGCACTTGTATTAGTGTGGAAAAAACACTTTTCGCACTTGTGTTAGTGTGGAAAAACCACTTTTCGCACTTGTGTTCGTGCAGGAAACCACTTTTGCACTTGTATTAGTGTGGAAAAAACACTTTTTGCACTCGTGATAGTGTTGAAAAACCACTTTTCGCACTTGTGTTAGTGTTGAAAAAACACATTTCGCACTTGTGTTAGTGTTGAAAAACCACTTTTCGCGCTTGTGTTGGTGCAGGAAACCACTTTTGCACTTGTATTAGTGTGGAAAAACCACTTTTCGCACTTGTGTTGGTGCAGGAAACCACTTTTGCACTTGTATTAGTGTGGAAAAAACACTTTCCGCACTTGTGTTAGTGTTGAAAAACCACGTTTCGCACTTGTGTTAGTGTTGAAAAACCACTTTTCGCACTTGTGTTGGTGCAGGAAACCACTTTTGCACTTGTATTAGTGTGGAAAAACCACTTTTCGCACTTGTGTTAGTGTTGAAAAACGACTTTTCGCACTTGTGTTAGTGTTGAAAAACCACTTTTCGCACTTGTGTTAGTGTTGAAAAACCACTTTTCGCACTTGTGTTAGTGTTGAAAAACCACTTTTCGCACTTGTGTTGGTGCAGGAAACCACTTTTGCACTTGTATTAGTGTGGAAAAACACTTTTCGCACTTGTGTTAGTGTTGAAAAACCACTTTTCGCACTTGTGTTAGTGTTGAAAAACCACTTTTCGCACTTGTGTTAGTGTTGAAAAACCACATTTCGCACTTGTGTTTGTGTTGAAAAACCACTTTTCGCACTTGTATTAGTGTGGAAAAAACACTTTTCGCACTTGTGTTGGTGCAGGAAACCACCTTTGCACTTGTATTAGTGTGGAAAAAAACACTTTTCACACTTGTGTTAGTGTGGAAAAACCACTTTTCGCACTTGTGTTCGTGCAGGAAACCACTTTTGCACTTGTATTAGTGTGGAAAAAACACTTTTTGCACTCGTGATAGTGTTGAAAAACCACTTTTCGCACTTGTGTTAGTGTTGAAAAAACACATTTCGCACTTGTGTTAGTGTTGAAAAACCACTTTTCGCGCTTGTGTTGGTGCAGGAAACCACTTTTGCACTTGTATTAGTGTGGAAAAACCACTTTTCGCACTTGTGATAGTGTTGAAAAACCACTTTTCGCACTTGTGTTAGTGTTGAAAAACCACTTTTCGCACTTGTGTTCGTGTTGAAAAACCACTTTTCGCACTTGTGTTGGTGCAGGAAACCACTTCTGCACTTGTATTAGTGTGGAAAAAACACGTTTTGCACTTGTGATAGTGTTGAAAAACCACTTTTCGCACTTGTGTTCGTGTTGAAAACCACTTTTCGCACTTGTGTTGGTGCAGCAAACCACTTCTGCACTTGTATTAGTGTGGACAAAACACTTTTTGCACTTGTGATAGTGTTGAAAAACCACTTTTCGCACTTGTGTTAGTGTTGAAAAACCACTTTTCGCACTTGTGTTGGTGCAGGAAACCACTTTTGCACTTGTATTAGTGTGGAAAAACCACTTTTCGCACTTGTTTTAGTGTTGAAAAACCACTTTTCGCACTTGTGTTAGTGTGGAAAAAACACTTTTCGCACTTGTGTTAGTGTTGAAAAACCACTTTTCGCACTTGTGTTAGTGTTGAAAAACCACTTTTCGCACTAGTGTTGGTGCAGGAAAACCACTTTTTGCACTTGTATTAGTGTGGAAAAACCATTTTTCACACTTGTGTTAGTGTTGAAATACCACTTTTCGCACTTGTGTTAGTGTTGAAAAACCACTTTTCGCACTTGTGTTTGTGTTGAAAAACCACTTTTCGCACTTGTATTAGTGTGGAAAACCACTTTTCGCACTTGTGTTGGTGCAGGAAACCACCTTTGCACTTGTATTAGTGTGGAAAAAACACTTTTCGCACTTGTGTTAGTGTGGAAAAACCACTTTTCGCACTTGTGTTCGTGCAGGAAACCACTTTTGCACTTGTATTAGTGTGGAAAAAACACTTTTTGCACTCGTGATAGTGTTGAAAAACCACTTTTCGCACTTGTGTTTGTGTTGAAAAACCACATTTCGCACTTGTGTTAGTGTTGAAAAACCACTTTTCGCACTTGTGTTGGTGCAGGAAACCACTTTTGCACTTGTATTAGTGTGGAAAAACCACTTTTCGCACTTGTGATAGTGTTGAAAAACCACTTTTCGCACTTGTGTTAGTGTTGAAAAACCACTTTTCGCACTTGTGTTCGTGTTGAAAAACCACTTTTCGCACTTGTGTTGGTGCAGGAAACCACTTCTGCACTTGTATTAGTGTGGAAAAAACACGTTTTGCACTTGTGATAGTGTTGAAAAACCACTTTTCGCACTTGTGTTCGTGTTGAAAAGCCACTTTTCGCACTTGTGTTGGTGCAGGAAACCACTTTTGCACTTGTATTAGTGTGGAAAAACACTTTTCGCACTTGTGTTAGTGTTGAAAAACCACTTTTCGCACTTGTGCTAGTGTTGAAAACCCACTTTTCGCACTTGTGTTGGTGCAGGAAACCACTTTTGCACTTGTATTAGTGTGGAAAAACCACTTTTCGCACTTGTGTTTGTGTTGAAAAACCACTTTTCGCACTTGTGTTGGTGCAGGAAACCACTTTTGCACTTGTATTAGTGTGGAAAAAACACTTTTCGCACTTGTGTTAGTGTTGAAAAACCACTTTTCGCACTTGTGTTAGTGTTGAAAAACCACTTTTCGCACTTGTGTTGGTGCAGGAAACCACTTTTGCACTTGTATTAGTGTGGAAAAAACACTTTCCGCACTTGTGTTAGTGTTGAAAAACCACGTTTCGCACTTGTATTAGTGTGGAAAAACCACTTTTCGCACTTGTGTTGGTGCAGGAAACCACCTTTGCACTTGTATTAGTGTGGAAAAAACAGTTTTCGCACTTGTGTTAGTGTTGAAAAACCACTTTTCGCACTTGTGTTAGTGTTGAAAAACCACTTTTCGCACTTGTGTTTGTGTTGAAAAACCCCTTTTCGCACTTGTATTAGTGTGGAAAAAACACTTTTCGCACTTGTGTTGGTGCAGGAAACCACTTTTGCACTTGCATTAGTGTGGAAAAAACACTTTTTGCACTTGTGATAGTGTTGAAAACCCACTTTTCGCACTAGTGTTAGTGTTGAAAAACCACTTTTCGCACTTGTGTTGGTGCAGGAAACCACTTTTGCACTTGTATTAGTGTGGAAAACCACTTTTTGCACTTGTGATAGTGTTGAAAAACCACTTTTCGCACTTGTGTTAGTGTTGAAAAACCACTTTTGGCACTTGTGTTAGTGTTGAAAAACCACTTTTCGCACTTGTGTTAGTGTTGAAAAACCACTTTTCGCACTTGTGTTGGTGCAGGAAACCACTTTTGCACTTGCATTAGTGTGGAAAAAACACTTTTTGCACTTGTGATAGTGTTGAAAAACCACTTTTCGCACTTGTGTTAGTGTTGAAAAACCACTTTTCGCACTTGTGTTGGTGCAGGAAACCACTTTTGCACTTGTATTAGTGTGGAAAAACCACTTTTCGCACTTGTGATAGTGTTGAAAAACCACTTTTTTGCACTTGTGTTAGTGTTGAAAAACCACTTTTCGCACTTGTGTTTGTGTTGAAAAACCACTTTTCGCACTTGTGTTGGTGCAGGAAACCACTTTTGCACTTGTATTAGTGTGGAAAAACCACTTTTCGCACTTGTGTTAAGTGTTGTGAAAAACGACTTTTCGCACTTGTGTTAGTGTTGAAAAACCACTTTTCGCACTTGTGTTAGTGTTGAAAAACCACTTTTCGCACTTGTGTTAGTGTTGAAAAACCACTTTTCGCACTTGTGTTGGTGCAGGAAACCACTTTTGCACTTGTATTAGTGTGGAAAAACACTTTTCGCACTTGTGTTAGTGTTGAAAAACCACTTTTCGCACTTGTGTTAGTGTTGAAAAACCACTTTTCGCACTTGTGTTAGTGTTGAAAAACCACTTTTCGCACTTGTGTTTGTGTTGAAAAACCACTTTTCGCACTTGTATTAGTGTGGAAAACCACTTTTCGCACTTGTGTTGGTGCAGGAAACCACCTTTGCACTTGTATTAGTGTGGAAAAAACACTTTTCGCACTTGTGTTAGTGTGGAAAAACCACTTTTCGCACTTGTGTTCGTGCAGGAAACCACTTTTGCACTTGTATTAGTGTGGAAAAAACACGTTTTGCACTTGTGATAGTGTTGAAAAACCACTTTTCGCACTTGTGTTAGTGTTGAAAAACCACTTTTCGCACTTGTGTTGGTGCAGGAAACCACTTTTGCACTTGTATTAGTGTGGAAAAAACACTTTTTGCACTTGTGATAGTGTTGAAAAACCACATTTCGCACTTGTGTTAGTGTTGAAAAACCACTTTTCGCACTTGTGTTAGTGTTGAAAAACCACTTTTCGCACTTGTGTTGGTGCAGGAAACCACTTTTGCACTTGTATTTGTGTGGAAAAAACACTTTTCGCACTTGTGTTAGTGTTGAAAAACCACTTTTCGCACTTGTGTTAGTGTTGAAAAACCACTTTTCGCACTTGTGTTGGTGCAGGAAACCACTTTTGCACTTGTATTAGTGTGGAAAACCACTTTTCGCACTTGTGTTAGTGTTGAAAAACCACTTTTCGCACTTGTGTTAGTGTTGAAAAACCACTTTTCGCACTTGTGTTAGTGTTGAAAAACCACTTTTCACACTTGTGTTAGTGTTGAAAAACCACTTTTCGCACTTGTGTTGGTGCAGGAAACCACTTTTGCACTTGTATAAGTGTGGAAAAAACACTTTTTGCACTTGTGTTAGTGTTGAAAAACCACTTTTCGCACTTGTGTCAGTGTTGAAAAACCACTTTTCGCACTTGTGTTAGTGTTGAAAAACCACTTTTCGCACTTGTGTTTGTGTTGAAAAACCACTTTTCGCACTTGTATTAGTGTGGAAAAACCACTTTTCGCACTTGTGTTGGTGCAGGAAACCACCTTTGCACTTGTATTAGTGTGGAAAAAACAGTTTTCGCACTTGTGTTAGTGTTGAAAAACCACTTTTCGCACTTGTGTTAGTGTTGAAAAACCACTTTTCGCACTTGTGTTTGTGTTGAAAAACCCCTTTTCGCACTTGTATTAGTGTGGAAAAAACACTTTTCGCACTTGTGTTGGTGCAGGAAACCACTTTTGCACTTGCATTAGTGTGGAAAAAACACTTTTTGCACTTGTGATAGTGTTGAAAACCCACTTTTCGCACTAGTGTTAGTGTTGAAAAACCACTTTTCGCACTTGTGTTGGTGCAGGAAACCACTTTTGCACTTGTATTAGTGTGGAAAACCACTTTTTGCACTTGTGATAGTGTTGAAAAACCACTTTTCGCACTTGTGTTAGTGTTGAAAAACCACTTTTGGCACTTGTGTTAGTGTTGAAAAACCACTTTTCGCACTTGTGTTAGTGTTGAAAAACCACTTTTCGCACTTGTGTTGGTGCAGGAAACCACTTTTGCACTTGCATTAGTGTGGAAAAAACACTTTTTGCACTTGTGATAGTGTTGAAAAACCACTTTTCGCACTTGTGTTAGTGTTGAAAAACCACTTTTCGCACTTGTGTTGGTGCAGGAAACCACTTTTGCACTTGTATTAGTGTGGAAAAACCACTTTTCGCACTTGTGATAGTGTTGAAAAACCACTTTTTGCACTTGTGTTAGTGTTGAAAAACCACTTTTCGCACTTGTGTTTGTGTTGAAAAACCACTTTTCGCACTTGTGTTGGTGCAGGAAACCACTTTTGCACTTGTATTAGTGTGGAAAAACCACTTTTCGCACTTGTGTTAGTGTTGAAAAACGACTTTTCGCACTTGTGTTAGTGTTGAAAAACCACTTTTCGCACTTGTGTTAGTGTTGAAAAACCACTTTTCGCACTTGTGTTAGTGTTGAAAAACCACTTTTCGCACTTGTGTTGGTGCAGGAAACCACTTTTGCACTTGTATTAGTGTGGAAAAACACTTTTCGCACTTGTGTTAGTGTTGAAAAACCACTTTTCGCACTTGTGTTAGTGTTGAAAAACCACTTTTCGCACTTGTGTTAGTGTTGAAAAACCACTTTTCGCACTTGTGTTTGTGTTGAAAAACCACTTTTCGCACTTGTATTAGTGTGGAAAACCACTTTTCGCACTTGTGTTGGTGCAGGAAACCACCTTTGCACTTGTATTAGTGTGGAAAAAACACTTTTCGCACTTGTGTTAGTGTGGAAAAACCACTTTTCGCACTTGTGTTCGTGCAGGAAACCACTTTTGCACTTGTATTAGTGTGGAAAAAACACTTTTTGCACTCGTGATAGTGTTGAAAAACCACTTTTCGCACTTGTGTTAGTGTTGAAAAAACACATTTCGCACTTGTGTTAGTGTTGAAAAACCACTTTTCGCGCTTGTGTTGGTGCAGGAAACCACTTTTGCACTTGTATTAGTGTGGAAAAACCACTTTTCGCACTTGTGTTGGTGCAGGAAACCACTTTTGCACTTGTATTAGTGTGGAAAAAACACTTTCCGCACTTGTGTTAGTGTTGAAAAACCACGTTTCGCACTTGTGTTAGTGTTGAAAAACCACTTTTCGCACTTGTGTTGGTGCAGGAAACCACTTTTGCACTTGTATTAGTGTGGAAAAACCACTTTTCGCACTTGTGTTAGTGTTGAAAAACGACTTTTCGCACTTGTGTTAGTGTTGAAAAACCACTTTTCGCACTTGTGTTAGTGTTGAAAAACCACTTTTCGCACTTGTGTTAGTGTTGAAAAACCACTTTTCGCACTTGTGTTGGTGCAGGAAACCACTTTTGCACTTGTATTAGTGTGGAAAAACACTTTTCGCACTTGTGTTAGTGTTGAAAAACCACTTTTCGCACTTGTGTTAGTGTTGAAAAACCACTTTTCGCACTTGTGTTAGTGTTGAAAAACCACTTTTCGCACTTGTGTTTGTGTTGAAAAACCACTTTTCGCACTTGTATTAGTGTGGAAAAACCACTTTTCGCACTTGTGTTGGTGCAGGAAACCACCTTTGCACTTGTATTAGTGTGGAAAAAACACTTTTCGCACTTGTGTTAGTGTGGAAAAACCACTTTTCGCACTTGTGTTCGTGCAGGAAACCACTTTTGCACTTGTATTAGTGTGGAAAAAACACTTTTTGCACTCGTGGTAGTGTTGAAAAACCACTTTTCGCACTTGTGTTAGTGTTGAAAAAACACATTTCGCACTTGTGTTAGTGTTGAAAAACCACTTTTCGCGCTTGTGTTGGTGCAGGAAACCACTTTTGCACTTGTATTAGTGTGGAAAAACCACTTTTCGCACTTGTGATAGTGTTGAAAAACCACTTTTCGCACTTGTGTTCGTGTTGAAAAACCACTTTTCGCACTTGTGTTGGTGCAGGAAACCACTTCTGCACTTGTATTAGTGTGGAAAAAACACGTTTTGCACTTGTGATAGTGTTGAAAAACCACTTTTCGCACTTGTGTTCGTGTTGAAAAACCACTTTTCGCACTTGTGTTGGTGCAGCAAACCACTTCTGCACTTGTATTAGTGTGGAAAAAACACTTTTTGCACTTGTGATAGTGTTGAAAAACCACTTTTCGCACTTGTGTTAGTGTTGAAAAACCACTTTTCGCACTTGTGTTGGTGCAGGAAACCACTTTTGCACTTGTATTAGTGTGGAAAAACCACTTTTCGCACTTGTTTTAGTGTTGAAAAACCACTTTTCGCACTTGTGTTAGTGTGGAAAAAACACTTTTCGCACTTGTGTTAGTGTTGAAAAACCACTTTTCGCACTTGTGTTAGTGTTGAAAAACCACTTTTCGCACTTGTGTTGGTGCAGGAAAACCACTTTTTGCACTTGTATTAGTGTGGAAAAACCATTTTTCACACTTGTGTTAGTGTTGAAAAACCACTTTTCGCACTTGTGTTAGTGTTGAAAAACCACTTTTCGCACTTGTGTTTGTGTTGAAAAACCACTTTTCGCACTTGTATTAGTGTGGAAAACCACTTTTCGCACTTGTGTTGGTGCAGGAAACCACCTTTGCACTTGTATTAGTGTGGAAAAAACACTTTTCGCACTTGTGTTAGTGTGGAAAAACCACTTTTCGCACTTGTGTTCGTGCAGGAAACCACTTTTGCACTTGTATTAGTGTGGAAAAAACACTTTTTGCACTCGTGATAGTGTTGAAAAACCACTTTTCGCACTTGTGTTTGTGTTGAAAAACCACATTTCGCACTTGTGTTAGTGTTGAAAAACCACTTTTCGCACTTGTGTTGGTGCAGGAAACCACTTTTGCACTTGTATTAGTGTGGAAAAACCACTTTTCGCACTTGTGATAGTGTTGAAAAACCACTTTTCGCACTTGTGTTAGTGTTGAAAAACCACTTTTTGCACTTGTGTTCGTGTTGAAAAACCACTTTTCGCACTTGTGTTGGTGCAGGAAACCACTTCTGCACTTGTATTAGTGTGGAAAAAACACGTTTTGCACTTGTGATAGTGTTGAAAAACCACTTTTCGCACTTGTGTTCGTGTTGAAAAGCCACTTTTCGCACTTGTGTTGGTGCAGGAAACCACTTTTGCACTTGTATTAGTGTGGAAAAACACTTTTCGCACTTGTGTTAGTGTTGAAAAACCACTTTTCGCACTTGTGCTAGTGTTGAAAACCCACTTTTCGCACTTGTGTTGGTGCAGGAAACCACTTTTGCACTTGTATTAGTGTGGAAAAACCACTTTTCGCACTTGTGTTTGTGTTGAAAAACCACTTTTCGCACTTGTGTTGGTGCAGGAAACCACTTTTGCACTTGTATTAGTGTGGAAAAAACACTTTTCGCACTTGTGTTAGTGTTGAAAAACCACTTTTCGCACTTGTGTTAGTGTTGAAAAACCACTTTTCGCACTTGTGTTGGTGCAGGAAACCACTTTTGCACTTGTATTAGTGTGGAAAAAACACTTTCCGCACTTGTGTTAGTGTTGAAAAACCACGTTTCGCACTTGTGTTAGTGTTGAAAAACCACTTTTCGCACTTGTGTTGGTGCAGGAAACCACTTTTGCACTTGTATTAGTGTGGAAAAAACCACTTTTCGCACTTGTGTTAGTGTTGAAAAACGACTTTTCGCACTTGTGTTAGTGTTGAAAAACCACTTTTCGCACTTGTGTTAGTGTTGAAAAACCACTTTTCGCACTTGTTAGTGTTGAAAAACCACTTTTCGCACTTGTGTTGGTGCAGGAAACCACTTTTGCACTTGTATTAGTGTGGAAAAACACTTTTCGCACTTGTGTTAGTGTTGAAAAACCACTTTTCGCACTTGTGTTAGTGTGAAAAACCACTTTTCGCACTTGTGTTAGTGTTGAAAAACCACTTTTCGCACTTGTGTTTGTGTTGAAAAACCACTTTTCGCACTTGTATTAGTGTGGAAAACCACTTTTCGCACTTGTGTTGGTGCAGGAAACCACCTTTGCACTTGTATTAGTGTGGAAAAAACACTTTTCGCACTTGTGTTAGTGTGGAAAAACCACTTTTCGCACTTGTGTTCGTGCAGGAAACCACTTTTGCACTTGTATTAGTGTGGAAAAAACACTTTTTTCAATCGTGATAGTGTTGAAAAACCACTTTTCGCACTTGTGTTAGTGTTGAAAAAACACATTTCGCACTTGTGTTAGTGTTGAAAAACCACTTTTCGCGCTTGTGTTGGTGCAGGAAACCACTTTTGCACTTGTATTAGTGTGGAAAAACCACTTTTCGCACTTGTGATAGTGTTGAAAAACCACTTTTCGCACTTGTGTTAGTGTTGAAAAACCACTTTTCGCACTTGTGTTCGTGTTGAAAAACCACTTTTCGCACTTGTGTTGGTGCAGGAAACCACTTCTGCACTTGTATTAGTGTGGAAAAAACACGTTTTGCACTTGTGATAGTGTTGAAAAACCACTTTTCGCACTTGTGTTCGTGTTGAAAAACCACTTTTCGCACTTGTGTTGGTGCAGCAAACCACTTCTGCACTTGTATTAGTGTGGAAAAAACACTTTTTGCACTTGTGATAGTGTTGAAAAACCACTTTTCGCACTTGTGTTAGTGTTGAAAAACCACTTTTCGCACTTGTGTTGGTGCAGGAAACCACTTTTGCACTTGTATTAGTGTGGAAAAACCACTTTTCGCACTTGTGTTAGTGTTGAAAAACCACTTTTCGCACTTGTGTTCGTGTTGAAAAACCACTTTTCGCACGTGTGTTAGTGTTGAAAAACCACTTTTCGCACTTGTGTTGGTGCAGGAAACCACTTTTGCACTTGTATTAGTGTGGAAAAACCACTTTTCGCACTTGTGTTAGTGTTGAAAAACCACTTTTCGCACTTGTGTTAGTGTTGAAAAACCACTTTTCGCACTTGTGTTGGTGCAGGAAACCACTTTTGCACTTGTATTAGTGTGGAAAAAACACTTTTTGCACTTGTGATAGTGTTGAAAAACCACTTTTCGCACTTGTGTTAGTGTTGAAAAACCACTTTCGCACTTGTGTTGGTGCAGGAAACCACTTTTGCACTTGTATTAGTGTGGAAAAAACCACTTTTCGCACTTGTTTTAGTGTTGAAAAACCACTTTTCGCACTTGTGTTAGAGTGGAAAAAACACTTTTCGCACTTGTGTTAGTGTTGAAAAACCACTTTTCGCACTTGTGTTAGTGTTGAAAAACCACTTTTTGCACTTGTGTTGGTGCAGGAAAACCACTTTTTGCACTTGTATTAGTGTGGAAAAACCATTTTTCACACTTGTGTTAGTGTTGAAAAACCACTTTTCGCACTTGTGTTAGTGTTGAAAAACCACTTTTCGCACTTGTGTTTGTGTTGAAAAACCACTTTTCGCACTTGTATTAGTGTGGAAAACCACTTTTCGCACTTGTGTTGGTGCAGGAAACCACCTTTGCACTTGTATTAGTGTGGAAAAAACACTTTTCGCACTTGTGTGAGTGTGGAAAAACCACTTTTCGCACTTGTGTTCGTGCAGGAAACCACTTTTGCACTTGTATTAGTGTGGAAAAAACACTTTTTGCACTCGTGATAGTGTTGAAAAACCACTTTTCGCACTTGTGTTAGTGTTGAAAAACCACATTTCGCACTTGTGTTAATGTTGAAAAACCACTTTTCGCACTTGTGTTGGTGCAGGAAACCACTTTTGTACTTGTATTAATGTGGAAAAACCACTTTTCGCACTTGTGATAGTGTTGAAAAACCACTTTTAGCACTTGTGTTAGTGTTGAAAAACCACTTTTCGCACTTGTGTTCGTGTTGAAAAACCACTTTTCGCACTTGTGTTGGTGCAGGAAACCACTTCTGCACTTGTATTAGTGTGGAAAAAACACGTTTTGCACTTGTGATAGTGTTGAAAAACCACTTTTCGCACTTGTGTTCGTGTTGAAAAACCACTTTTCGCACTTGTGTTGGTGCAGGAAACCACTTCTGCACTTGTATTAGTGTGGAAAAAACACTTTTTGCACTTGTGATAGTGTTGAAAAACCACTTTCGCACTTGTGTTAGTGTTGAAAAACCACTTTTCGCACTTGTGTTGGTGCAGGAAACCACTTTTGCACTTGTATTAGTGTGGAAAAACCACTTTTCGCACTTGTGTTAGTGTTGAAAAACCACTTTTCGCACTTGTGTTCGTGTTGAAAAACCACTTTTCGCACGTGTGTTAGTGTTGAAAAACCACTTTTCGCACTTGTGTTGGTGCAGGAAACCACTTTTGCACTTGTATTAGTGTGGAAAAAACACTTTTTGCACTCGTGATAGTGTTGAAAAACCACTTTTCGCACTTGTGTTAGTGTTGAAAAACCACATTTCGCACCTTGTGTTAATGTTGAAAAACCACTTTTCGCACTTGTGTTGGTGCAGGAAACCACTTTTGTACTTGTATTAATGTGGAAAAACCACTTTTCGCACTTGTGATAGTGTTGAAAAACCACTTTTAGCACTTGTGTTAGTGTTGAAAAACCACTTTTCGCACTTGTGTTCGTGTTGAAAAACCACTTTTCGCACTTGTGTTGGTGCAGGAAACCACTTCTGCACTTGTATTAGTGTGGAAAAAACACGTTTTGCACTTGTGATAGTGTTGAAAAACCACTTTTCGCACTTGTGTTCGTGTTGAAAAACCACTTTTCGCACTTGTGTTGGTGCAGGAAACCACTTCTGCACTTGTATTAGTGTGGAAAAAACACTTTTTGCACTTGTGATAGTGTTGAAAAACCACTTTTCGCACTTGTGTTAGTGTTGAAAACCACTTTTCGCACTTGTGTTGGTGCAGGAAACCACTTTTGCACTTGTATTAGTGTGGAAAAACCACTTTTCGCACTTGTGTTAGTGTTGAAAAACCACTTTTCGCACTTGTGTTCGTGTTGAAAAACCACTTTTCGCACGTGTGTTAGTGTTGAAAAACCACTTTTCGCACTTGTGTTGGTGCAGGAAACCCACTTTTGCACTTGTATTAGTGTGGAAAAACCACTTTTCGCACTTGTGTTAGTGTTGAAAAACCACTTTTCGCACTTGTGTTAGTGTTGAAAAACAACTTTTCGCACTTGTGTTGGTGCAGCAAACCACTTCTGCACTTGTATTAGTGTGGAAAAAACACTTTTTGCACTTGTGATAGTGTTGAAAAACCACTTTTCGCACTTGTGTTAGTGTTGAAAAACCACTTTTCGCACTTGTGTTGGTGCAGGAAACCACTTTTGCACTTGTATTAGTGTGGAAAAACCACTTTTCGCACTTGTGTTAGTGTTGAAAAACCACTTTTCGCACTTGTGTTCGTGTTGAAAAACCACTTTTCGCACGTGTGTTAGTGTTGAAAAACCACTTTTCGCACTTGTGTTGGTGCAGGAAACCACTTTTGCACTTGTATTAGTGTGGAAAAACCACTTTTCGCACTGTGTTAGTGTTGAAAAACCACTTTTCGCACTTGTGTTAGTGTTGAAAAACCACTTTTCGCACTTGTGTTGGTGCAGGAAACCACTTTTGCACTTGTATTAGTGTGGAAAAAAACACTTTTTGCACTTGTGATAGTGTTGAAAAACCACTTTTCGCACTTGTGTTAGTGTTGAAAAACCACTTTTTGCACTTGTGTTGGTGCAGGAAAACCACTTTTTGCACTTGTATTAGTGTGGAAAAACCATTTTTCACACTTGTGTTAGTGTTGAAAAAACCACTTTTCGCACTTGTGTTAGTGTTGAAAAACCACTTTTCGCACTTGTGTTTGTGTTGAAAAACCACTTTTCGCACTTGTATTAGTGTGGAAAACCACTTTTCGCACTTGTGTTGGTGCAGGAAACCACCTTTGCACTTGTATTAGTGTGGAAAAAACACTTTTCGCACTTGTGTGAGTGTGGAAAAACCACTTTTCGCACTTGTGTTCGTGCAGGAAACCACTTTTGCACTTGTATTAGTGTGGAAAAACACTTTTTGCACTCGTGATAGTGTTGAAAAACCACTTTTCGCACTTGTGTTAGTGTTGAAAAACCACATTTCGCACTTGTGTTAATGTTGAAAAACCACTTTTCGCACTTGTGTTGGTGCAGGAAACCACTTTTGTACTTGTATTAATGTGGAAAAACCACTTTTCGCACTTGTGATAGTGTTGAAAAACCACTTTTAGCACTTGTGTTAGTGTTGAAAAACCACTTTTCGCACTTGTGTTCGTGTTGAAAACCACTTTTCGCACTTGTGTTGGTGCAGGAAACCACTTCTGCACTTGTATTAGTGTGGAAAAAACACGTTTTGCACTTGTGATAGTGTTGAAAAACCACTTTTCGCACTTGTGTTCGTGTTGAAAAACCACTTTTCGCACTTGTGTTGGTGCAGGAAACCACTTCTGCACTTGTATTAGTGTGGAAAAAACACTTTTTGCACTTGTGATAGTGTTGAAAAACCACTTTTCGCACTTGTGTTAGTGTTGAAAAACCACTTTTCGCACTTGTGTTGGTGCAGGAAACCACTTTTGCACTTGTATTAGTGTGGAAAAACCACTTTTCGCACTTGTGTTAGTGTTGAAAAACCACTTTTCGCACTTGTGTTCGTGTTGAAAAACCACTTTTCGCACGTGTGTTAGTGTTGAAAAACCACTTTTCGCACTTGTGTTGGTGCAGGAAACCACTTTTGCACTTGTATTAGTGTGGAAAAAACACTTTTTGCACTCGTGATAGTGTTGAAAAACCACTTTTCGCACTTGTGTTAGTGTTGAAAAACCACATTTCGCACTTGTGTTAATGTTGAAAAACCACTTTTCGCACTTGTGTTGGTGCAGGAAACCACTTTTGTACTTGTATTAATGTGGAAAAACCACTTTTCGCACTTGTGATAGTGTTGAAAAACCACTTTTAGCACTTGTGTTAGTGTTGAAAAGCCACTTTTCGCACTTGTGTTCGTGTTGAAAAACCACTTTTCGCACTTGTGTTGGTGCAGGAAACCACTTCTGCACTTGTATTAGTGTGGAAAAAACACGTTTTGCACTTGTGATAGTGTTGAAAAACCACTTTTCGCACTTGTGTTCGTGTTGAAAAACCACTTTTCGCACTTGTGTTGGTGCAGGAAACCACTTCTGCACTTGTATTAGTGTGGAAAAAACACTTTTTGCACTTGTGATAGTGTTGAAAAACCACTTTTCGCACTTGTGTTAGTGTTGAAAAACCACTTTTCGCACTTGTGTTGGTGCAGGAAACCACTTTTGCACTTGTATTAGTGTGGAAAAACCACTTTTCGCACTTGTGTTAGTGTTGAAAAACCACTTTTCGCACTTGTGTTCGTGTTGAAAAACCACTTTTCGCACGTGTGTTAGTGTTGAAAAACCACTTTTCGCACTTGTGTTGGTGCAGGAAACCACTTTTGCACTTGTATTAGTGTGGAAAAACCACTTTTCGCACTTGTGTTAGTGTTGAAAAACCACTTTTCGCACTTGTGTTAGTGTTGAAAAACAACTTTTCGCACTTGTGTTGGTGCAGCAAACCACTTCTGCACTTGTATTAGTGTGGAAAAAACACTTTTTGCACTTGTGATAGTGTTGAAAAACCACTTTTCGCACTTGTGTTAGTGTTGAAAAACCACTTTTCGCACTTGTGTTGGTGCAGGAAACCACTTTTGCACTTGTATTAGTGTGGAAAAACCACTTTTCGCACTTGTGTTAGTGTTGAAAAACCACTTTTCGCACTTGTGTTCGTGTTGAAAAACCACTTTTCGCACGTGTGTTAGTGTTGAAAAACCACTTTTCGCACTTGTGTTGGTGCAGGAAACCACTTTTGCACTTGTATTAGTGTGGAAAAACCACTTTTCGCACTTGTGTTAGTGTTGAAAACCACTTTTCGCACTTGTGTTAGTGTTGAAAAACCACTTTTCGCACTTGTGTTGGTGCAGGAAACCACTTTTGCACTTGTATTAGTGTGGAAAAAACACTTTTTGCACTTGTGATAGTGTTGAAAAACCACTTTTCGCACTTGTGTTAGTGTTGAAAAACCACTTTTCGCACTTGTGTTGGTGCAGGAAACCACTTTTGCACTTGTATTAGTGTGGAAAAAACCACTTTTCGCACTTGTTTTAGTGTTGAAAAACCACTTTTCGCACTTGTGTTAGAGTGGAAAAAACACTTTTCGCACTTGTGTTCGTGTTGAAAAACCACTTTTCGCACGTGTGTTAGTGTTGAAAAACCACTTTTCGCACTTGTGTTGGTGCAGGAAACCACTTTTGCACTTGTATTAGTGTGGAAAAAACACTTTTTGCACTCGTGATAGTGTTGAAAAACCACTTTTCGCACTTGTGTTAGTGTTGAAAAACCACATTTCGCACTTGTGTTAATGTTGAAAAACCACTTTTCGCACTTGTGTTGGTGCAGGAAACCACTTTTGTACTTGTATTAATGTGGAAAAACCACTTTTCGCACTTGTGATAGTGTTGAAAAACCACTTTTAGCACTTGTGTTAGTGTTGAAAAACCACTTTTCGCACTTGTGTTCGTGTTGAAAAACCACTTTTCGCACTTGTGTTGGTGCAGGAAACCACTTCTGCACTTGTATTAGTGTGGAAAAAACACGTTTTGCACTTGTGATAGTGTTGAAAAACCACTTTTCGCACTTGTGTTCGTGTTGAAAAACCACTTTTCGCACTTGTGTTGGTGCAGGAAACCACTTCTGCACTTGTATTAGTGTGGAAAAAACACTTTTTGCACTTGTGATAGTGTTGAAAAACCACTTTTCGCACTTGTGTTAGTGTTGAAAAACCACTTTTCGCACTTGTGTTGGTGCAGGAAACCACTTTTGCACTTGTATTAGTGTGGAAAAACCACTTTTCGCACTTGTGTTAGTGTTGAAAAACCACTTTTCGCACTTGTGTTCGTGTTGAAAAACCACTTTTCGCACGTGTGTTAGTGTTGAAAAACCACTTTTCGCACTTGTGTTGGTGCAGGAAACCACTTTTGCACTTGTATTAGTGTGGAAAAACCACTTTTCGCACTTGTGTTAGTGTTGAAAAACCACTTTTCGCACTTGTGTTAGTGTTGAAAAACAACTTTTCGCACTTGTGTTGGTGCAGCAAACCACTTCTGCACTTGTATTAGTGTGGAAAAAACACTTTTTGCACTTGTGATAGTGTTGAAAAACCACTTTTCGCACTTGTGTTAGTGTTGAAAAACCACTTTTCGCACTTGTGTTGGTGCAGGAAACCACTTTTGCACTTGTATTAGTGTGGAAAAACCACTTTTCGCACTTGTGTTAGTGTTGAAAAACCACTTTTCGCACTTGTGTTCGTGTTGAAAAACCACTTTTCGCACGTGTGTTAGTGTTGAAAAACCACTTTTCGCACTTGTGTTGGTGCAGGAAACCACTTTTGCACTTGTATTAGTGTGGAAAAACCACTTTTCGCACTTGTGTTAGTGTTGAAAAACCACTTTTCGCACTTGTGTTAGTGTTGAAAAACCACTTTTCGCACTTGTGTTGGTGCAGGAAACCACTTTTGCACTTGTATTAGTGTGGAAAAAACACTTTTTGCACTTGTGATAGTGTTGAAAAACCACTTTTCGCACTTGTGTTAGTGTTGAAAAACCACTTTTCGCACTTGTGTTGGTGCAGGAAACCACTTTTGCACTTGTATTAGTGTGGAAAAAACCACTTTTCGCACTTGTTTTAGTGTTGAAAAACCACTTTTCGCACTTGTGTTAGAGTGGAAAAAAACACTTTCGCACTTGTGTTAGTGTTGAAAAACCACTTTTCGCACTTGTGTTAGTGTTGAAAAACCACTTTTTGCACTTGTGTTGGTGCAGGAAAACCACTTTTTGCACTTGTATTAGTGTGGAAAAACCATTTTTCACACTTGTGTTAGTGTTGAAAAAACCACTTTTCGCACTTGTGTTAGTGTTGAAAAACCACTTTTCGCACTTGTGTTTGTGTTGAAAAACCACTTTTCGCACTTGTATTAGTGTGGAAAACCACTTTTCGCACTTGTGTTGGTGCAGGAAACCACCTTTGCACTTGTATTAAGTGTGGAAAAAACACTTTTCGCACTTGTGTGAGTGTGGAAAAACCACTTTTCGCACTTGTGTTCGTGCAGGAAACCACTTTTGCACTTGTATTAGTGTGGAAAAAACACTTTTTGCACTCGTGATAGTGTTGAAAAACCACTTTTCGCACTTGTGTTAGTGTTGAAAAACCACATTTCGCACTTGTGTTAATGTTGAAAAACCACTTTTCGCACTTGTGTTGGTGCAGGAAACCACTTTTGTACTTGTATTAATGTGGAAAAACCACTTTTCGCACTTGTGATAGTGTTGAAAAACCACTTTTAGCACTTGTGTTAGTGTTGAAAAACCACTTTTCGCACTTGTGTTCGTGTTGAAAAACCACTTTTCGCACTTGTGTTGGTGCAGGAAACCACTTCTGCACTTGTATTAGTGTGGAAAAAACACGTTTTGCACTTGTGATAGTGTTGAAAAACCACTTTTCGCACTTGTGTTCGTGTTGAAAAACCACTTTTCGCACTTGTGTTGGTGCAGGAAACCACTTCTGCACTTGTATTAGTGTGGAAAAAACACTTTTTGCACTTGTGATAGTGTTGAAAAACCACTTTTCGCACTTGTGTTAGTGTTGAAAAACCACTTTTCGCACTTGTGTTGGTGCAGGAAACCACTTTTGCACTTGTATTAGTGTGGAAAAACCACTTTTCGCACTTGTGTTAGTGTTGAAAAACCACTTTTCGCACTTGTGTTCGTGTTGAAAAACCACTTTTCGCACGTGTGTTAGTGTTGAAAAACCACTTTTCGCACTTGTGTTGGTGCAGGAAACCACTTTTGCACTTGTATTAGTGTGGAAAAACCACTTTTCGCACTTGTGTTAGTGTTGAAAAACCACTTTTCGCACTTGTGTTAGTGTTGAAAAACAACTTTTCGCACTTGTGTTGGTGCAGGAAACCACTTTTGCACTTGTATTAGTGTGGAAAAAACACTTTTTGCACTTGTGATAGTGTTGAAAAACCACTTTTCGCACTTGTGTTAGTGTTGAAAAACCACTTTTCGCACTTGTGTTGGTGCAGGAAACCACTTTTGCACTTGTATTAGTGTGGAAAAACCACTTTTCGCACTTGTTTTAGTGTTGAAAAACCACTTTTCGCACTTGTGTTAGTGTTGAAAAACCACATTTCGCACTTGTGTTAGTGTTGAAAAACCACTATTCGCACTTGTGTTAGTGTTGAAAAACCACTTTTCGCACTTGTGTTGGTGCAGGAAACCACATTTGCACTTGTATTAGTGTGGAAAAAACACTTTTCGCACTTGTGTTAGTGTTGAAAAACCACTTTTCGCACTTGTGTTAGTGTTGAAAAACCACTTTTCGCACTTGTGTTGGTGCAGGAAAACCACTTTTTGCACTTGTATTAGTGTGGAAAAACCATTTTTCACACTTGTGTTAGTGTTGAAAAACCACTTTTCGCACTTGTGTTAGTGTTGAAAAACCACTTTTCGCACGTGTGTTAGTGTTGAAAAACCACTTTTCGCACTTGTGTTGGTGCAGGAAACCACATTTGCACTTGTATTAGTGTGGAAAAACAACTTTTTGCACTTGTGATAGTGTTGAAAAACCACTTTTCGCACTTGTGATAGTGTTGAAAAACCACTTTTTGCACTTGTGTTAGTGTTGAAAAACCACTTTTCGCACTTGTGATAGTGTTGAAAAACCACTTTTCGCACTTGTGTTGGTGCAGGAAACCACTTTTGCACTTGTATTAGTGTTGAAAAAACACGTTTTGCACTTGTGATAGTGTTGAAAAACCACTTTTCGCACTTGTGTTAGTGTTGAAAAACCACTTTTCGCACTTGTGTTGGTGCAGGAAACCACTTTTGCACTTGTATTAGTGTGGAAAAAACACTTTTTGCACTTGTGATAGTGTTGAAAAACCACATTTCGCACTTGTGTTATTGTTGAAAAACCACTTTTCGCACTTGTGTTAGTGTTGAAAAACCACTTTTCGCACTTGTGTTGGTGCAGGAAACCACTTTTGCACTTGTATTTGTGTGGAAAAAACACTTTTCGCACTTGTGTTAGTGTTGAAAAACCACTTTTCGCACTTGTGTTGGTGCAGGAAACCACTTTTGCACTTGTATTAGTGTGGAAAAACCACTTTTCGCACTTGTGTTAGTGTTGAAAAACCACTTTTCGCATTTGTGATAGTGTTGAAAAACCACTTTTCGTACTTGTGTTAGTGTTGAAAAACCACTTTTCGCACTTGTGTTAGTGTTGAAAAACCACTTTTTGCACTTGTGTTGGTGCAGGAAACCACATTTGCACTTGTATTAGTGTGGAAAAAACACTTTTCGCACTTGTGTTAGTGTTGAAAAACCACTTTTCGCACTTGTGTTAGTGTTGAAAACCACTTTTCGCACTTGTGTTGGTGCAGGAAACCACTTTTGCACTGTATTAGTGTGGAAAAAACACTTTTCGCACTTGTGTTAGTGTTTAAAAACCACTTTTCGCACTTGTGTTAGTGTTGAAAAACCACTTTTCGCACTTGTGTTGGTGCAGGAAACCACTTTTGCACTTGTATTAGTGTGGAAAAAACACTTTTTGCACTTGTGATAGTGTTGAAAAACCACATTTCGCACTTGTGTTAGTGTTGAAAAACCACTTTTCGCACTTGTGTTAGTGTTGAAAAACCACTTTTCGCACTTGTGTTGGTGCACGAAACCACTTTTGCACTTGTATTTGATGTGGAAAAAACACTTTTCGCACTTGTGTTAGTGTTGAAAAACCACTTTTCGCACTTGTGTTAGTGTTGAAAAACCACTTTTCGCACTTGTGTTGGTGCAGGAAACCACTTTTGCACTTGTATTAGTGTGGAAAAAACACTTTTTGCACTTGTGATAGTGTTGAAAAACCACTTTTCGCATTTGTGTTAGTGTTGAAAAACCACTTTTCGCACTTGTGTTAGTGTTGAAAAACCACTTTTCGCACTTGTGTTAGTGTTGAAAAACCACTTTTCGCACGTGTCGGTGCAGGAAACCACATTTGCACTTGTATTAGTGTGGAAAAAACACTTTTCGCACTTGTGTTAGTGTTGAAAAACCACTTTTCGCACTTGTGTTAGTGTTGAAAAACCACTTTTCACACTTGTGTTGGTGCAGGAAACCACTTTTGCACTTGTATTAGTGTGGAAAAAACACTTTTTGCACTTGTGATAGTGTTGAAAAACCACATTTCGCACTTGTGTTAGTGTTGAAAAACCACTTTTCGCACTTGTGTTAGTGTTGAAAAACCACTTTTCGCACTTGTGTTGGTGCAGGAAACCACTTTTGCACTTGTATTTGTGTGGAAAAAACACTTTTCGCACTTGTGTTAGTGTTGAAAAACCACTTTTCGCACTTGTGTTAGTGTTGAAAAACCACTTTTCGCACTTGTGTTGGTGCAGGAAACCACTTTTGCACTTGTATTAGTGTGGAAAACCACTTTTCGCACTTGTGTTAGTGTTGAAAAACCACTTTTCGCACTTGTGTTAGTGTTGAAAAACCACTTTTCGCACTTGTGTTAGTGTTGAAAAACCACTTTTCACACTTGTGTTAGTGTTGAAAAACCACTTTTCGCACTTGTGTTGGTGCAGGAAACCACTTTTGCACTTGTATAAGTGTGGAAAAAACACTTTTTGCACTTGTGTTAGTGTTGAAAAACCACTTTTCGCACTTGTGTCAGTGTTGAAAAACCACTTTTCGCACTTGTGTTAGTGTTGAAAAACCACTTTTCGCACTTGTGTTTGTGTTGAAAAACCACTTTTCGCACTTGTATTAGTGTGGAAAAACCACTTTTCGCACTTGTGTTGGTGCAGGAAACCACCTTTGCACTTGTATTAGTGTGGAAAAAACAGTTTTCGCACTTGTGTTAGTGTTGAAAAACCACTTTTCGCACTTGTGTTAGTGTTGAAAAACCACTTTTCGCACTTGTGTTTGTGTTGAAAAACCCCTTTTCGCACTTGTATTAGTGTGGAAAAAACACTTTTCGCACTTGTGTTGGTGCAGGAAACCACTTTTGCACTTGCATTAGTGTGGAATAAACACTTTTTGCACTTGTGATAGTGTTGAAAACCCACTTTTCGCACTAGTGTTAGTGTTGAAAAACCACTTTTCGCACTTGTGTTGGTGCAGGAAACCACTTTTGCACTTGTATTAGTGTGGAAAACCACTTTTTGCACTTGTGATAGTGTTGAAAAACCACTTTTCGCACTTGTGTTAGTGTTGAAAAACCACTTTTGGCACTTGTTTTAGTGTTGAAAAACCACTTTTCGCACTTGTGTTAGTGTTGAAAAACCACTTTTCGCACTTGTGTTGGTGCAGGAAACCACTTTTGCACTTGCATTAGTGTGGAAAAAACACTTTTTGCACTTGTGATAGTGTTGAAAAACCACTTTTCGCACTTGTGTTAGTGTTGAAAAACCACTTTTCGCACTTGTGTTGGTGCAGGAAACCACTTTTGCACTTGTATTAGTGTGGAAAAACCACTTTTCGCACTTGTGATAGTGTTGAAAAACCACTTTTTGCACTTGTGTTAGTGTTGAAAAACCACTTTTCGCACTTGTGTTTGTGTTGAAAAACCACTTTTCACACTTGTGTTGGTGCAGGAAACCACATTTGCACTTGTATTTGTGTGGAAAAAACACGTTTTGCACTTGTGATAGTGTTGAAAAACCATTTTTCGCACTTGTGTTAGTGTTGAAAAACCACTTTTCGCACCTGTGTTAGTGTTGAAAAACCACTTTTCGCACTTGTGTTGGTGCAGGAAACCACTTTTGCACTTGTATTAGTGTGGAAAAAACACTTTTCGCACTTGTGTTAGTGTTGATAAACTACTTTTCGCACTTGTGTTAGTGTTGAAAAGCCACTTTTCGCACTTGTGTTGGTGCAGGAAACCACTTTTGCACTTGTATTAGTGTGGAAAAACACTTTTTGCACTTGTGTTAGTGTTGAAAAACCACTTTTCGCACTTGTGCTAGTGTTGAAAAACCACTTTTCGCACTTGTGTTGGTGCAGGAAACCACTTTTGCACTTGTATTAGTGTGGAAAAAACACTTTTTGCACATGAGATAGTGTTGAAAAGTGGTTTACTGCACCAACACAAGTGCGAAAAGTGGTTTTTCAACACTTTTCAACACAACAACACTTTTTTCAACACTTTCAACACAACAACAACATTTTCGCACTTGTGTTAGTGTTGAAAAACCACTTTTCGCACTTGTGTTGGTGCAGGAAACCACTTTTCGCACTTGTGTTGGTGCAGGAAACCACTTTTGCACTTGTATTAGTGTGGAAAAACCACTTTTCGCACTTGTGTTAGTGTTGAAAAACGACTTTTCGCACTTGTGTTAGTGTTGAAAAACGACTTTTCGCACTTGTGTTAGTGTTGAAAAACCACTTTTCGCACTTGTGTTAGTGTTGAAAAACCACTTTTCGCACTTGTGTTCGTGTTGAAAAACCACTTTTCGCACTTGTGTTTGTGTTGAAAAACCACTTTTCGCACTTGTATTAGTGTGGAAAAACCACTTTTCGCACTTGTGTTGGTGCAGGAAACCACCTTTGCACTTGTATTAGTGTGGAAAAAACACTTTTCGCACTTGTGTTAGTGTGGAAAAACCACTTTTCGCACTTGTGTTCGTGCAGGAAACCACTTTTGCACTTGTATTAGTGTGGAAAAAACACTTTTTGCACTCGTGATAGTGTTGAAAAACCACTTTTCGCACTTGTGTTAGTGTTGAAAAACCACATTTCGCACTTGCGTTAGTGTTGAAAAACCACTTTTCGCACTTGTGTTGGTGCAGGAAACCACTTTTGCACTTGTATTCGTGTGGAAAAACCACTTTTCGCACTTGTGATAGTGTTGAAAAACCACTTTTAGCACTTGTGTTAGTGTTGAAAAACCACTTTTCGCACTTGTGTTCGTGTTGAAAAACCACTTTTCGCACTTGTGTTGGTGCAGGAAACCACTTCTGCACTTGTATTAGTGTGGAAAAAACACGTTTTGCACTTGTGATAGTGTTGAAAAACCACTTTTCGCACTTGTGTTCGTGTTGAAAAACCACTTTTCGCACTTGTGTTGGTGCAGGAAACCACTTCTGCACTTGTATTAGTGTGGAAAAAACACTTTTTGCACTTGTGATAGTGTTGAAAAACCACTTTTCGCACTTGTGTTAGTGTTGAAAAACCACTTTTCGCACTTGTGTTGGTGCAGGAAACCACTTTTGCACTTGTATTAGTGTGGAAAAACCACTTTTCGCACTTGTGTTAGTGTTGAAAAACCACTTTTCGCACTTGTGTTCGTGTTGAAAAACCACTTTTCGCACGTGTGTTAGTGTTGAAAAACCACTTTTCGCACTTGTGTTGGTGCAGGAAACCACTTTTGCACTTGTATTAGTGTGGAAAAACCACTTTTCGCACTTGTGTTAGTGTTGAAAAACCACTTTTCGCACTTGTGTTAGTGTTGAAAAACAACTTTTCGCACTTGTGTTGGTGCAGGAAACCACTTTTGCACTTGTATTAGTGTGGAAAAAACACTTTTTGCACTTGTGATAGTGTTGAAAAACCACTTTTCGCACTTGTGTTAGTGTTGAAAAACCACTTTTCGCACTTGTGTTGGTGCAGGAAACCACTTTTGCACTTGTATTAGTGTGGAAAAACCACTTTTCGCACTTGTTTTAGTGTTGAAAAACCACTTTTCGCACTTGTGTTAGTGTTGAAAAACCACATTTCGCACTTGTGTTAGTGTTGAAAAACCACTATTCGCACTTGTGTTAGTGTTGAAAAACCACTTTTCGCACTTGTGTTGGTGCAGGAAACCACATTTGCACTTGTATTAGTGTGGAAAAAACACTTTTCGCACTTGTGTTAGTGTTGAAAAACCACTTTTCGCACTTGTGTTAGTGTTGAAAAACCACTTTTCGCACTTGTGTTGGTGCAGGAAAACCACTTTTTGCACTTGTATTAGTGTGGAAAAACCATTTTTCACACTTGTGTTAGTGTTGAAAAACCACTTTTCGCACTTGTGTTAGTGTTGAAAAACCACTTTTCGCACGTGTGTTAGTGTTGAAAAACCACTTTTCGCACTTGTGTTGGTGCAGGAAACCACATTTGCACTTGTATTAGTGTGGAAAAACAACTTTTTGCACTTGTGATAGTGTTGAAAAACCACTTTTCGCACTTGTGATAGTGTTGAAAAACCACTTTTTGCACTTGTGTTAGTGTTGAAAAACCACTTTTCGCACTTGTGATAGTGTTGAAAAACCACTTTTCGCACTTGTGTTGGTGCAGGAAACCACTTTTGCACTTGTATTAGTGTTGAAAAAACACGTTTTGCACTTGTGATAGTGTTGAAAAACCACTTTTCGCACTTGTGTTAGTGTTGAAAAACCACTTTTCGCACTTGTGTTGGTGCAGGAAACCACTTTTGCACTTGTATTAGTGTGGAAAAAACACTTTTTGCACTTGTGATAGTGTTGAAAAACCACATTTCGCACTTGTGTTATTGTTGAAAAACCACTTTTCGCACTTGTGTTAGTGTTGAAAAACCACTTTTCGCACTTGTGTTGGTGCAGGAAACCACTTTTGCACTTGTATTTGTGTGGAAAAACCACTTTTCGCACTTGTGTTAGTGTTGAAAAACCACTTTTCGCACTTGTGTTGGTGCAGGAAACCACTTTTGCACTTGTATTAGTGTGGAAAAACCACTTTTCGCACTTGTGTTAGTGTTGAAAAACCACTTTTCACATTTGTGTTAGTGTTGAAAAACCACTTTTCGTACTTGTGTTAGTGTTGAAAAACCACTTTTCGCACTTGTGTTAGTGTTGAAAAACCACTTTTTGCACTTGTGTTGGTGCAGGAAACCACATTTGCACTTGTATTAGTGTGGAAAAAACACTTTTCGCACTTGTGTTAGTGTTGAAAAACCACTTTTCGCACTTGTGTTAGTGTTGAAAACCACTTTTCGCACTTGTGTTGGTGCAGGAAACCACTTTTGCACTGTATTAGTGTGGAAAAAACACTTTTCGCACTTGTGTTAGTGTTTAAAAACCACTTTTCGCACTTGTGTTAGTGTTGAAAAACCACTTTTCGCACTTGTGTTGGTGCAGGAAACCACTTTTGCACTTGTATTAGTGTGGAAAAAACACTTTTTGCACTTGTGATAGTGTTGAAAAACCACATTTCGCACTTGTGTTAGTGTTGAAAAACCACTTTTCGCACTTGTGTTAGTGTTGAAAAACCACTTTTCGCACTTGTGTTGGTGCACGAAACCACTTTTGCACTTGTATTTGATGTGGAAAAAACACTTTTCGCACTTGTGTTAGTGTTGAAAAACCACTTTTCGCACTTGTGTTAGTGTTGAAAAACCACTTTTCGCACTTGTGTTGGTGCAGGAAACCACTTTTGCACTTGTATTAGTGTGGAAAAAACACTTTTTGCACTTGTGATAGTGTTGAAAAACCACTTTTCGCATTTGTGTTAGTGTTGAAAAACCACTTTTCGCACTTGTGTTAGTGTTGAAAAACCACTTTTCGCACTTGTGTTAGTGTTGAAAAACCACTTTTCGCACGTGTCGGTGCAGGAAACCACATTTGCACTTGTATTAGTGTGGAAAAAACACTTTTCGCACTTGTGTTAGTGTTGAAAAACCACTTTTCGCACTTGTGTTAGTGTTGAAAAACCACTTTTCACACTTGTGTTGGTGCAGGAAACCACTTTTGCACTTGTATTAGTGTGGAAAAAACACTTTTTGCACTTGTGATAGTGTTGAAAAACCACATTTCGCACTTGTGTTAGTGTTGAAAAACCACTTTTCGCACTTGTGTTAGTGTTGAAAAACCACTTTTCGCACTTGTGTTGGTGCAGGAAACCACTTTTGCACTTGTATTTGTGTGGAAAAAACACTTTTCGCACTTGTGTTAGTGTTGAAAAACCACTTTTCGCACTTGTGTTAGTGTTGAAAAACCACTTTTCGCACTTGTGTTGGTGCAGGAAACCACTTTTGCACTTGTATTAGTGTGGAAAACCACTTTTCGCACTTGTGTTAGTGTTGAAAAACCACTTTTCGCACTTGTGTTAGTGTTGAAAAACCACTTTTCGCACTTGTGTTAGTGTTGAAAAACCACTTTTCACACTTGTGTTAGTGTTGAAAAACCACTTTTCGCACTTGTGTTGGTGCAGGAAACCACTTTTGCACTTGTATAATTGTGGAAAAAACACTTTTTGCACTTGTGTTAGTGTTGAAAAACCACTTTTCGCACTTGTGTCAGTGTTGAAAAACCACTTTTCGCACTTGTGTTAGTGTTGAAAAACCACTTTTCGCACTTGTGTTTGTGTTGAAAAACCACTTTTCGCACTTGTATTAGTGTGGAAAAACCACTTTTCGCACTTGTGTTGGTGCAGGAAACCACCTTTGCACTTGTATTAGTGTGGAAAAAACAGTTTTCGCACTTGTGTTAGTGTTGAAAAACCACTTTTCGCACTTGTGTTAGTGTTGAAAAACCACTTTTCGCACTTGTGTTTGTGTTGAAAAACCCCTTTTCGCACTTGTATTAGTGTGGAAAAAACACTTTTCGCACTTGTGTTGGTGCAGGAAACCACTTTTGCACTTGCATTAGTGTGGAAAAAACACTTTTTGCACTTGTGATAGTGTTGAAAACCCACTTTTCGCACTAGTGTTAGTGTTGAAAAACCACTTTTCGCACTTGTGTTGGTGCAGGAAACCACTTTTGCACTTGTATTAGTGTGGAAAACCACTTTTTGCACTTGTGATAGTGTTGAAAAACCACTTTTCGCACTTGTGTTAGTGTTGAAAAACCACTTTTGGCACTTGTTTTAGTGTTGAAAAACCACTTTTCGCACTTGTGTTAGTGTTGAAAAACCACTTTTCGCACTTGTGTTGGTGCAGGAAACCACTTTTGCACTTGCATTAGTGTGGAAAAAACACTTTTTGCACTTGTGATAGTGTTGAAAAACCACTTTTCGCACTTGTGTTAGTGTTGAAAAACCACTTTTCGCACTTGTGTTGGTGCAGGAAACCACTTTTGCACTTGTATTAGTGTGGAAAAACCACTTTTCGCACTTGTGATAGTGTTGAAAAACCACTTTTTGCACTTGTGTTAGTGTTGAAAAACCACTTTTCGCACTTGTGTTTGTGTTGAAAAACCACTTTTCACACTTGTGTTGGTGCAGGAAACCACATTTGCACTTGTATTTGTGTGGAAAAAACACGTTTTGCACTTGTGATAGTGTTGAAAAACCATTTTTCGCACTTGTGTTAGTGTTGAAAAACCACTTTTCGCACCTGTGTTAGTGTTGAAAAACCACTTTTCGCACTTGTGTTGGTGCAGGAAACCACTTTTGCACTTGTATTAGTGTGGAAAAAACACTTTTCGCACTTGTGTTAGTGTTGATAAACTACTTTTCGCACTTGTGTTAGTGTTGAAAAGCCACTTTTCGCACTTGTGTTGGTGCAGGAAACCACTTTTGCACTTGTATTAGTGTGGAAAAACACTTTTTGCACTTGTGTTAGTGTTGAAAAACCACTTTTCGCACTTGTGCTAGTGTTGAAAAACCACTTTTCGCACTTGTGTTGGTGCAGGAAACCACTTTTGCACTTGTATTAGTGTGGAAAAAACACTTTTTGCACATGAGATAGTGTTGAAAAGTGGTTTACTGCACCAAGACAAGTGCGAAAAGTGGTTTTTCAACACTTTTCAACACAACAACACTTTTTTCAACACTTTCAACACAACAACAACATTTTCGCACTTGTGTTAGTGTTGAAAAACCACTTTTCGCACTTGTGTTGGTGCAGGAAACCACTTTTCGCACTTGTGTTGGTGCAGGAAACCACTTTTGCACTTGTATTAGTGTGGAAAAACCACTTTTCGCACTTGTGTTAGTGTTGAAAAACGACTTTTCGCACTTGTGTTAGTGTTGAAAAACCACTTTTCGCACTTGTGTTAGTGTTGAAAAACCACTTTTCGCACTTGTGTTAGTGTTGAAAAACCACTTTTCGCACTTGTGTTCGTGTTGAAAAACCACTTTTCGCACTTGTGTTTGTGTTGAAAAACCACTTTTCGCACTTGTATTAGTGTGGAAAAACCACTTTTCGCACTTGTGTTGGTGCAGGAAACCACCTTTGCACTTGTATTAGTGTGGAAAAAACACTTTTCGCACTTGTGTTAGTGTGGAAAAACCACTTTTCGCACTTGTGTTCGTGCAGGAAACCACTTTTGCACTTGTATTAGTGTGGAAAAAACACTTTTTGCACTCGTGATAGTGTTGAAAAACCACTTTTCGCACTTGTGTTAGTGTTGAAAAACCACATTTCGCACTTGCGTTAGTGTTGAAAAACCACTTTTCGCACTTGTGTTGGTGCAGGAAACCACTTTTGCACTTGTATTCGTGTGGAAAAACCACTTTTCGCACTTGTGATAGTGTTGAAAAACCACTTTTTGCACTTGTGTTAGTGTTGAAAAACCACTTTTCGCACTTGTGTTAGTGTTGAAAAACCACTTTTCGCACTTGTGTTCGTGTTGAAAAACCACTTTTCGCACTTGTGTTGGTGTAGGAAACCACTTCTGCACTTGTATTAGTGTGGAAAAAACACGTTTTGCACTTGTGATAGTGTTGAAAAATCACTTTTCGCACTTGTGTTCGTGTTGAAAAACCACTTTTCGCACTTGTGTTGGTGCAGGAAGCCACTTCTGCACTTGTATTAGTGTGGAAAAAACACTTTTTGCACTTGTGATAGTGTTGAAAAACCACTTTTCGCACTTGTGTTAGTGTTGAAAAACCACTTTTCGCACTTGTGTTGGTGCAGGAAACCACTTTTGCACTTGTATTAGTGTGGAAAAACCACTTTTCGCACTTGTGTTAGTGTTGAAAAACCAGTTTTCGCAGTTGTGTTCGTGTTGAAAAACCACTTTTCGCACGTGTGTTAGTGTTGAAAAACCACTTTTCGCACTTGTGTTGGTGCAGGAAACCACTTTTGCACTTGTATTAGTGTGGAAAAACCACTTTTCGCACTTGTGTTAGTGTTGAAAAACCACTTTTCGCACTTGTGTTAGTGTTGAAAAACCACTTTTCGCACTTGTGTTGGTGCAGGAAACCACTTTTGCACTTGTATTAGTGTGGAAAAAACACTTTTTGCACTTGTGATAGTGTTGAAAAACCACTTTTCGCACTTGTGTTCGTGTTGAAAAACCACTTTTTGCACGTGTGTTAGTGTTGAAAAACCACTTTTCGCACTTGTGTTGGTGCAGGAAACCACTTTTGCACTTGTATTAGTGTGGAAAAACCACTTTTCGCACTTGTGTTAGTGTTGAAAAACCACTTTTTGCACTTGTGTTAGTGTTGAAAAACAACTTTTCGCACTTGTGTTGGTGCAGGAAACCACTTTTGCACTTGTATTAGTGTGGAAAAAACACTTTTTGCACTTGTGATAGTGTTGAAAAACCACTTTTCGCACTTGTGTTAGTGTTGAAAAACCACTTTTCGCACTTGTGTTGGTGCAGGAAACCACTTTTGCACTTGTATTAGTGTGGAAAAACCACTTTTCGCACTTGTTTTAGTGTTGAAAAACCACTTTTCGCACTTGTGTTAGTGTTGAAAAACCACATTTCGCACTTGTGTTAGTGTTGAAAAACCACTATTCGCACTTGTGTTAGTGTTGAAAAACCACTTTTCGCACTTGTGTTGGTGCAGGAAACCACATTTGCACTTGTATTAGTGTGGAAAAAACACTTTTCGCACTTGTGTTAGTGTTGAAAAACCACTTTTCGCACTTGTGTTAGTGTTGAAAAACCACTTTTCGCACTTGTGTTGGTGCAGGAAAACCACTTTTTGCAATTGTATTAGTGTGGAAAAACCATTTTTCACACTTGTGTTAGTGTTGAAAAACCACTTTTCGCACTTGTGTTAGTGTTGAAAAACCACTTTTCGCACGTGTGTTAGTGTTGAAAAACCACTTTTCGCACTTGTGTTGGTGGAGGAAACCACATTTGCACTTGTATTAGTGTGGAAAAACCACTTTTTGCACTTGTGATAGTGTTGAAAAACCACTTTTCGCACTTGTGATAGTGTTGAAAAACCACTTTTTGCACTTGTGTTAGTGTTGAAAAACCACTTTTCGCACTTGTGTTAGTGTTGAAAAACCACTTTTCGCACTTGTGTTGGTGCAGGAAACCACTTTTGCACTTGTATTAGTGTTGAAAAAACACGTTTTGCACTTGTGATAGTGTTGAAAAACCACTTTTCGCACTTGTGTTAGTGTTGAAAAACCACTTTTCGCACTTGTGTTGGTGCAGGAAACCACTTTTGCACTTGTATTAGTGTGGAAAAAACACTTTTTGCACTTGTGATAGTGTTGAAAAACCACATTTCGCACTTGTGTTAGTGTTGAAAAACCACTTTTCGCACTTGTGTTAGTGTTGAAAAACCACTTTTCGCACTTGTGTTGGTGCAGGAAACCACTTTTGCACTTGCATTTGTGTGGAAAAAACACTTTTCGCACTTGTGTTAGTGTTGAAAAACCACTTTTCGCACTTGTGTTGGTGCAGGAAACCACTTTTGCACTTGTATTAGTGTGGAAAAACCACTTTTCGCACTTGTGTTAGTGTTGAAAAACCACTTTTCGCATTTGTGTTAGTGTTGAAAAACCACTTTTCGTACTTGTGTTAGTGTTGAAAAACCACTTTTCGCACTTGTGTTAGTGTTGAAAAACCACTTTTCGCACTTGTGTTGGTGCAGGAAACCACATTTGCACTTGTATTAGTGTGGAAAAAACAATTTTCGCACTTGTGTTAGTGTTGAAAAACCACTTTTCGCACTTGTGTTAGTGTTGAAAAACCACTTTTCGCACTTGTGTTGGTGCAGGAAACCACTTTTGCACTGTATTAGTGTGGGAAAAACACTTTTCGCACTTGTGTTAGTGTTTAAAAACCACTTTTCGCACTTGTGTTAGTGTTGAAAAACCACTTTTCGCACTTGTGTTGGTGCAGGAAACCACTTTTGCACTTGTATTAGTGTGGAAAAAACACTTTTTGCACTTGTGATAGTGTTGAAAAACCACATTTCGCAGTTGTGTTAGTGTTGAAAAACCACTTTTCGCACTTGTGTTAGTGTTGAAAAACCACTTTTCGCACTTGTGTTGGTGCACGAAACCACTTTTGCACTTGTATTTGTGTGGAAAAAACACTTTTCGCACTTGTGTTAGTGTTGAAAAACCACTTTTCGCACTTGTGTTAGTGTTGAAAAACCACTTTTCGCACTTATGTTGGTGCAGGAAACCACTTTTGCACTTGTATTAGTGTGGAAAAAACACTTTTTGCACTTGTGATAGTGTTGAAAAACCACTTTTCGCATTTGTGTTAGTGTTGAAAAACCACTTTTCGCACTTGTGTTAGTGTTGAAAAACCACTTTTCGCACTTGTGTTAGTGTTGAAAAACCACTTTTCGCACGTGTTGGTGCAGGAAACCACATTTGCACTTGTATTAGTGTGGAAAAAACACTTTTCGCACTTGTGTTAGTGTTGAAAAACCACTTTTCACACTTGTGTTAGTGTTGAAAAACCACTTTTCACACTTGTGTTGGTGCAGGAAACCACTTTTGCACTTGTATTAGTGTGGAAAAAACACGTTTTGCACTTGTGATAGTGTTGAAAACCACTTTTCGCACTTGTGTTAGTGTTGAAAAACCACTTTTCGCACTTGTGTTGGTGCAGGAAACCACTTTTGCACTTGTATTAGTGTGGGAAAAACAGTTTTCGCACTTGTGTTAGTGTTGAAAAACCACTTTTCGCACTTGTGTTAGTGTTGAAAAACCACTTTTCGCACTTGTGTTTGTGTTGAAAAACCCCTTTTCGCACTTGTATTAGTGTGGAAAAAACACTTTTCGCACTTGTGTTGGTGCAGGAAACCACTTTTGCACTTGCATTAGTGTGGAAAAAACACTTTTCGCACTTGTGTTCGTGTTGAAAAACCACTTTTCGCACGTGTGTTAGTGTTGAAAAACCACTTTTCGCACTTGTGTTGGTGCAGGAAACCACTTTTGCACTTGTATTAGTGTGGAAAAACCACTTTTCGCACTTGTGTTAGTGTTGAAAAACCACTTTTCGCACTTGTGTTAGTGTTGAAAAACCACTTTTCGCACTTGTGTTAGTGTTGAAAAACCACTTTTCGCACTTGTGTTTGTGTTGAAAAACCACTTTTCGCACTTGTATTAGTGTGGAAAACCACTTTTCGCACTTGTGTTGGTGCAGGAAACCACCTTTGCACTTGTATTAGTGTGGAAAAAACACTTTTCGCACTTGTGTTAGTGTGGAAAAACCACTTTTCGCACTTGTGTTCGTGCAGGAAACCACTTTTGCACTTGTATTAGTGTGGAAAAAACACTTTTTGCACTCGTGATAGTGTTGAAAAACCACTTTTCGCACTTGTGTTAGTGTTGAAAAAACACATTTCGCACTTGTGTTAGTGTTGAAAAACCACTTTTCGCGCTTGTGTTGGTGCAGGAAACCACTTTTGCACTTGTATTAGTGTGGAAAAACCACTTTTCGCACTTGTGATAGTGTTGAAAAACCACTTTTCGCACTTGTGTTAGTGTTGAAAAACCACTTTTCGCACTTGTGTTCGTGTTGAAAAACCACTTTTCGCACTTGTGTTGGTGCAGGAAACCACTTCTGCACTTGTATTAGTGTGGAAAAAACACGTTTTGCACTTGTGATAGTGTTGAAAAACCACTTTTCGCACTTGTGTTCGTGTTGAAAAACCACTTTTCGCACTTGTGTTGGTGCAGCAAACCACTTCTGCACTTGTATTAGTGTGGAAAAAACACTTTTTGCACTTGTGATAGTGTTGAAAAACCACTTTTCGCACTTGTGTTAGTGTTGAAAAACCACTTTTCGCACTTGTGTTGGTGCAGGAAACCACTTTTGCACTTGTATTAGTGTGGAAAAACCACTTTTCGCACTTGTGTTAGTGTTGAAAAACCACTTTTCGCACTTGTGTTCGTGTTGAAAAACCACTTTTCGCACGTGTGTTAGTGTTGAAAAACCACTTTTCGCACTTGTGTTGGTGCAGGAAACCACTTTTGCACTTGTATTAGTGTGGAAAAACCACTTTTCGCACTTGTGTTAGTGTTGAAAAACCACTTTTCGCACTTGTGTTAGTGTTGAAAAACCACTTTTCGCACTTGTGTTGGTGCAGGAAACCACTTTTGCACTTGTATTAGTGTGGAAAAAACACTTTTTGCACTTGTGATAGTGTTGAAAAACCACTTTTCGCACTTGTGTTAGTGTTGAAAAACCACTTTTCGCACTTGTGTTGGTGCAGGAAACCACTTTTGCACTTGTATTAGTGTGGAAAAACCACTTTTCGCACTTGTTTTAGTGTTGAAAAACCACTTTTCGCACTTGTGTTAGTGTGGAAAAAACACTTTTCGCACTTGTGTTAGTGTTGAAAAACCACTTTTCGCACTTGTGTTAGTGTTGAAAAACCACTTTTTGCACTTGTGTTGGTGCAGGAAAACCACTTTTTGCACTTGTATTAGTGTGGAAAAACCATTTTTCACACTTGTGTTAGTGTTGAAAAACCACTTTTCGCACTTGTGTTAGTGTTGAAAAACCACTTTTCGCACTTGTGTTTGTGTTGAAAAACCACTTTTCGCACTTGTATTAGTGTGGAAAACCACTTTTCGCACTTGTGTTGGTGCAGGAAACCACCTTTGCACTTGTATTAGTGTGGAAAAAACACTTTTCGCACTTGTGTTAGTGTGGAAAAACCACTTTTCGCACTTGTGTTCGTGCAGGAAACCACTTTTGCACTTGTATTAGTGTGGAAAAAACACTTTTTGCACTCGTGATAGTGTTGAAAAACCACTTTTCGCACTTGTGTTAGTGTTGAAAAACCACATTTCGCACTTGTGTTAGTGTTGAAAAACCACTTTTCGCACTTGTGTTGGTGCAGGAAACCACTTTTGCACTTGTATTAGTGTGGAAAAACCACTTTTCGCACTTGTGATAGTGTTGAAAAACCACTTTTAGCACTTGTGTTAGTGTTGAAAAACCACTTTTCGCACTTGTGTTCGTGTTGAAAAACCACTTTTCGCACTTGTGTTGGTGCAGGAAACCACTTCTGCACTTGTATTAGTGTGGAAAAAACACGTTTTGCACTTGTGATAGTGTTGAAAAACCACTTTTCGCACTTGTGTTCGTGTTGAAAAACCACTTTTCGCACTTGTGTTGGTGCAGGAAACCACTTCTGCACTTGTATTAGTGTGGAAAAAACACTTTTTGCACTTGTGATAGTGTTGAAAAACCACTTTTCGCACTTGTGTTAGTGTTGAAAAACCACTTTTCGCACTTGTGTTGGTGCAGGAAACCACTTTTGCACTTGTATTAGTGTGGAAAAACCACTTTTCGCACTTGTGTTAGTGTTGAAAAACCACTTTTCGCACTTGTGTTAGTGTTGAAAAACCACTTTTCGCACTTGTGTTAGTGTTGAAAAACCACTTTTCGCACTTGTGTTTGTGTTGAAAAACCACTTTTCGCACTTGTATTAGTGTGGAAAACCACTTTTCGCACTTGTGTTGGTGCAGGAAACCACCTTTGCACTTGTATTAGTGTGGAAAAAACACTTTTCGCACTTGTGTTAGTGTGGAAAAACCACTTTTCGCACTTGTGTTCGTGCAGGAAACCACTTTTGCACTTGTATTAGTGTGGAAAAAACACTTTTTGCACTCGTGATAGTGTTGAAAAACCACTTTTCGCACTTGTGTTAGTGTTGAAAAAACACATTTCGCACTTGTGTTAGTGTTGAAAAACCACTTTTCGCGCTTGTGTTGGTGCAGGAAACCACTTTTGCACTTGTATTAGTGTGGAAAAACCACTTTTCGCACTTGTGATAGTGTTGAAAAACCACTTTTCGCACTTGTGTTAGTGTTGAAAAACCACTTTTCGCACTTGTGTTCGTGTTGAAAAACCACTTTTCGCACTTGTGTTGGTGCAGGAAACCACTTCTGCACTTGTATTAGTGTGGAAAAAACACGTTTTGCACTTGTGATAGTGTTGAAAAACCACTTTTCGCACTTGTGTTCGTGTTGAAAAACCACTTTTCGCACTTGTGTTGGTGCAGCAAACCACTTCTGCACTTGTATTAGTGTGGAAAAAACACTTTTTGCACTTGTGATAGTGTTGAAAAACCACTTTTCGCACTTGTGTTAGTGTTGAAAAACCACTTTTCGCACTTGTGTTGGTGCAGGAAACCACTTTTGCACTTGTATTAGTGTGGAAAAACCACTTTTCGCACTTGTGTTAGTGTTGAAAAACCACTTTTCGCACTTGTGTTCGTGTTGAAAAACCACTTTTCGCACGTGTGTTAGTGTTGAAAAACCACTTTTCGCACTTGTGTTGGTGCAGGAAACCACTTTTGCACTTGTATTAGTGTGGAAAAACCACTTTTCGCACTTGTGTTAGTGTTGAAAAACCACTTTTCGCACTTGTGTTAGTGTTGAAAAACCACTTTTCGCACTTGTGTTGGTGCAGGAAACCACTTTTGCACTTGTATTAGTGTGGAAAAAACACTTTTTGCACTTGTGATAGTGTTGAAAAACCACTTTTCGCACTTGTGTTAGTGTTGAAAAACCACTTTTCGCACTTGTGTTGGTGCAGGAAACCACTTTTGCACTTGTATTAGTGTGGAAAAACCACTTTTCGCACTTGTTTTAGTGTTGAAAAACCACTTTTCGCACTTGTGTTAGTGTGGAAAAAACACTTTTCGCACTTGTGTTAGTGTTGAAAAACCACTTTTCGCACTTGTGTTAGTGTTGAAAAACCACTTTTTGCACTTGTGTTGGTGCAGGAAAACCACTTTTTGCACTTGTATTAGTGTGGAAAAACCATTTTTC
Source organism: Myxine glutinosa (assembly GCF_964187855.1). NCBI lineage: Eukaryota > Metazoa > Chordata > Myxini > Myxiniformes > Myxinidae > Myxine > Myxine glutinosa. The sequence continues at coordinate 133,931 of NW_027616426.1, read as the reverse complement.
ACACTTGTGTTAGTGTTGAAAAACCACTTTTCGCACTTGTGTTAGTGTTGAAAAACCACTTTTCGCACTTGTGTTTGTGTTGAAAAACCACTTTTCGCACTTGTATTAGTGTGGAAAACCACTTTTCGCACTTGTGTTGGTGCAGGAAACCACCTTTGCACTTGTATTAGTGTGGAAAAAACACTTTTCGCACTTGTGTTAGTGTGGAAAAACCACTTTTCGCACTTGTGTTCGTGCAGGAAACCACTTTTGCACTTGTATTAGTGTGGAAAAAACACTTTTTGCACTCGTGATAGTGTTGAAAAACCACTTTTCGCACTTGTGTTAGTGTTGAAAAACCACATTTCGCACTTGTGTTAGTGTTGAAAAACCACTTTTCGCACTTGTGTTGGTGCAGGAAACCACTTTTGCACTTGTATTAGTGTGGAAAAACCACTTTTCGCACTTGTGATAGTGTTGAAAAACCACTTTTAGCACTTGTGTTAGTGTTGAAAAACCACTTTTCGCACTTGTGTTCGTGTTGAAAAACCACTTTTCGCACTTGTGTTGGTGCAGGAAACCACTTCTGCACTTGTATTAGTGTGGAAAAAACACGTTTTGCACTTGTGATAGTGTTGAAAAACCACTTTTCGCACTTGTGTTCGTGTTGAAAAACCACTTTTCGCACTTGTGTTGGTGCAGGAAACCACTTCTGCACTTGTATTAGTGTGGAAAAAACACTTTTTGCACTTGTGATAGTGTTGAAAAACCACTTTTCGCACTTGTGTTAGTGTTGAAAAACCACTTTTCGCACTTGTGTTGGTGCAGGAAACCACTTTTGCACTTGTATTAGTGTGGAAAAACCACTTTTCGCACTTGTGTTAGTGTTGAAAAACCACTTTTCGCACTTGTGTTCGTGTTGAAAAACCACTTTTCGCACGTGTGTTAGTGTTGAAAAACCACTTTTCGCACTTGTGTTGGTGCAGGAAACCACTTTTGCACTTGTATTAGTGTGGAAAAACCACTTTTCGCACTTGTGTTAGTGTTGAAAAACCACTTTTCGCACTTGTGTTAGTGTTGAAAAACAACTTTTCGCACTTGTGTTGGTGCAGGAAACCACTTTTGCACTTGTATTAGTGTGGAAAAAACACTTTTTGCACTTGTGATAGTGTTGAAAAACCACTTTTCGCACTTGTGTTAGTGTTGAAAAACCACTTTTCGCACTTGTGTTGGTGCAGGAAACCACTTTTGCACTTGTATTAGTGTGGAAAAACCACTTTTCGCACTTGTTTTAGTGTTGAAAAACCACTTTTCGCACTTGTGTTAGTGTTGAAAAACCACATTTCGCACTTGTGTTAGTGTTGAAAAACCACTATTCTCACTTGTGTTAGTGTTGAAAAACCACTTTTCGCACTTGTGTTGGTGCAGGAAACCACATTTGCACTTGTATTAGTGTGGAAAAAACACTTTTCGCACTTGTGTTAGTGTTGAAAAACCACTTTTCGCACTTGTGTTAGTGTTGAAAAACCACTTTTCGCACTTGTGTTGGTGCAGGAAAACCACTTTTTGCACTTGTATTAGTGTGGAAAAACCATTTTTCACACTTGTGTTAGTGTTGAAAAACCACTTTTCGCACTTGTGTTAGTGTTGAAAAACCACTTTTCGCACGTGTGTTAGTGTTGAAAAACCACTTTTCGCACTAGTGTTGGTGCAGGAAACCACATTTGCACTTGTATTAGTGTGGAAAAACAACTTTTTGCACTTGTGATAGTGTTGAAAAACCACTTTTCGCACTTGTGATAGTGTTGAAAAACCACTTTTTGCACTTGTGTTAGTGTTGAAAAACCACTTTTCGCACTTGTGATAGTGTTGAAAAACCACTTTTCGCACTTGTGTTGGTGCAGGAAACCACTTTTGCACTTGTATTAGTGTTGAAAAAACACGTTTTGCACTTGTGATAGTGTTGAAAAACCACTTTTCGCACTTGTGTTAGTGTTGAAAAACCACTTTTCGCACTTGTGTTGGTGCAGGAAACCACTTTTGCACTTGTATTAGTGTGGAAAAAAACACTTTTTGCACTTGTGATAGTGTTGAAAAACCACATTTCGCACTTGTGTTATTGTTGAAAAACCACTTTTCGCACTTGTGTTAGTGTTGAAAAACCACTTTTCGCACTTGTGTTGGTGCAGGAAACCACTTTTGCACTTGTATTTGTGTGGAAAAAAACACTTTTCGCACTTGTGTTAGTGTTGAAAAACCACTTTTCGCACTTGTGTTGGTGCAGGAAACCACTTTTGCACTTGTATTAGTGTGGAAAAACCACTTTTCGCACTTGTGTTAGTGTTGAAAAACCACTTTTCGCATTTGTGTTAGTGTTGAAAAACCACTTTTCGTACTTGTGTTAGTGTTGAAAAACCACTTTTCGCACTTGTGTTAGTGTTGAAAAACCACTTTTCGCACTTGTGTTGGTGCAGGAAACCACATTTGCACTTGTATTAGTGTGGAAAAAACACTTTTCGCACTTGTGTTAGTGTTGAAAAACCACTTTTCGCACTTGTGTTAGTGTTGAAAACCACTTTTCGCACTTGTGTTGGTGCAGGAAACCACTTTTGCACTGTATTAGTGTGGAAAAAACACTTTTCGCACTTGTGTTAGTGTTTAAAAACCACTTTTCGCACTTGTGTTAGTGTTGAAAAACCACTTTTCGCACTTGTGTTGGTGCACGAAACCACTTTTGCACTTGTATTTGTGTGGAAAAAACACTTTTCGCACTTGTGTTAGTGTTGAAAAACCACTTTTCGCACTTGTGTTAGTGTTGAAAAACCACTTTTCGCACTTATGTTGGTGCAGGAAACCACTTTTGCACTTGTATTAGTGTGGAAAAAACACTTTTTGCACTTGTGATAGTGTTGAAAAACCACTTTTCGCATTTGTGTTAGTGTTGAAAAACCACTTTTCGCACTTGTGTTAGTGTTGAAAAACCACTTTTCGCACTTGTGTTCGTGTTGAAAAACCACTTTTCGCACTTGTGTTGGTGTAGGAAACCACTTCTGCACTTGTATTAGTGTGGAAAAAACACGTTTTGCACTTGTGATAGTGTTGAAAAATCACTTTTCGCACTTGTGTTCGTGTTGAAAAACCACTTTTCGCACTTGTGTTGGTGCAGGAAGCCACTTCTGCACTTGTATTAGTGTGGAAAAAACACTTTTTGCACTTGTGATAGTGTTGAAAAACCACTTTTCGCACTTGTGTTAGTGTTGAAAAACCACTTTTCGCACTTGTGTTGGTGCAGGAAACCACTTTTGCACTTGTATTAGTGTGGAAAAACCACTTTTCGCACTTGTGTTAGTGTTGAAAAACCAGTTTTCGCAGTTGTGTTCGTGTTGAAAAACCACTTTTCGCACGTGTGTTAGTGTTGAAAAACCACTTTTCGCACTTGTGTTGGTGCAGGAAACCACTTTTGCACTTGTATTAGTGTGGAAAAACCACTTTTCGCACTTGTGTTAGTGTTGAAAAACCACTTTTCGCACTTGTGTTAGTGTTGAAAAACCACTTTTCGCACTTGTGTTGGTGCAGGAAACCACTTTTGCACTTGTATTAGTGTGGAAAAAACACTTTTTGCACTTGTGATAGTGTTGAAAAACCACTTTTCGCACTTGTGTTCGTGTTGAAAAACCACTTTTTGCACGTGTGTTAGTGTTGAAAAACCACTTTTCGCACTTGTGTTGGTGCAGGAAACCACTTTTGCACTTGTATTAGTGTGGAAAAACCACTTTTCGCACTTGTGTTAGTGTTGAAAAACCACTTTTTGCACTTGTGTTAGTGTTGAAAAACAACTTTTCGCACTTGTGTTGGTGCAGGAAACCACTTTTGCACTTGTATTAGTGTGGAAAAAACACTTTTTGCACTTGTGATAGTGTTGAAAAACCACTTTTCGCACTTGTGTTAGTGTTGAAAAACCACTTTTCGCACTTGTGTTGGTGCAGGAAACCACTTTTGCACTTGTATTAGTGTGGAAAAACCACTTTTCGCACTTGTTTTAGTGTTGAAAAACCACTTTTCGCACTTGTGTTAGTGTTGAAAAACCACATTTCGCACTTGTGTTAGTGTTGAAAAACCACTATTCGCACTTGTGTTAGTGTTGAAAAACCACTTTTCGCACTTGTGTTGGTGCAGGAAACCACATTTGCACTTGTATTAGTGTGGAAAAAACACTTTTCGCACTTGTGTTAGTGTTGAAAAACCACTTTTCGCACTTGTGTTAGTGTTGAAAAACCACTTTTCGCACTTGTGTTGGTGCAGGAAAACCACTTTTTGCAATTGTATTAGTGTGGAAAAACCATTTTTCACACTTGTGTTAGTGTTGAAAAACCACTTTTCGCACTTGTGTTAGTGTTGAAAAACCACTTTTCGCACGTGTGTTAGTGTTGAAAAACCACTTTTCGCACTTGTGTTGGTGGAGGAAACCACATTTGCACTTGTATTAGTGTGGAAAAACCACTTTTTGCACTTGTGATAGTGTTGAAAAACCACTTTTCGCACTTGTGATAGTGTTGAAAAACCACTTTTTGCACTTGTGTTAGTGTTGAAAAACCACTTTTCGCACTTGTGTTAGTGTTGAAAAACCACTTTTCGCACTTGTGTTGGTGCAGGAAACCACTTTTGCACTTGTATTAGTGTTGAAAAAACACGTTTTGCACTTGTGATAGTGTTGAAAAACCACTTTTCGCACTTGTGTTAGTGTTGAAAAACCACTTTTCGCACTTGTGTTGGTGCAGGAAACCACTTTTGCACTTGTATTAGTGTGGAAAAAACACTTTTTGCACTTGTGATAGTGTTGAAAAACCACATTTCGCACTTGTGTTAGTGTTGAAAAACCACTTTTCGCACTTGTGTTAGTGTTGAAAAACCACTTTTCGCACTTGTGTTGGTGCAGGAAACCACTTTTGCACTTGCATTTGTGTGGAAAAAACACTTTTCGCACTTGTGTTAGTGTTGAAAAACCACTTTTCGCACTTGTGTTGGTGCAGGAAACCACTTTTGCACTTGTATTAGTGTGGAAAAACCACTTTTCGCACTTGTGTTAGTGTTGAAAAACCACTTTTCGCATTTGTGTTAGTGTTGAAAAACCACTTTTCGTACTTGTGTTAGTGTTGAAAAACCACTTTTCGCACTTGTGTTGGTGCAGGAAACCACTTTTGCACTTGTATTAGTGTGGAAAAAACACTTTTTGCACTTGTGATAGTGTTGAAAAACCACTTTTCGCATTTGTGTTAGTGTTGAAAAACCACTTTTCGCACTTGTGTTAGTGTTGAAAAACCACTTTTCGCACTTGTGTTAGTGTTGAAAAACCACTTTTCGCACGTGTCGGTGCAGGAAACCACATTTGCACTTGTATTAGTGTGGAAAAAACACTTTTCGCACTTGTGTTAGTGTTGAAAAACCACTTTTCGCACTTGTGTTAGTGTTGAAAAACCACTTTTCACACTTGTGTTGGTGCAGGAAACCACTTTTGCACTTGTATTAGTGTGGAAAAAACACGTTTTGCACTTGTGATAGTGTTGAAAAACCACTTTTCGCACTTGTGTTAGTGTTGAAAAACCACTTTTCGCACTTGTGTTGGTGCAGGAAACCACATTTGCACTTGTATTAGTGTGGAAAAAACACTTTTCGCACTTGTGTTAGTGTTGAAAAACCACTTTTCGCACTTGTGTTGGTGCAGGAAACCACTTTTGCACTTGTATTAGTGTGGAAAAACCACTTTTCGCACTTGTGTTAGTGTTGAAAAACCACTTTTCGCATTTGTGTTAGTGTTGAAAAACCACTTTTCGTACTTGTGTTAGTGTTGAAAAACCACTTTTCGCACTTGTGTTAGTGTTGAAAAACCACTTTTCGCACTTGTGTTGGTGCAGGAAACCACATTTGCACTTGTATTAGTGTGGAAAAAACACTTTTCGCACTTGTGTTAGTGTTGAAAAACCACTTTTCGCACTTGTGTTAGTGTTGAAAACCACTTTTCGCACTTGTGTTGGTGCAGGAAACCACTTTTGCACTGTATTAGTGTGGAAAAAACACTTTTCGCACTTGTGTTAGTGTTTAAAAACCACTTTTCGCACTTGTGTTAGTGTTGAAAAACCACTTTTCGCACTTGTGTTGGTGCACGAAACCACTTTTGCACTTGTATTTGTGTGGAAAAAACACTTTTCGCACTTGTGTTAGTGTTGAAAAACCACTTTTCGCACTTGTGTTAGTGTTGAAAAACCACTTTTCGCATTTGTGTTAGTGTTGAAAAACCACTTTTCGTACTTGTGTTAGTGTTGAAAAACCACTTTTCGCACTTGTGTTAGTGTTGAAAAACCACTTTTCGCACTTGTGTTGGTGCAGGAAACCACATTTGCACTTGTATTAGTGTGGAAAAAACACTTTTCGCACTTGTGTTAGTGTTGAAAAACCACTTTTCGCACTTGTGTTAGTGTTGAAAACCACTTTTCGCACTTGTGTTGGTGCAGGAAACCACTTTTGCACTGTATTAGTGTGGAAAAAACACTTTTCGCACTTGTGTTAGTGTTTAAAAACCACTTTTCGCACTTGTGTTAGTGTTGAAAAACCACTTTTCGCACTTGTGTTGGTGCACGAAACCACTTTTGCACTTGTATTTGTGTGGAAAAAACACTTTTCGCACTTGTGTTAGTGTTGAAAAACCACTTTTCGCACTTGTGTTAGTGTTGAAAAACCACTTTTCGCACTTATGTTGGTGCAGGAAACCACTTTTGCACTTGTATTAGTGTGGAAAAAACACTTTTTGCACTTGTGATAGTGTTGAAAAACCACTTTTCGCATTTGTGTTAGTGTTGAAAAACCACTTTTCGCACTTGTGTTAGTGTTGAAAAACCACTTTTCGCACTTGTGTTCGTGTTGAAAAACCACTTTTCGCACTTGTGTTGGTGTAGGAAACCACTTCTGCACTTGTATTAGTGTGGAAAAAACACGTTTTGCACTTGTGATAGTGTTGAAAAATCACTTTTCGCACTTGTGTTCGTGTTGAAAAACCACTTTTCGCACTTGTGTTGGTGCAGGAAGCCACTTCTGCACTTGTATTAGTGTGGAAAAAACACTTTTTGCACTTGTGATAGTGTTGAAAAACCACTTTTCGCACTTGTGTTAGTGTTGAAAAACCACTTTTCGCACTTGTGTTGGTGCAGGAAACCACTTTTGCACTTGTATTAGTGTGGAAAAACCACTTTTCGCACTTGTGTTAGTGTTGAAAAACCAGTTTTCGCAGTTGTGTTCGTGTTGAAAAACCACTTTTCGCACGTGTGTTAGTGTTGAAAAACCACTTTTCGCACTTGTGTTGGTGCAGGAAACCACTTTTGCACTTGTATTAGTGTGGAAAAACCACTTTTCGCACTTGTGTTAGTGTTGAAAAACCACTTTTCGCACTTGTGTTAGTGTTGAAAAACCACTTTTCGCACTTGTGTTGGTGCAGGAAACCACTTTTGCACTTGTATTAGTGTGGAAAAAACACTTTTTGCACTTGTGATAGTGTTGAAAAACCACTTTTCGCACTTGTGTTCGTGTTGAAAAACCACTTTTTGCACGTGTGTTAGTGTTGAAAAACCACTTTTCGCACTTGTGTTGGTGCAGGAAACCACTTTTGCACTTGTATTAGTGTGGAAAAACCACTTTTCGCACTTGTGTTAGTGTTGAAAAACCACTTTTTGCACTTGTGTTAGTGTTGAAAAACAACTTTTCGCACTTGTGTTGGTGCAGGAAACCACTTTTGCACTTGTATTAGTGTGGAAAAAACACTTTTTGCACTTGTGATAGTGTTGAAAAACCACTTTTCGCACTTGTGTTAGTGTTGAAAAACCACTTTTCGCACTTGTGTTGGTGCAGGAAACCACTTTTGCACTTGTATTAGTGTGGAAAAACCACTTTTCGCACTTGTTTTAGTGTTGAAAAACCACTTTTCGCACTTGTGTTAGTGTTGAAAAACCACATTTCGCACTTGTGTTAGTGTTGAAAAACCACTATTCGCACTTGTGTTAGTGTTGAAAAACCACTTTTCGCACTTGTGTTGGTGCAGGAAACCACATTTGCACTTGTATTAGTGTGGAAAAAACACTTTTCGCACTTGTGTTAGTGTTGAAAAACCACTTTTCGCACTTGTGTTAGTGTTGAAAAACCACTTTTCGCACTTGTGTTGGTGCAGGAAAACCACTTTTTGCAATTGTATTAGTGTGGAAAAACCATTTTTCACACTTGTGTTAGTGTTGAAAAACCACTTTTCGCACTTGTGTTAGTGTTGAAAAACCACTTTTCGCACGTGTGTTAGTGTTGAAAAACCACTTTTCGCACTTGTGTTGGTGGAGGAAACCACATTTGCACTTGTATTAGTGTGGAAAAACCACTTTTTGCACTTGTGATAGTGTTGAAAAACCACTTTTCGCACTTGTGATAGTGTTGAAAAACCACTTTTTGCACTTGTGTTAGTGTTGAAAAACCACTTTTCGCACTTGTGTTAGTGTTGAAAAACCACTTTTCGCACTTGTGTTGGTGCAGGAAACCACTTTTGCACTTGTATTAGTGTTGAAAAAACACGTTTTGCACTTGTGATAGTGTTGAAAAACCACTTTTCGCACTTGTGTTAGTGTTGAAAAACCACTTTTCGCACTTGTGTTGGTGCAGGAAACCACTTTTGCACTTGTATTAGTGTGGAAAAAACACTTTTTGCACTTGTGATAGTGTTGAAAAACCACATTTCGCACTTGTGTTAGTGTTGAAAAACCACTTTTCGCACTTGTGTTAGTGTTGAAAAACCACTTTTCGCACTTGTGTTGGTGCAGGAAACCACTTTTGCACTTGCATTTGTGTGGAAAAAACACTTTTCGCACTTGTGTTAGTGTTGAAAAACCACTTTTCGCACTTGTGTTGGTGCAGGAAACCACTTTTGCACTTGTATTAGTGTGGAAAAACCACTTTTCGCACTTGTGTTAGTGTTGAAAAACCACTTTTCGCATTTGTGTTAGTGTTGAAAAACCACTTTTCGTACTTGTGTTAGTGTTGAAAAACCACTTTTCGCACTTGTGTTAGTGTTGAAAAACCACTTTTCGCACTTGTGTTGGTGCAGGAAACCACATTTGCACTTGTATTAGTGTGGAAAAAACAATTTTCGCACTTGTGTTAGTGTTGAAAAACCACTTTTCGCACTTGTGTTAGTGTTGAAAAACCACTTTTCGCACTTGTGTTGGTGCAGGAAACCACTTTTGCACTGTATTAGTGTGGGAAAAACACTTTTCGCACTTGTGTTAGTGTTTAAAAACCACTTTTCGCACTTGTGTTAGTGTTGAAAAACCACTTTTCGCACTTGTGTTGGTGCAGGAAACCACTTTTGCACTTGTATTAGTGTGGAAAAAACACTTTTTGCACTTGTGATAGTGTTGAAAAACCACATTTCGCAGTTGTGTTAGTGTTGAAAAACCACTTTTCGCACTTGTGTTAGTGTTGAAAAACCACTTTTCGCACTTGTGTTGGTGCACGGAACCACTTTTGCACTTGTATTTGTGTGGAAAAAACACTTTTCGCACTTGTGTTAGTGTTGAAAAACCACTTTTCGCACTTGTGTTAGTGTTGAAAAACCACTTTTCGCACTTATGTTGGTGCAGGAAACCACTTTTGCACTTGTATTAGTGTGGAAAAAACACTTTTTGCACTTGTGATAGTGTTGAAAAACCACTTTTCGCATTTGTGTTAGTGTTGAAAAACCACTTTTCGCACTTGTGTTAGTGTTGAAAAACCACTTTTCGCACTTGTGTTAGTGTTGAAAAACCACTTTTCGCACGTGTTGGTGCAGGAAACCACATTTGCACTTGTATTAGTGTGGAAAAAACACTTTTCGCACTTGTGTTAGTGTTGAAAAACCACTTTTCACACTTGTGTTAGTGTTGAAAAACCACTTTTCACACTTGTGTTGGTGCAGGAAACCACTTTTGCACTTGTATTAGTGTGGAAAAAACACGTTTTGCACTTGTGATAGTGTTGAAAACCACTTTTCGCACTTGTGTTAGTGTTGAAAAACCACTTTTCGCACTTGTGTTGGTGCAGGAAACCACTTTTGCACTTGTATTAGTGTGGGAAAAACAGTTTTCGCACTTGTGTTAGTGTTGAAAAACCACTTTTCGCACTTGTGTTAGTGTTGAAAAACCACTTTTCGCACTTGTGTTTGTGTTGAAAAACCCCTTTTCGCACTTGTATTAGTGTGGAAAAAACACTTTTCGCACTTGTGTTGGTGCAGGAAACCACTTTTGCACTTGCATTAGTGTGGAAAAAACACTTTTCGCACTTGTGTTCGTGTTGAAAAACCACTTTTCGCACGTGTGTTAGTGTTGAAAAACCACTTTTCGCACTTGTGTTGGTGCAGGAAACCACTTTTGCACTTGTATTAGTGTGGAAAAACCACTTTTCGCACTTGTGTTAGTGTTGAAAAACCACTTTTCGCACTTGTGTTAGTGTTGAAAAACCACTTTTCGCACTTGTGTTAGTGTTGAAAAACCACTTTTCGCACTTGTGTTTGTGTTGAAAAACCACTTTTCGCACTTGTATTAGTGTGGAAAACCACTTTTCGCACTTGTGTTGGTGCAGGAAACCACCTTTGCACTTGTATTAGTGTGGAAAAAACACTTTTCGCACTTGTGTTAGTGTGGAAAAACCACTTTTCGCACTTGTGTTCGTGCAGGAAACCACTTTTGCACTTGTATTAGTGTGGAAAAAACACTTTTTGCACTCGTGATAGTGTTGAAAAACCACTTTTCGCACTTGTGTTAGTGTTGAAAAAACACATTTCGCACTTGTGTTAGTGTTGAAAAACCACTTTTCGCGCTTGTGTTGGTGCAGGAAACCACTTTTGCACTTGTATTAGTGTGGAAAAACCACTTTTCGCACTTGTGATAGTGTTGAAAAACCACTTTTCGCACTTGTGTTAGTGTTGAAAAACCACTTTTCGCACTTGTGTTCGTGTTGAAAAACCACTTTTCGCACTTGTGTTGGTGCAGGAAACCACTTCTGCACTTGTATTAGTGTGGAAAAAACACGTTTTGCACTTGTGATAGTGTTGAAAAACCACTTTTCGCACTTGTGTTCGTGTTGAAAAACCACTTTTCGCACTTGTGTTGGTGCAGCAAACCACTTCTGCACTTGTATTAGTGTGGAAAAAACACTTTTTGCACTTGTGATAGTGTTGAAAAACCACTTTTCGCACTTGTGTTAGTGTTGAAAAACCACTTTTCGCACTTGTGTTGGTGCAGGAAACCACTTTTGCACTTGTATTAGTGTGGAAAAACCACTTTTCGCACTTGTGTTAGTGTTGAAAAACCACTTTTCGCACTTGTGTTCGTGTTGAAAAACCACTTTTCGCACGTGTGTTAGTGTTGAAAAACCACTTTTCGCACTTGTGTTGGTGCAGGAAACCACTTTTGCACTTGTATTAGTGTGGAAAAACCACTTTTCGCACTTGTGTTAGTGTTGAAAAACCACTTTTCGCACTTGTGTTAGTGTTGAAAAACCACTTTTCGCACTTGTGTTGGTGCAGGAAACCACTTTTGCACTTGTATTAGTGTGGAAAAAACACTTTTTGCACTTGTGATAGTGTTGAAAAACCACTTTTCGCACTTGTGTTAGTGTTGAAAAACCACTTTTCGCACTTGTGTTGGTGCAGGAAACCACTTTTGCACTTGTATTAGTGTGGAAAAACCACTTTTCGCACTTGTTTTAGTGTTGAAAAACCACTTTTCGCACTTGTGTTAGTGTGGAAAAAACACTTTTCGCACTTGTGTTAGTGTTGAAAAACCACTTTTCGCACTTGTGTTAGTGTTGAAAAACCACTTTTTGCACTTGTGTTGGTGCAGGAAAACCACTTTTTGCACTTGTATTAGTGTGGAAAAACCATTTTTCACACTTGTGTTAGTGTTGAAAAACCACTTTTCGCACTTGTGTTAGTGTTGAAAAACCACTTTTCGCACTTGTGTTTGTGTTGAAAAACCACTTTTCGCACTTGTATTAGTGTGGAAAACCACTTTTCGCACTTGTGTTGGTGCAGGAAACCACCTTTGCACTTGTATTAGTGTGGAAAAAACACTTTTCGCACTTGTGTTAGTGTGGAAAAACCACTTTTCGCACTTGTGTTCGTGCAGGAAACCACTTTTGCACTTGTATTAGTGTGGAAAAAACACTTTTTGCACTCGTGATAGTGTTGAAAAACCACTTTTCGCACTTGTGTTAGTGTTGAAAAACCACATTTCGCACTTGTGTTAGTGTTGAAAAACCACTTTTCGCACTTGTGTTGGTGCAGGAAACCACTTTTGCACTTGTATTAGTGTGGAAAAACCACTTTTCGCACTTGTGATAGTGTTGAAAAACCACTTTTAGCACTTGTGTTAGTGTTGAAAAACCACTTTTCGCACTTGTGTTCGTGTTGAAAAACCACTTTTCGCACTTGTGTTGGTGCAGGAAACCACTTCTGCACTTGTATTAGTGTGGAAAAAACACGTTTTGCACTTGTGATAGTGTTGAAAAACCACTTTTCGCACTTGTGTTCGTGTTGAAAAACCACTTTTCGCACTTGTGTTGGTGCAGGAAACCACTTCTGCACTTGTATTAGTGTGGAAAAAACACTTTTTGCACTTGTGATAGTGTTGAAAAACCACTTTTCGCACTTGTGTTAGTGTTGAAAAACCACTTTTCGCACTTGTGTTGGTGCAGGAAACCACTTTTGCACTTGTATTAGTGTGGAAAAACCACTTTTCGCACTTGTGTTAGTGTTGAAAAACCACTTTTCGCACTTGTGTTAGTGTTGAAAAACCACTTTTCGCACTTGTGTTAGTGTTGAAAAACCACTTTTCGCACTTGTGTTTGTGTTGAAAAACCACTTTTCGCACTTGTATTAGTGTGGAAAACCACTTTTCGCACTTGTGTTGGTGCAGGAAACCACCTTTGCACTTGTATTAGTGTGGAAAAAACACTTTTCGCACTTGTGTTAGTGTGGAAAAACCACTTTTCGCACTTGTGTTCGTGCAGGAAACCACTTTTGCACTTGTATTAGTGTGGAAAAAACACTTTTTGCACTCGTGATAGTGTTGAAAAACCACTTTTCGCACTTGTGTTAGTGTTGAAAAAACACATTTCGCACTTGTGTTAGTGTTGAAAAACCACTTTTCGCGCTTGTGTTGGTGCAGGAAACCACTTTTGCACTTGTATTAGTGTGGAAAAACCACTTTTCGCACTTGTGATAGTGTTGAAAAACCACTTTTCGCACTTGTGTTAGTGTTGAAAAACCACTTTTCGCACTTGTGTTCGTGTTGAAAAACCACTTTTCGCACTTGTGTTGGTGCAGGAAACCACTTCTGCACTTGTATTAGTGTGGAAAAAACACGTTTTGCACTTGTGATAGTGTTGAAAAACCACTTTTCGCACTTGTGTTCGTGTTGAAAAACCACTTTTCGCACTTGTGTTGGTGCAGCAAACCACTTCTGCACTTGTATTAGTGTGGAAAAAACACTTTTTGCACTTGTGATAGTGTTGAAAAACCACTTTTCGCACTTGTGTTAGTGTTGAAAAACCACTTTTCGCACTTGTGTTGGTGCAGGAAACCACTTTTGCACTTGTATTAGTGTGGAAAAACCACTTTTCGCACTTGTGTTAGTGTTGAAAAACCACTTTTCGCACTTGTGTTCGTGTTGAAAAACCACTTTTCGCACGTGTGTTAGTGTTGAAAAACCACTTTTCGCACTTGTGTTGGTGCAGGAAACCACTTTTGCACTTGTATTAGTGTGGAAAAACCACTTTTCGCACTTGTGTTAGTGTTGAAAAACCACTTTTCGCACTTGTGTTAGTGTTGAAAAACCACTTTTCGCACTTGTGTTGGTGCAGGAAACCACTTTTGCACTTGTATTAGTGTGGAAAAAACACTTTTTGCACTTGTGATAGTGTTGAAAAACCACTTTTCGCACTTGTGTTAGTGTTGAAAAACCACTTTTCGCACTTGTGTTGGTGCAGGAAACCACTTTTGCACTTGTATTAGTGTGGAAAAACCACTTTTCGCACTTGTTTTAGTGTTGAAAAACCACTTTTCGCACTTGTGTTAGTGTGGAAAAAACACTTTTCGCACTTGTGTTAGTGTTGAAAAACCACTTTTCGCACTTGTGTTAGTGTTGAAAAACCACTTTTTGCACTTGTGTTGGTGCAGGAAAACCACTTTTTGCACTTGTATTAGTGTGGAAAAACCATTTTTCACACTTGTGTTAGTGTTGAAAAACCACTTTTCGCACTTGTGTTAGTGTTGAAAAACCACTTTTCGCACTTGTGTTTGTGTTGAAAAACCACTTTTCGCACTTGTATTAGTGTGGAAAACCACTTTTCGCACTTGTGTTGGTGCAGGAAACCACCTTTGCACTTGTATTAGTGTGGAAAAAACACTTTTCGCACTTGTGTTAGTGTGGAAAAACCACTTTTCGCACTTGTGTTCGTGCAGGAAACCACTTTTGCACTTGTATTAGTGTGGAAAAAACACTTTTTGCACTCGTGATAGTGTTGAAAAACCACTTTTCGCACTTGTGTTAGTGTTGAAAAACCACATTTCGCACTTGTGTTAGTGTTGAAAAACCACTTTTCGCACTTGTGTTGGTGCAGGAAACCACTTTTGCACTTGTATTAGTGTGGAAAAACCACTTTTCGCACTTGTGATAGTGTTGAAAAACCACTTTTAGCACTTGTGTTAGTGTTGAAAAACCACTTTTCGCACTTGTGTTCGTGTTGAAAAACCACTTTTCGCACTTGTGTTGGTGCAGGAAACCACTTCTGCACTTGTATTAGTGTGGAAAAAACACGTTTTGCACTTGTGATAGTGTTGAAAAACCACTTTTCGCACTTGTGTTCGTGTTGAAAAACCACTTTTCGCACTTGTGTTGGTGCAGGAAACCACTTCTGCACTTGTATTAGTGTGGAAAAAACACTTTTTGCACTTGTGATAGTGTTGAAAAACCACTTTTCGCACTTGTGTTAGTGTTGAAAAACCACTTTTCGCACTTGTGTTGGTGCAGGAAACCACTTTTGCACTTGTATTAGTGTGGAAAAACCACTTTTCGCACTTGTGTTAGTGTTGAAAAACCACTTTTCGCACTTGTGTTCGTGTTGAAAAACCACTTTTCGCACGTGTGTTAGTGTTGAAAAACCACTTTTCGCACTTGTGTTGGTGCAGGAAACCACTTTTGCACTTGTATTAGTGTGGAAAAACCACTTTTCGCACTTGTGTTAGTGTTGAAAAACCACTTTTCGCACTTGTGTTAGTGTTGAAAAACAACTTTTCGCACTTGTGTTGGTGCAGGAAACCACTTTTGCACTTGTATTAGTGTGGAAAAAACACTTTTTGCACTTGTGATAGTGTTGAAAAACCACTTTTCGCACTTGTGTTAGTGTTGAAAAACCACTTTTCGCACTTGTGTTGGTGCAGGAAACCACTTTTGCACTTGTATTAGTGTGGAAAAACCACTTTTCGCACTTGTTTTAGTGTTGAAAAACCACTTTTCGCACTTGTGTTAGTGTTGAAAAACCACATTTCGCACTTGTGTTAGTGTTGAAAAACCACTATTCTCACTTGTGTTAGTGTTGAAAAACCACTTTTCGCACTTGTGTTGGTGCAGGAAACCACATTTGCACTTGTATTAGTGTGGAAAAAACACTTTTCGCACTTGTGTTAGTGTTGAAAAACCACTTTTCGCACTTGTGTTAGTGTTGAAAAACCACTTTTCGCACTTGTGTTGGTGCAGGAAAACCACTTTTTGCACTTGTATTAGTGTGGAAAAACCATTTTTCACACTTGTGTTAGTGTTGAAAAACCACTTTTCGCACTTGTGTTAGTGTTGAAAAACCACTTTTCGCACGTGTGTTAGTGTTGAAAAACCACTTTTCGCACTAGTGTTGGTGCAGGAAACCACATTTGCACTTGTATTAGTGTGGAAAAACAACTTTTTGCACTTGTGATAGTGTTGAAAAACCACTTTTCGCACTTGTGATAGTGTTGAAAAACCACTTTTTGCACTTGTGTTAGTGTTGAAAAACCACTTTTCGCACTTGTGATAGTGTTGAAAAACCACTTTTCGCACTTGTGTTGGTGCAGGAAACCACTTTTGCACTTGTATTAGTGTTGAAAAAACACGTTTTGCACTTGTGATAGTGTTGAAAAACCACTTTTCGCACTTGTGTTAGTGTTGAAAAACCACTTTTCGCACTTGTGTTGGTGCAGGAAACCACTTTTGCACTTGTATTAGTGTGGAAAAAACACTTTTTGCACTTGTGATAGTGTTGAAAAACCACATTTCGCACTTGTGTTATTGTTGAAAAACCACTTTTCGCACTTGTGTTAGTGTTGAAAAACCACTTTTCGCACTTGTGTTGGTGCAGGAAACCACTTTTGCACTTGTATTTGTGTGGAAAAAACACTTTTCGCACTTGTGTTAGTGTTGAAAAACCACTTTTCGCACTTGTGTTGGTGCAGGAAACCACTTTTGCACTTGTATTAGTGTGGAAAAACCACTTTTCGCACTTGTGTTAGTGTTGAAAAACCACTTTTCGCATTTGTGTTAGTGTTGAAAAACCACTTTTCGTACTTGTGTTAGTGTTGAAAAACCACTTTTCGCACTTGTGTTAGTGTTGAAAAACCACTTTTCGCACTTGTGTTGGTGCAGGAAACCACATTTGCACTTGTATTAGTGTGGAAAAAACACTTTTCGCACTTGTGTTAGTGTTGAAAAACCACTTTTCGCACTTGTGTTAGTGTTGAAAACCACTTTTCGCACTTGTGTTGGTGCAGGAAACCACTTTTGCACTGTATTAGTGTGGAAAAAACACTTTTCGCACTTGTGTTAGTGTTTAAAAACCACTTTTCGCACTTGTGTTAGTGTTGAAAAACCACTTTTCGCACTTGTGTTGGTGCACGAAACCACTTTTGCACTTGTATTTGTGTGGAAAAAACACTTTTCGCACTTGTGTTAGTGTTGAAAAACCACTTTTCGCACTTGTGTTAGTGTTGAAAAACCACTTTTCGCACTTATGTTGGTGCAGGAAACCACTTTTGCACTTGTATTAGTGTGGAAAAAACACTTTTTGCACTTGTGATAGTGTTGAAAAACCACTTTTCGCATTTGTGTTAGTGTTGAAAAACCACTTTTCGCACTTGTGTTAGTGTTGAAAAACCACTTTTCGCACTTGTGTTAGTGTTGAAAAACCACTTTTCGCACGTGTTGGTGCAGGAAACCACATTTGCACTTGTATTAGTGTGGAAAAAACACTTTTCGCACTTGTGTTAGTGTTGAAAAACCACTTTTCACACTTGTGTTAGTGTTGAAAAACCACTTTTCACACTTGTGTTGGTGCAGGAAACCACTTTTGCACTTGTATTAGTGTGGAAAAAACACGTTTTGCACTTGTGATAGTGTTGAAAACCACTTTTCGCACTTGTGTTAGTGTTGAAAAACCACTTTTCGCACTTGTGTTGGTGCAGGAAACCACTTTTGCACTTGTATTAGTGTGGAAAAAACAGTTTTCGCACTTGTGTTAGTGTTGAAAAACCACTTTTCGCACTTGTGTTAGTGTTGAAAAACCACTTTTCGCACTTGTGTTTGTGTTGAAAAACCCCTTTTCGCACTTGTATTAGTGTGGAAAACACACTTTTCGCACTTGTGTTGGTGCAGGAAACCACTTTTGCACTTGCATTAGTGTGGAAAAAACACTTTTCGCACTTGTGTTCGTGTTGAAAAACCACTTTTCGCACGTGTGTTAGTGTTGAAAAACCACTTTTCGCACTTGTGTTGGTGCAGGAAACCATTTTTGCACTTGTATTAGTGTGGAAAAACCACTTTTCGCACTTGTGTTAGTGTTGAAAAACCACTTTTCGCACTTGTGTTAGTGTTGAAAAACCACTTTTCGCACTTGTGTTAGTGTTGAAAAACCACTTTTCGCACTTGTGTTTGTGTTGAAAAACCACTTTTCGCACTTGTATTAGTGTGGAAAACCACTTTTCGCACTTGTGTTGGTGCAGGAAACCACCTTTGCACTTGTATTAGTGTGGAAAAAACACTTTTCGCACTTGTGTTAGTGTGGAAAAACCACTTTTCGCACTTGTGTTCGTGCAGGAAACCACTTTTGCACTTGTATTAGTGTGGAAAAAACACTTTTTGCACTCGTGATAGTGTTGAAAAACCACTTTTCGCACTTGTGTTAGTGTTGAAAAAACACATTTCGCACTTGTGTTAGTGTTGAAAAACCACTTTTCGCGCTTGTGTTGGTGCAGGAAACCACTTTTGCACTTGTATTAGTGTGGAAAAACCACTTTTCGCACTTGTGATAGTGTTGAAAAACCACTTTTCGCACTTGTGTTAGTGTTGAAAAACCACTTTTCGCACTTGTGTTCGTGTTGAAAAACCACTTTTCGCACTTGTGTTGGTGCAGGAAACCACTTCTGCACTTGTATTAGTGTGGAAAAAACACGTTTTGCACTTGTGATAGTGTTGAAAAACCACTTTTTGCACTTGTGTTCGTGTTGAAAAACCACTTTTCGCACTTGTGTTGGTGCAGCAAACCACTTCTGCACTTGTATTAGTGTGGAAAAAACACTTTTTGCACTTGTGATAGTGTTGAAAAACCACTTTTCGCACTTGTGTTAGTGTTGAAAAACCACATTTCGCACTTGTGTTTGTGTTGAAAAACCACTTTTCGCACTTGTATTAGTGTGGAAAACCACTTTTCGCACTTGTGTTGGTGCAGGAAACCACCTTTGCACTTGTATTAGTGTGGAAAAAACACTTTTCGCACTTGTGTTAGTGTGGAAAAACCACTTTTCGCACTTGTGTTCGTGCAGGAAACCACTTTTGCACTTGTATTAGTGTGGAAAAAACACTTTTTGCACTCGTGATAGTGTTGAAAAACCACTTTTCGCACTTGTGTTAGTGTTGAAAAAACACATTTCGCACTTGTGTTAGTGTTGAAAAACCACTTTTCGCGCTTGTGTTGGTGCAGGAAACCACTTTTGCACTTGTATTAGTGTGGAAAAACCACTTTTCGCACTTGTGATAGTGTTGAAAAACCACTTTTCGCACTTGTGTTAGTGTTGAAAAACCACTTTTCGCACTTGTGTTCGTGTTGAAAAACCACTTTTCGCACTTGTGTTGGTGCAGGAAACCACTTCTGCACTTGTATTAGTGTGGAAAAAACACGTTTTGCACTTGTGATAGTGTTGAAAAACCACTTTTCGCACTTGTGTTCGTGTTGAAAAACCACTTTTCGCACTTGTGTTGGTGCAGCAAACCACTTCTGCACTTGTATTAGTGTGGAAAAAACACTTTTTGCACTTGTGATAGTGTTGAAAAACCACTTTTCGCACTTGTGTTAGTGTTGAAAAACCACTTTTCACACTTGTGTTGGTGCAGGAAACCACTTTTGCACTTGTATTAGTGTGGAAAAACCACTTTTCGCACTTGTGTTAGTGTTGAAAAACCACTTTTCGCACTTGTGTTCGTGTTGAAAAACCACTTTTCGCACGTGTGTTAGTGTTGAAAAACCACTTTTCGCACTTGTGTTGGTGCAGGAAACCACTTTTGCACTTGTATTAGTGTGGAAAAACCACTTTTCGCACTTGTGTTAGTGTTGAAAAACCACTTTTCGCACTTGTGTTAGTGTTGAAAAACCACTTTTCGCACTTGTGTTGGTGCAGGAAACCACTTTTGCACTTGTATTAGTGTGGAAAAAACACTTTTTGCACTTGTGATAGTGTTGAAAAACCACTTTTCGCACTTGTGTTAGTGTTGAAAAACCACTTTTCGCACTTGTGTTGGTGCAGGAAACCACTTTTGCACTTGTATTAGTGTGGAAAAACCACTTTTCGCACTTGTTTTAGTGTTGAAAAACCACTTTTCGCACTTGTGTTAGTGTGGAAAAAACACTTTTCGCACTTGTGTTAGTGTTGAAAAACCACTTTTCGCACTTGTGTTAGTGTTGAAAAACCACTTTTTGCACTTGTGTTGGTGCAGGAAAACCACTTTTTGCACTTGTATTAGTGTGGAAAAACCATTTTTCACACTTGTGTTAGTGTTGAAAAACCACTTTTCGCACTTGTGTTAGTGTTGAAAAACCACTTTTCGCACTTGTGTTTGTGTTGAAAAACCACTTTTCGCACTTGTATTATTGTGGAAAACCACTTTTCGCACTTGTGTTGGTGCAGGAAACCACCTTTGCACTTGTATTAGTGTGGAAAAAACACTTTTCGCACTTGTGTTAGTGTGGAAAAACCACTTTTCGCACTTGTGTTCGTGCAGGAAACCACTTTTGCACTTGTATTAGTGTGGAAAAAACACTTTTTGCACTCGTGATAGTGTTGAAAAACCACTTTTCGCACTTGTGTTAGTGTTGAAAAACCACATTTCGCACTTGTGTTAGTGTTGAAAAACCACTTTTCGCACTTGTGTTGGTGCAGGAAACCACTTTTGCACTTGTATTAGTGTGGAAAAACCACTTTTCGCACTTGTGATAGTGTTGAAAAACCACTTTTAGCACTTGTGTTAGTGTTGAAAAACCACTTTTCGCACTTGTGTTCGTGTTGAAAAACCACTTTTCGCACTTGTGTTGGTGCAGGAAACCACTTCTGCACTTGTATTAGTGTGGAAAAAACACGTTTTGCACTTGTGATAGTGTTGAAAAACCACTTTTCGCACTTGTGTTCGTGTTGAAAAACCACTTTTCGCACTTGTGTTGGTGCAGGAAACCACTTCTGCACTTGTATTAGTGTGGAAAAAACACTTTTTGCACTTGTGATAGTGTTGAAAAACCACTTTTCGCACTTGTGTTAGTGTTGAAAAACCACTTTTCGCACTTGTGTTGGTGCAGGAAACCACTTTTGCACTTGTATTAGTGTGGAAAAACCACTTTTCGCACTTGTGTTAGTGTTGAAAAACCACTTTTCGCACTTGTGTTCGTGTTGAAAAACCACTTTTCGCACGTGTGTTAGTGTTGAAAAACCACTTTTCGCACTTGTGTTGGTGCAGGAAACCACTTTTGCACTTGTATTGGTGTGGAAAAACCACTTTTCGCACTTGTGTTAGTGTTGAAAAACCACTTTTCGCACTTGTGTTAGTGTTGAAAAACAACTTTTCGCACTTGTGTTGGTGCAGGAAACCACTTTTGCACTTGTATTAGTGTGGAAAAAACACTTTTTGCACTTGTGATAGTGTTGAAAAACCACTTTTCGCACTTGTGTTAGTGTTGAAAAACCACTTTTCGCACTTGTGTTGGTGCAGGAAACCACTTTTGCACTTGTATTAGTGTGGAAAAACCACTTTTCGCACTTGTTTTAGTGTTGAAAAACCACTTTTCGCACTTGTGTTAGTGTTGAAAAACCACATTTCGCACTTGTGTTAGTGTTGAAAAACCACTATTCGCACTTGTGTTAGTGTTGAAAAACCACTTTTCGCACTTGTGTTGGTGCAGGAAACCACATTTGCACTTGTATTAGTGTGGAAAAAACACTTTTCGCACTTGTGTTAGTGTTGAAAAACCACTTTTCGCACTTGTGTTAGTGTTGAAAAACCACTTTTCGCACTTGTGTTGGTGCAGGAAACCACTTTTGCACTTGTATTAGTGTGGAAAAACCACTTTTCGCACTTGTGTTAGTGTTGAAAAACCACTTTTCGCACTTGTGTTCGTGTTGAAAAACCACTTTTCGCACGTGTGTTAGTGTTGAAAAACCACTTTTCGCACTTGTGTTGGTGCAGGAAACCACTTTTGCACTTGTATTAGTGTGGAAAAACCACTTTTCGCACTTGTGTTAGTGTTGAAAAACCACTTTTCGCACTTGTGTTAGTGTTGAAAAACCACTTTTCGCACTTGTGTTGGTGCAGGAAACCACTTTTGCACTTGTATTAGTGTGGAAAAAACACTTTTTGCACTTGTGATAGTGTTGAAAAACCACTTTTCGCACTTGTGTTAGTGTTGAAAAACCACTTTTCGCACTTGTGTTGGTGCAGGAAACCACTTTTGCACTTGTATTAGTGTGGAAAAACCACTTTTCGCACTTGTTTTAGTGTTGAAAAACCACTTTTCGCACTTGTGTTAGTGTGGAAAAAACACTTTTCGCACTTGTGTTAGTGTTGAAAAACCACTTTTCGCACTTGTGTTAGTGTTGAAAAACCACTTTTTGCACTTGTGTTGGTGCAGGAAAACCACTTTTTGCACTTGTATTAGTGTGGAAAAACCATTTTTCACACTTGTGTTAGTGTTGAAAAACCACTTTTCGCACTTGTGTTAGTGTTGAAAAACCACTTTTCGCACTTGTGTTTGTGTTGAAAAACCACTTTTCGCACTTGTATTAGTGTGGAAAACCACTTTTCGCACTTGTGTTGGTGCAGGAAACCACCTTTGCACTTGTATTAGTGTGGAAAAAACACTTTTCGCACTTGTGTTAGTGTGGAAAAACCACTTTTCGCACTTGTGTTCGTGCAGGAAACCACTTTTGCACTTGTATTAGTGTGGAAAAAACACTTTTTGCACTCGTGATAGTGTTGAAAAACCACTTTTCGCACTTGTGTTAGTGTTGAAAAACCACATTTCGCACTTGTGTTAGTGTTGAAAAACCACTTTTCGCACTTGTGTTGGTGCAGGAAACCACTTTTGCACTTGTATTAGTGTGGAAAAACCACTTTTCGCACTTGTGATAGTGTTGAAAAACCACTTTTAGCACTTGTGTTAGTGTTGAAAAACCACTTTTCGCACTTGTGTTCGTGTTGAAAAACCACTTTTCGCACTTGTGTTGGTGCAGGAAACCACTTCTGCACTTGTATTAGTGTGGAAAAAACACGTTTTGCACTTGTGATAGTGTTGAAAAACCACTTTTCGCACTTGTGTTCGTGTTGAAAAACCACTTTTCGCACTTGTGTTGGTGCAGGAAACCACTTCTGCACTTGTATTAGTGTGGAAAAAACACTTTTTGCACTTGTGATAGTGTTGAAAAACCACTTTTCGCACTTGTGTTAGTGTTGAAAAACCACTTTTCGCACTTGTGTTGGTGCAGGAAACCACTTTTGCACTTGTATTAGTGTGGAAAAACCACTTTTCGCACTTGTGTTAGTGTTGAAAAACCACTTTTCGCACTTGTGTTCGTGTTGAAAAACCACTTTTCGCACGTGTGTTAGTGTTGAAAAACCACTTTTCGCACTTGTGTTGGTGCAGGAAACCACTTTTGCACTTGTATTAGTGTGGAAAAACCACTTTTCGCACTTGTGTTAGTGTTGAAAAACCACTTTTCGCACTTGTGTTAGTGTTGAAAAACAACTTTTCGCACTTGTGTTGGTGCAGGAAACCACTTTTGCACTTGTATTAGTGTGGAATAAACACTTTTTGCACTTGTGATAGTGTTGAAAAACCACTTTTCGCACTTGTGTTAGTGTTGAAAAACCACTTTTCGCACTTGTGTTGGTGCAGGAAACCACTTTTGCACTTGTATTAGTGTGGAAAAACCACTTTTCGCACTTGTTTTAGTGTTGAAAAACCACTTTTCGCACTTGTGTTAGTGTTGAAAAACCACATTTCGCACTTGTGTTAGTGTTGAAAAACCACTATTCGCACTTGTGTTAGTGTTGAAAAACCACTTTTCGCACTTGTGTTGGTGCAGGAAACCACATTTGCACTTGTATTAGTGTGGAAAAAACACTTTTCGCACTTGTGTTAGTGTTGAAAAACCACTTTTCGCACTTGTGTTAGTGTTGAAAAACCACTTTTCGCACTTGTGTTGGTGCAGGAAAACCACTTTTTGCACTTGTATTAGTGTGGAAAAACCATTTTTCACACTTGTGTTAGTGTTGAAAAACCACTTTTCGCACTTGTGTTAGTGTTGAAAAACCACTTTTCGCACGTGTGTTAGTGTTGAAAAACCACTTTTCGCACTTGTGTTGGTGCAGGAAACCACATTTGCACTTGTATTAGTGTGGAAAAACAACTTTTTGCACTTGTGATAGTGTTGAAAAACCACTTTTCGCACTTGTGATAGTGTTGAAAAACCACTTTTTGCACTTGTGTTAGTGTTGAAAAACCACTTTTCGCACTTGTGATAGTGTTGAAAAACCACTTTTCGCACTTGTGTTGGTGCAGGAAACCACTTTTGCACTTGTATTAGTGTTGAAAAAACACGTTTTGCACTTGTGATAGTGTTGAAAAACCACTTTTCGCACTTGTGTTAGTGTTGAAAAACCACTTTTCGCACTTGTGTTGGTGCAGGAAACCACTTTTGCACTTGTATTAGTGTGGAAAAAACACTTTTTGCACTTGTGATAGTGTTGAAAAACCACATTTCGCACTTGTGTTATTGTTGAAAAACCACTTTTCGCACTTGTGTTAGTGTTGAAAAACCACTTTTCGCACTTGTGTTGGTGCAGGAAACCACTTTTGCACTTGTATTTGTGTGGAAAAAACACTTTTCGCACTTGTGTTAGTGTTGAAAAACCACTTTTCGCACTTGTGTTGGTGCAGGAAACCACTTTTGCACTTGTATTAGTGTGGAAAAACCACTTTTCGCACTTGTGTTAGTGTTGAAAAACCACTTTTCGCATTTGTGTTAGTGTTGAAAAACCACTTTTCGTACTTGTGTTAGTGTTGAAAAACCACTTTTCGCACTTGTGTTAGTGTTGAAAAACCACTTTTCGCACTTGTGTTGGTGCAGGAAACCACATTTGCACTTGTATTAGTGTGGAAAAAACACTTTTCGCACTTGTGTTAGTGTTGAAAAACCACTTTTCGCACTTGTGTTAGTGTTGAAAACCACTTTTCGCACTTGTGTTGGTGCAGGAAACCACTTTTGCACTGTATTAGTGTGGAAAAAACACTTTTCGCACTTGTGTTGGTGTTTAAAAACCACTTTTCGCACTTGTGTTAGTGTTGAAAAACCACTTTTCGCACTTGTGTTGGTGCACGAAACCACTTTTGCACTTGTATTTGTGTGGAAAAAACACTTTTCGCACTTGTGTTAGTGTTGAAAAACCACTTTTCGCACTTGTGTTAGTGTTGAAAAACCACTTTTCGCACTTATGTTGGTGCAGGAAACCACTTTTGCACTTGTATTAGTGTGGAAAAAACACTTTTTGCACTTGTGATAGTGTTGAAAAACCACTTTTCGCATTTGTGTTAGTGTTGAAAAACCACTTTTCGCACTTGTGTTAGTGTTGAAAAACCACTTTTCGCACTTGTGTTAGTGTTGAAAAACCACTTTTCGCACGTGTTGGTGCAGGAAACCACATTTGCACTTGTATTAGTGTGGAAAAAACACTTTTCGCACTTGTGTTAGTGTTGAAAAACCACTTTTCACACTTGTGTTAGTGTTGAAAAACCACTTTTCACACTTGTGTTGGTGCAGGAAACCACTTTTGCACTTGTATTAGTGTGGAAAAAACACGTTTTGCACTTGTGATAGTGTTGAAAACCACTTTTCGCACTTGTGTTAGTGTTGAAAAACCACTTTTCGCACTTGTGTTGGTGCAGGAAACCACTTTTGCACTTGTATTAGTGTGGAAAAAACAGTTTTCGCACTTGTGTTAGTGTTGAAAAACCACTTTTCGCACTTGTGTTAGTGTTGAAAAACCACTTTTCGCACTTGTGTTTGTGTTGAAAAACCCCTTTTCGCACTTGTATTAGTGTGGAAAAAACACTTTTCGCACTTGTGTTGGTGCAGGAAACCACTTTTGCACTTGCATTAGTGTGGAAAAAACACTTTTCGCACTTGTGTTCGTGTTGAAAAACCACTTTTCGCACGTGTGTTAGTGTTGAAAAACCACTTTTCGCACTTGTGTTGGTGCAGGAAACCACTTTTGCACTTGTATTAGTGTGGAAAAACCACTTTTCGCACTTGTGTTAGTGTTGAAAAACCACTTTTCGCACTTGTGTTAGTGTTGAAAAACCACTTTTCGCACTTGTGTTAGTGTTGAAAAACCACTTTTCGCACTTGTGTTTGTGTTGAAAAACCACTTTTCGCACTTGTATTAGTGTGGAAAACCACTTTTCGCACTTGTGTTGGTGCAGGAAACCACCTTTGCACTTGTATTAGTGTGGAAAAAACACTTTTCGCACTTGTGTTAGTGTGGAAAAACCACTTTTCGCACTTGTGTTCGTGCAGGAAACCACTTTTGCACTTGTATTAGTGTGGAAAAAACACTTTTTGCACTCGTGATAGTGTTGAAAAACCACTTTTCGCACTTGTGTTAGTGTTGAAAAAACACATTTCGCACTTGTGTTAGTGTTGAAAAACCACTTTTCGCGCTTGTGTTGGTGCAGGAAACCACTTTTGCACTTGTATTAGTGTGGAAAAACCACTTTTCGCACTTGTGATAGTGTTGAAAAACCACTTTTCGCACTTGTGTTAGTGTTGAAAAACCACTTTTCGCACTTGTGTTCGTGTTGAAAAACCACTTTTCGCACTTGTGTTGGTGCAGGAAACCACTTCTGCACTTGTATTAGTGTGGAAAAAACACGTTTTGCACTTGTGATAGTGTTGAAAAACCACTTTTCGCACTTGTGTTCGTGTTGAAAAACCACTTTTCGCACTTGTGTTGGTGCAGCAAACCACTTCTGCACTTGTATTAGTGTGGAAAAAACACTTTTTGCACTTGTGATAGTGTTGAAAAACCACTTTTCGCACTTGTGTTAGTGTTGAAAAACCACTTTTCGCACTTGTGTTGGTGCAGGAAACCACTTTTGCACTTGTATTAGTGTGGAAAAAGCACTTTTCGCACTTGTGTTAGTGTTGAAAAACCACTTTTCGCACTTGTGTTCGTGTTGAAAAACCACTTTTCGCACGTGTGTTAGTGTTGAAAAACCACTTTTCGCACTTGTGTTGGTGCAGGAAACCACTTTTGCACTTGTATTAGTGTGGAAAAACCACTTTTCGCACTTGTGTTAGTGTTGAAAAACCACTTTTCGCACTTGTGTTAGTGTTGAAAAACCACTTTTCGCACTTGTGTTGGTGCAGGAAACCACTTTTGCACTTGTATTAGTGTGGAAAAAACACTTTTTGCACTTGTGATAGTGTTGAAAAACCACTTTTCGCACTTGTGTTAGTGTTGAAAAACCACTTTTCGCACTTGTGTTGGTGCAGGAAACCACTTTTGCACTTGTATTAGTGTGGAAAAACCACTTTTCGCACTTGTTTTAGTGTTGAAAAACCACTTTTCGCACTTGTGTTAGTGTGGAAAAAACACTTTTCGCACTTGTGTTAGTGTTGAAAAAACACTTTTCGCACTTGTGTTAGTGTTGAAAAACCACTTTTTGCACTTGTGTTGGTGCAGGAAAACCACTTTTTGCACTTGTATTAGTGTGGAAAAACCATTTTTCACACTTGTGTTAGTGTTGAAAAACCACTTTTCGCACTTGTGTTAGTGTTGAAAAACCACTTTTCGCACTTGTGTTTGTGTTGAAAAACCACTTTTAGCACTTGTATTAGTGTGGAAAACCACTTTTCGCACTTGTGTTGGTGCAGGAAAACCACCTTTGCACTTGTATTAGTGTGGAAAAAACACTTTTCGCACTTGTGTTAGTGTGGAAAAACCACTTTTCGCACTTGTGTTCGTGCAGGAAACCACTTTTGCACTTGTATTAGTGTGGAAAAAACACTTTTTGCACTCGTGATAGTGTTGAAAAAACCACTTTTCGCACTTGTGTTAGTGTTGAAAAACCACATTTCGCACTTGTGTTAGTGTTGAAAAACCACTTTTCGCACTTGTGTTGGTGCAGGAAACCACTTTTGCACTTGTATTAGTGTGGAAAAACCACTTTTCGCACTTGTGATAGTGTTGAAAAACCACTTTTAGCACTTGTGTTAGTGTTGAAAAACCACTTTTCGCACTTGTGTTCGTGTTGAAAAACCACTTTTCGCACTTGTGTTGGTGCAGGAAACCACTTCTGCACTTGTATTAGTGTGGAAAAAACACGTTTTGCACTTGTGATAGTGTTGAAAAACCACTTTTCGCACTTGTGTTCGTGTTGAAAAACCACTTTTCGCACTTGTGTTGGTGCAGGAAACCACTTCTGCACTTGTATTAGTGTGGAAAAAACACTTTTTGCACTTGTGATAGTGTTGAAAAACCACTTTTCGCACTTGTGTTAGTGTTGAAAAACCACTTTTCGCACTTGTGTTGGTGCAGGAAACCACTTTTGCACTTGTATTAGTGTGGAAAAACCACTTTTCGCACTTGTGTTAGTGTTGAAAAACCACTTTTCGCACTTGTGTTCGTGTTGAAAAACCACTTTTCGCACGTGTGTTAGTGTTGAAAAACCACTTTTCGCACTTGTGTTGGTGCAGGAAACCACTTTTGCACTTGTATTAGTGTGGAAAAAACCACTTTTCGCACTTATGTTAGTGTTGAAAAACCACTTTTCGCACTTGTGTTAGTGTTGAAAAACAACTTTTCGCACTTGTGTTGGTGCAGGAAACCACTTTTGCACTTGTATTAGTGTGGAAAAAACACTTTTTGCACTTGTGATAGTGTTGAAAAACCACTTTTCGCACTTGTGTTAGTGTTGAAAAACCACTTTTCGCACTTGTGTTGGTGCAGGAAACCACTTTTGCACTTGTATTAGTGTGGAAAAACCACTTTTCGCACTTGTTTAGTGTTGAAAAAACCACTTTTCGCACTTGTGTTAGTGTTGAAAAACCACATTTCGCACTTGTGTTAGTGTTGAAAAACCACTATTCGCACTTGTGTTAGTGTTGAAAAACCACTTTTCGCACTTGTGTTGGTGCAGGAAACCACATTTGCACTTGTATTAGTGTGGAAAAAACACTTTCGCACTTGTGTTAGTGTTGAAAAACCACTTTTCGCACTTGTGTTAGTGTTGAAAAACCACCTTTTCGCACTTGTGTTGGTGCAGGAAAACCACTTTTTGCACTTGTATTAGTGTGGAAAAACCATTTTTCACACTTGTGTTAGTGTTGAAAAACCACTTTTCGCACTTGTGTTAGTGTTGAAAAACCACTTTTCGCACGTGTGTTAGTGTTGAAAAACCACTTTTCGCACTTGTGTTGGTGCAGGAAACCACATTTGCACTTGTATTAGTGTGGAAAAACAACTTTTTGCACTTGTGATAGTGTTGAAAAACCACTTTTCGCACTTGTGATAGTGTTGAAAAAACCACTTTTTGCACTTGTGTTAGTGTTGAAAACCACTTTTCGCACTTGTGATAGTGTTGAAAAACCACTTTTTCGCACTTGTGTTGGTGCAGGAAACCACTTTTGCACTTGTATTAGTGTTGAAAAAACACGTTTTGCACTTGTGATAGTGTTGAAAAACCACTTTTCGCACTTGTGTTAGTGTTGAAAAACACTTTTCGCACTTGTGTTGGTGCAGGAAACCACTTTTGCACTTATATTAGTGTGGGAAAAAAAACACTTTTTGCACTTGTGATAGTGTTGAAAAACCACATTTCGCACTTGTGTTATTGTTGAAAAACCACTTTTCGCACTTGTGTTAGTGTTGAAAAACCACTTTTCGCACTTGTGTTGGTGCAGGGAAACCACTTTTGCACTTGTATTTGTGTGGAAAAAAACACTTTTTCGCACTTGTGTTAGTGTTGAAAAACCACTTTTCGCACTTGTGTTGGTGCAGGAAACCACTTTTGCACTTGTATTAGTGTGGAAAAACCACTTTTCGCACTTGTGTTAGTGTTGAAAAACCACTTTTCGCATTTGTGTTAGTGTTGAAAAACCACTTTTCGTACTTGTGTTAGTGTTGAAAAACCACTTTTCGCACTTGTGTTAGTGTTGAAAAACCACTTTTCGCACTTGTGTTGGTGCAGGAGAACCACATTTGCACTTGTATTAGTGTGGAAAAAACACTTTTCGCACTTGTGTTAGTGTTGAAAAAACCACTTTTCGCACTTGTGTTAGTGTTGAAAACCACTTTTCGCACTTGTGTTGGTGCAGGAAACCACTTTTGCACTGTATTAGTGTGGAAAAAAACACTTTTCGCACTTGTGTTAGTGTTTAAAAACCACTTTTCGCACTTGTGTTAGTGTTGAAAAACCACTTTTTCGCACTTGTGTTGGTGCAGGAAACCACTTTTCGCACTTGTGTTAGTGTTGAAAAACCACTTTTCGCACTTGTATTAGTGTGGAAAAAACACTTTTTGCACTTGTGATAGTGTTGAAAAACCACATTTCGCACTTGTGTTAGTGTTGAAAAACCACTTTTCGCACTTGTGTTAGTGTTGAAAAACCACTTTTCGCACTTGTGTTGGTGCACGAAACCACTTTTGCACTTGTATTTGTGTGGAAAAAACACTTTTCGCACTTGTGTTAGTGTTGAAAAACCACTTTTCGCACTTGTGTTAGTGTTGAAAAACCACTTTTCGCACTTGTGTTGGTGCAGGAAACCACTTTTGCACTTGTATTAGTGTGGAAAAAACACTTTTTGCACTTGTGATAGTGTTGAAAAACCACTTTTCGCATTTGTGTTAGTGTTGAAAAACCACTTTTCGCACTTGTGTTAGTGTTGAAAAACCACTTTTCGCACTTGTGTTAGTGTTGAAAAACCACTTTTCGCACGTGTCGGTGCAGGAAACCACATTTGCACTTGTATTAGTGTGGAAAAAACACTTTTCGCACTTGTGTTAGTGTTGAAAAACCACTTTTCGCACTTGTGTTAGTGTTGAAAAACCACTTTTCACACTTGTGTTGGTGCAGGAAACCACTTTTGCACTTGTATTAGTGTGGAAAAAAACACGTTTTGCACTTGTGATAGTGTTGAAAAACCACTTTCGCACTTGTGTTAGTGTTGAAAAACCACTTTTCGCACTTGTGTTGGTGCAGGAAACCACTTTTGCACTTGTATTAGTGTGGAAAAAACACTTTTTGCACTTGTGATAGTGTTGAAAAACCACATTTCGCACTTGTGTTAGTGTTGAAAAACCACTTTTCGCACTTGTGTTAGTGTTGAAAAACCACTTTTCGCACTTGTGTTGGTGCAGGAAACCACTTTTGCACTTGTATTTGTGTGGAAAAAACACTTTTCGCACTTGTGTTAGTGTTGAAAAACCACTTTTCGCACTTGTGTTAGTGTTGAAAAACCACTTTTCGCACTTGTGTTGGTGCAGGAAACCACTTTTGCACTTGTATTAGTGTGGAAAACCACTTTTCGCACTTGTGTTAGTGTTGAAAAACCACTTTTCGCACTTGTGTTAGTGTTGAAAAACCACTTTTCGCACTTGTGTTAGTGTTGAAAAACCACTTTTCACACTTGCGTTAGTGTTGAAAAACCACTTTTCGCACTTGTGTTGGTGCAGGAAACCACTTTTGCACTTGTATAAGTGTGGAAAAAACACTTTTTGCACTTGTGTTAGTGTTGAAAAACCACTTTTCGCACTTGTGTCAGTGTTGAAAAACCACTTTTCGCACTTGTGTTAGTGTTGAAAAACCACTTTTCGCACTTGTGTTTGTGTTGAAAAACCACTTTTCGCACTTGTATTAGTGTGGAAAAACCACTTTTCGCACTTGTGTTGGTGCAGGAAACCACCTTTGCACTTGTATTAGTGTGGAAAAAACAGTTTTCGCACTTGTGTTAGTGTTGAAAAACCACTTTTCGCACTTGTGTTAGTGTTGAAAAACCACTTTTCGCACTTGTGTTTGTGTTGAAAAACCCCTTTTCGCACTTGTATTAGTGTGGAAAAAACACTTTTCGCACTTGTGTTGGTGCAGGAAACCACTTTTGCACTTGCATTAGTGTGGAAAAAACACTTTTTGCACTTGTGATAGTGTTGAAAACCCACTTTTCGCACTAGTGTTTAGTGTTGAAAAACCACTTTTCGCACTTGTGTTGGTGCAGGAAACACTTTTGCACTTGTATTAGTGTGGAAAACCACTTTTTGCACTTGTGATAGTGTTGAAAAACCACTTTTCGCACTTGTGTTAGTGTTGAAAAACCACTTTTGGCACTTGTGTTAGTGTTGAAAAACCACTTTTCGCACTTGTGTTAGTGTTGAAAAACCACTTTTCGCACTTGTGTTGGTGCAGGAAACCACTTTTGCACTTGCATTAGTGTGGAAAAAACACTTTTTGCACTTGTGATAGTGTTGAAAAACCACTTTTCGCACTTGTGTTAGTGTTGAAAAACCACTTTTCGCACTTGTGTTGGTGCAGGAAACCACTTTTGCACTTGTATTAGTGTGGAAAAACCACTTTTCGCACTTGTGATAGTGTTGAAAAACCACTTTTTGCACTTGTGTTAGTGTTGAAAAACCACTTTTCGCACTTGTGTTTGTGTTGAAAAACCACTTTTCACACTTGTGTTGGTGCAGGAAACCACATTTGCACTTGTATTTGTGTGGAAAAAACACGTTTTGCACTTGTGATAGTGTTGAAAAACCATTTTTCGCACTTGTGTTAGTGTTGAAAAACCACTTTTCGCACCTGTGTTAGTGTTGAAAAACCACTTTTCGCACTTGTGTTGGTGCAGGAAACCACTTTTGCACTTGTATTAGTGTGGAAAAAACACTTTTCGCACTTGTGTTAGTGTTGATAAACTACTTTTCGCACTTGTGTTAGTGTTGAAAAGCCACTTTTCGCACTTGTGTTGGTGCAGGAAACCACTTTTGCACTTGTATTAGTGTGGAAAAAACACTTTTTGCACTCGTGATAGTGTTGAAAAACCACTTTTCGCACTTGTGTTAGTGTTGAAAAACCACATTTCGCACTTGCGTTAGTGTTGAAAAACCACTTTTCGCACTTGTGTTGGTGCAGGAAACCACTTTTGCACTTGTATTAGTGTGGAAAAACCACTTTTCGCACTTGTGATAGTGTTGAAAAACCACTTTTTGCACTTGTGTTAGTGTTGAAAAACCACTTTTCGCACTTGTGTTAGTGTTGAAAAACCACTTTTCGCACTTGTGTTCGTGTTGAAAAACCACTTTTCGCACTTGTGTTGGTGTAGGAAACCACTTCTGCACTTGTATTAGTGTGGAAAAAACACGTTTTGCACTTGTGATAGTGTTGAAAAACCACTTTTCGCACTTGTGTTCGTGTTGAAAAACCACTTTTCGCACTTGTGTTGGTGCAGGAAGCCACTTCTGCACTTGTATTAGTGTGGAAAAAACACTTTTTGCACTTGTGATAGTGTTGAAAAACCACTTTTCGCACTTGTGTTAGTGTTGAAAAACCACTTTTCGCACTTGTGTTGGTGCAGGAAACCACTTTTGCACTTGTATTAGTGTGGAAAAACCACTTTTCGCACTTGTGTTAGTGTTGAAAAACCACTTTTCGCAGTTGTGTTCGTGTTGAAAAACCACTTTTCGCACGTGTGTTAGTGTTGAAAAACCACTTTTCGCACTTGTGTTGGTGCAGGAAACCACTTTTGCACTTGTATTAGTGTGGAAAAACCACTTTTCGCACTTGTGTTAGTGTTGAAAAACCACTTTTCGCACTTGTGTTGGTGCAGGAAACCACTTTTGCACTTGTATTAGTGTGGAAAAAACACTTTTTGCACTTGTGATAGTGTTGAAAAACCACTTTTCACACTTGTGTTCGTGTTGAAAAACCACTTTTCGCACGTGTGTTAGTGTTGAAAAACCACTTTTCGCACTTGTGTTGGTGCAGGAAACCACTTTTGCACTTGTATTAGTGTGGAAAAACCACTTTTCGCACTTGTGTTAGTGTTGAAAAACCACTTTTCGCACTTGTGTTAGTGTTGAAAAACAACTTTTCGCACTTGTGTTGGTGCAGGAAACCACTTTTGCACTTGTATTAGTGTGGAAAAAACACTTTTTGCACTTGTGATAGTGTTGAAAAACCACTTTTCGCACTTGTGTTAGTGTTGAAAAACCACTTTTCGCACTTGTGTTGGTGCAGGAAACCACTTTTGCACTTGTATTAGTGTGGAAAAACCACTTTTCACACTTGTTTTAGTGTTGAAAAACCACTTTTCGCACTTGTGTTAGTGTTGAAAAACCACATTTCGCACTTGTGTTAGTGTTGAAAAACCACTATTCGCACTTGTGTTAGTGTTGAAAAACGACTTTTCGCACTTGTGTTGGTGCAGGAAACCACTTTTGCACTTGTATTAGTGTGGAAAAAACACTTTTTGCACTTGTGATAGTGTTGAAAAACCACATTTCGCACTTGTGTTAGTGTTGAAAAACCACTTTTCGCACTTGTGTTAGTGTTGAAAAACCACTTTTCGCACTTGTGTTGGTGCACGAAACCACTTTTGCACTTGTATTTGTGTGGAAAAAACACTTTTCGCACTTGTGTTAGTGTTGAAAAACCACTTTTCGCACTTGTGTTAGTGTTGAAAAACCACTTTTCGCACTTGTGTTGGTGCAGGAAACCACTTTTGCACTTGTATTAGTGTGGAAAAAACACTTTTCGCATTTGTGTTAGTGTTGAAAAACCACTTTTCGCACTTGTGTTAGTGTTGAAAAACCACTTTTCGCACTTGTGTTAGTGTTGAAAAACCACTTTTCGCACGTGTCGGTGCAGGAAACCACATTTGCACTTGTATTAGTGTGGAAAAAACACTTTTCGCACTTGTGTTAGTGTTGAAAAACCACTTTTCGCACTTGTGTTAGTGTTGAAAAACCACTTTTCACACTTGTGTTGGTGCAGGAAACCACTTTTGCACTTGTATTAGTGTGGAAAAAACACGTTTTGCACTTGTGATAGTGTTGAAAAACCACTTTTCGCACTTGTGTTAGTGTTGAAAAACCACTTTTCGCACTTGTGTTGGTGCAGGAAACCACTTTTGCACTTGTATTAGTGTGGAAAAAACACTTTTTGCACTTGTGATAGTGTTGAAAAACCACATTTCGCACTTGTGTTAGTGTTGAAAAACCACTTTTCGCACTTGTGTTAGTGTTGAAAAACCACTTTTCGCACTTGTGTTGGTGCAGGAAACCACTTTTGCACTTGTATTTGTGTGGAAAAAACACTTTTCGCACTTGTGTTAGTGTGGAAAAACCACTTTTCGCACTTGTGTTCGTGCAGGAAACCACTTTTGCACTTGTATTAGTGTGGAAAAAACACTTTTTGCACTCGTGATAGTGTTGAAAAACCACTTTTCGCACTTGTGTTAGTGTTGAAAAACCACATTTCGCACTTGTGTTAGTGTTGAAAAACCACTTTTCGCACTTGTGTTGGTGCAGGAAACCACTTTTGCACTTGTATTAGTGTGGAAAAACCACTTTTCGCACTTGTGATAGTGTTGAAAAACCACTTTTAGCACTTGTGTTAGTGTTGAAAAACCACTTTTCGCACTTGTGTTCGTGTTGAAAAACCACTTTTCGCACTTGTGTTGGTGCAGGAAACCACTTCTGCACTTGTATTAGTGTGGAAAAAACACGTTTTGCACTTGTGATAGTGTTGAAAAACCACTTTTCGCACTTGTGTTCGTGTTGAAAAACCACTTTTCGCACTTGTGTTGGTGCAGGAAACCACTTCTGCACTTGTATTAGTGTGGAAAAAACACTTTTTGCACTTGTGATAGTGTTGAAAAACCACTTTTCGCACTTGTGTTAGTGTTGAAAAACCACTTTTCGCACTTGTATTAGTGTTGAAAAACCACTTTTCGCACTTGTGTTGGTGCAGGAAACCACTTTTGCACTTGTATTTGTGTGGAAAAAACACTTTTCGCACTTGTGTTAGTGTGGAAAAACCACTTTTCGCACTTGTGTTCGTGCAGGAAACCACTTTTGCACTTGTATTAGTGTGGAAAAAACACTTTTTGCACTCGTGATAGTGTTGAAAAACCACTTTTCGCACTTGTGTTAGTGTTGAAAAACCACATTTCGCACTTGTGTTAGTGTTGAAAAACCACTTTTCGCACTTGTGTTGGTGCAGGAAACCACTTTTGCACTTGTATTAGTGTGGAAAAACCACTTTTCGCACTTGTGATAGTGTTGAAAAACCACTTTTAGCACTTGTGTTAGTGTTGAAAAACCACTTTTCGCACTTGTGTTCGTGTTGAAAAACCACTTTTCGCACTTGTGTTGGTGCAGGAAACCACTTCTGCACTTGTATTAGTGTGGAAAAAACACTTTTTGCACTTGTGATAGTGTTGAAAAACCACTTTTCGCACTTGTGTTAGTGTTGAAAAACCACTTTTCGCACTTGTGTTGGTGCAGGAAACCACTTTTGCACTTGTATTAGTGTGGAAAAACCACTTTTCGCCCTTGTGTTAGTGTTGAAAAACCACTTTTCGCACTTGTGTTCGTGTTGAAAAACCACTTTTCGCACGTGTGTTAGTGTTGAAAAACCACTTTTCGCACTTGTGTTGGTGCAGGAAACCACTTTTGCACTTGTATTAGTGTGGAAAAACCACTTTTCGCACTTGTGTTAGTGTTGAAAAACCACTTTTCGCACTTGTGTTAGTGTTGAAAAACAACTTTTCGCACTTGTGTTGGTGCAGGAAACCACTTTTGCACTTGTATTAGTGTGGAAAAAACACTTTTTGCACTTGTGATAGTGTTGAAAAACCACTTTTCGCACTTGTGTTAGTGTTGAAAAACCACTTTTCGCACTTGTGTTGGTGCAGGAAACCACTTTTGCACTTGTATTAGTGTGGAAAAACCACTTTTCGCACTTGTTTTAGTGTTGAAAAACCACTTTTCGCACTTGTGTTAGTGTTGAAAAACCACATTTCGCACTTGTGTTAGTGTTGAAAAACCACTATTCGCACTTGTGTTAGTGTTGAAAAACCACTTTTCGCACTTGTGTTGGTGCAGGAAACCACATTTGCACTTGTATTAGTGTGGAAAAAACACTTTTCGCACTTGTGTTAGTGTTGAAAAACCACTTTTCGCACTTGTGTTAGTGTTGAAAAACCACTTTTCGCACTTGTGTTGGTGCAGGAAAACCACTTTTTGCACTTGTATTAGTGTGGAAAAACCATTTTTCACACTTGTGTTAGTGTTGAAAAACCACTTTTCGCACTTGTGTTAGTGTTGAAAAACCACTTTTCGCACGTGTGTTAGTGTTGAAAAACCACTTTTCGCACTTGTGTTGGTGCAGGAAACCACATTTGCACTTGTATTAGTGTGGAAAAACAACTTTTTGCACTTGTGATAGTGTTGAAAAACCACTTTTCGCACTTGTGATAGTGTTGAAAAACCACTTTTTGCACTTGTGTTAGTGTTGAAAAACCACTTTTCGCACTTGTGATAGTGTTGAAAAACCACTTTTCGCACTTGTGTTGGTGCAGGAAACCACTTTTGCACTTGTATTAGTGTTGAAAAAACACGTTTTGCACTTGTGATAGTGTTGAAAAACCACTTTTCGCACTTGTGTTAGTGTTGAAAAACCACTTTTCGCACTTGTGTTGGTGCAGGAAACCACTTTTGCACTTGTATTAGTGTGGAAAAAACACTTTTTGCACTTGTGATAGTGTTGAAAAACCACATTTCGCACTTGTGTTATTGTTGAAAAACCACGTTTCGCACTTGTGTTAGTGTTGAAAAACCACTTTTCGCACTTGTGTTGGTGCAGGAAACCACTTTTGCACTTGTATTTGTGTGGAAAAAACACTTTTCGCACTTGTGTTAGTGTTGAAAAACCACTTTTCGCACTTGTATTGGTGCAGGAAACCACTTTTGCACTTGTATTAGTGTGGAAAAACCACTTTTCGCACTTGTGTTAGTGTTGAAAAACCACTTTTCGCATTTGTGTTAGTGTTGAAAAACCACTTTTCGTACTTGTGTTAGTGTTGAAAAACCACTTTTCGCACTTGTGTTAGTGTTGAAAAACCACTTTTCGCACTTGTGTTGGTGCAGGAAACCACATTTGCACTTGTATTAGTGTGGAAAAAACACTTTTTGCACTCGTGATAGTGTTGAAAAACCACTTTTCGCACTTGTGTTAGTGTTGAAAAAACACATTTCGCACTTGTGTTAGTGTGGAAAAACCACTTTTCGCACTTGTGTTCGTGCAGGAAACCACTTTTGCACTTGTATTAGTGTGGAAAAAACACTTTTTGCACTCGTGATAGTGTTGAAAAACCACTTTTCGCACTTGTGTTAGTGTTGAAAAACCACATTTCGCACTTGTGTTAGTGTTGAAAAACCACTTTTCGCACTTGTGTTGGTGCAGGAAACCACTTTTGCACTTGTATTAGTGTGGAAAAACCACTTTTCGCACTTGTGATAGTGTTGAAAAACCACTTTTAGCACTTGTGTTAGTGTTGAAAAACCACTTTTCGCACTTGTGTTCGTGTTGAAAAACCACTTTTCGCACTTGTGTTGGTGCAGGAAACCACTTCTGCACTTGTATTAGTGTGGAAAAAACACGTTTTGCACTTGTGATAGTGTTGAAAAACCACTTTTCGCACTTGTGTTCGTGTTGAAAAACCACTTTTCGCACTTGTGTTGGTGCAGGAAACCACTTCTGCACTTGTATTAGTGTGGAAAAAACACTTTTTGCACTTGTGATAGTGTTGAAAAACCACTTTTCGCACTTGTGTTAGTGTTGAAAAACCACTTTTCGCACTTGTATTAGTGTTGAAAAACCACTTTTCGCACTTGTGTTGGTGCAGGAAACCACTTTTGCACTTGTATTTGTGTGGAAAAAACACTTTTCGCACTTGTGTTAGTGTGGAAAAACCACTTTTCGCACTTGTGTTCGTGCAGGAAACCACTTTTGCACTTGTATTAGTGTGGAAAAAACACTTTTTGCACTCGTGATAGTGTTGAAAAACCACTTTTCGCACTTGTGTTAGTGTTGAAAAACCACATTTCGCACTTGTGTTAGTGTTGAAAAACCACTTTTCGCACTTGTGTTGGTGCAGGAAACCACTTTTGCACTTGTATTAGTGTGGAAAAACCACTTTTCGCACTTGTGATAGTGTTGAAAAACCACTTTTAGCACTTGTGTTAGTGTTGAAAAACCACTTTTCGCACTTGTGTTCGTGTTGAAAAACCACTTTTCGCACTTGTGTTGGTGCAGGAAACCACTTCTGCACTTGTATTAGTGTGGAAAAAACACTTTTTGCACTTGTGATAGTGTTGAAAAACCACTTTTCGCACTTGTGTTAGTGTTGAAAAACCACTTTTCGCACTTGTGTTGGTGCAGGAAACCACTTTTGCACTTGTATTAGTGTGGAAAAACCACTTTTCGCCCTTGTGTTAGTGTTGAAAAACCACTTTTCGCACTTGTGTTCGTGTTGAAAAACCACTTTTCGCACGTGTGTTAGTGTTGAAAAACCACTTTTCGCACTTGTGTTGGTGCAGGAAACCACTTTTGCACTTGTATTAGTGTGGAAAAACCACTTTTCGCACTTGTGTTAGTGTTGAAAAACCACTTTTCGCACTTGTGTTAGTGTTGAAAAACAACTTTTCGCACTTGTGTTGGTGCAGGAAACCACTTTTGCACTTGTATTAGTGTGGAAAAAACACTTTTTGCACTTGTGATAGTGTTGAAAAACCACTTTTCGCACTTGTGTTAGTGTTGAAAAACCACTTTTCGCACTTGTGTTGGTGCAGGAAACCACTTTTGCACTTGTATTAGTGTGGAAAAACCACTTTTCGCACTTGTTTTAGTGTTGAAAAACCACTTTTCGCACTTGTGTTAGTGTTGAAAAACCACATTTCGCACTTGTGTTAGTGTTGAAAAACCACTATTCGCACTTGTGTTAGTGTTGAAAAACCACTTTTCGCACTTGTGTTGGTGCAGGAAACCACATTTGCACTTGTATTAGTGTGGAAAAAACACTTTTCGCACTTGTGTTAGTGTTGAAAAACCACTTTTCGCACTTGTGTTAGTGTTGAAAAACCACTTTTCGCACTTGTGTTGGTGCAGGAAAACCACTTTTTGCACTTGTATTAGTGTGGAAAAACCATTTTTCACACTTGTGTTAGTGTTGAAAAACCACTTTTCGCACTTGTGTTAGTGTTGAAAAACCACTTTTCGCACGTGTGTTAGTGTTGAAAAACCACTTCTCGCACTTGTGTTGGTGCAGGAAACCACATTTGCACTTGTATTAGTGTGGAAAAACAACTTTTTGCACTTGTGATAGTGTTGAAAAACCACTTTTCGCACTTGTGATAGTGTTGAAAAACCACTTTTCGCACTTGTGTTGGTGCAGGAAACCACTTTTGCACTTGTATTAGTGTTGAAAAAACACGTTTTGCACTTGTGATAGTGTTGAAAAACCACTTTTCGCACTTGTGTTAGTGTTGAAAAACCACTTTTCGCACTTGTGTTGGTGCAGGAAACCACTTTTGCACTTGTATTAGTGTGGAAAAAACACTTTTTGCACTTGTGATAGTGTTGAAAAACCACATTTCGCACTTGTGTTATTGTTGAAAAACCACTTTTCGCACTTGTGTTAGTGTTGAAAAACCACTTTTCGCACTTGTGTTGGTGCAGGAAACCACTTTTGCACTTGTATTTGTGTGGAAAAAACACTTTTCGCACTTGTGTTAGTGTTGAAAAACCACTTTTCGCACTTGTATTGGTGCAGGAAACCACTTTTGCACTTGTATTAGTGTGGAAAAACCACTTTTCGCACTTGTGTTAGTGTTGAAAAACCACTTTTCGCATTTGTGTTAGTGTTGAAAAACCACTTTTCGTACTTGTGTTAGTGTTGAAAAACCACTTTTCGCACTTGTGTTAGTGTTGAAAAACCACTTTTCGCACTTGTGTTGGTGCAGGAAACCACATTTGCACTTGTATTAGTGTGGAAAAAACACTTTTCGCACTTGTGTTAGTGTTGAAAAACCACTTTTCGCACTTGTGTTAGTGTTGAAAACCACTTTTCGCACTTGTGTTGGTGCAGGAAACCACTTTTGCACTGTATTAGTGTGGAAAAAACACTTTTCGCACTTGTGTTAGTGTTCAAAAACCACTTTTCGCACTTGTGTTAGTGTTGAAAAACCACTTTTCGCACTTGTGTTGGTGCAGGAAACCACTTTTGCACTTGTATTAGTGTGGAAAAAACACTTTTTGCACTTGTGATAGTGTTGAAAAACCACATTTCGCACTTGTGTTAGTGTTGAAAAACCACTTTTCGCACTTGTGTTAGTGTTGAAAAACCACTTTTCGCACTTGTGTTGGTGCACGAAACCACTTTTGCACTTGTATTTGTGTGGAAAAAACACTTTTCGCACTTGTGTTAGTGTTGAAAAACCACTTTTCGCACTTGTGTTAGTGTTGAAAAACCACTTTTCGCACTTGTGTTGGTGCAGGAAACCACTTTTGCACTTGTATTAGTGTGGAAAAAACACTTTTTGCACTTGTGATAGTGTTGAAAAACCACTTTTCGCATTTGTGTTAGTGTTGAAAAACCACTTTTCGCACTTGTGTTAGTGTTGAAAAACCACTTTTCGCACTTGTGTTAGTGTTGAAAAACCACTTTTCGCACGTGTCGGTGCAGGAAACCACATTTGCACTTGTATTAGTGTGGAAAAAACACTTTTCGCACTTGTGTTAGTGTTGAAAAACCACTTTTCGCACTTGTGTTAGTGTTGAAAAACCACTTTTCACACTTGTGTTGGTGCAGGAAACCACTTTTGCACTTGTATTAGTGTGGAAAAAACACGTTTTGCACTTGTGATAGTGTTGAAAAACCACTTTTCGCACTTGTGTTAGTGTTGAAAAACCACTTTTCGCACTTGTGTTGGTGCAGGAAACCACTTTTGCACTTGTATTAGTGTGGAAAAAACACTTTTTGCACTTGTGATAGTGTTGAAAAACCACATTTCGCACTTGTGTTAGTGTTGAAAAACCACTTTTCGCACTTGTGTTAGTGTTGAAAAACCACTTTTCGCACTTGTGTTGGTGCAGGAAACCACTTTTGCACTTGTATTTGTGTGGAAAAAACACTTTTCGCACTTGTGTTAGTGTTGAAAAACCACTTTTCGCACTTGTGTTAGTGTTGAAAAACCACTTTTCGCACTTGTGTTGGTGCAGGAAACCACTTTTGCACTTGTATTAGTGTGGAAAACCACTTTTCGCACTTGTGTTAGTGTTGAAAAACCACTTTTCGCACTTGTGTTAGTGTTGAAAAACCACTTTTCGCACTTGTGTTAGTGTTGAAAAACCACTTTTCACACTTGTGTTAGTGTTGAAAAACCACTTTTCGCACTTGTGTTGGTGCAGGAAACCACTTTTGCACTTGTATAAGTGTGGAAAAAACACTTTTTGCACTTGTGTTAGTGTTGAAAAACCACTTTTCGCACTTGTGTCAGTGTTGAAAAACCACTTTTCGCACTTGTGTTAGTGTTGAAAAACCACTTTTCGCACTTGTGTTTGTGTTGAAAAACCACTTTTCGCACTTGTATTAGTGTGGAAAAACCACTTTTCGCACTTGTGTTGGTGCAGGAAACCACCTTTGCACTTGTATTAGTGTGGAAAAAACAGTTTTCGCACTTGTGTTAGTGTTGAAAAACCACTTTTCGCACTTGTGTTAGTGTTGAAAAACCACTTTTCGCACTTGTGTTTGTGTTGAAAAACCCCTTTTCGCACTTGTATTAGTGTGGAAAAAACACTTTTCGCACTTGTGTTGGTGCAGGAAACCACTTTTGCACTTGCATTAGTGTGGAAAAAACACTTTTTGCACTTGTGATAGTGTTGAAAACCCACTTTTCGCACTAGTGTTAGTGTTGAAAAACCACTTTTCGCACTTGTGTTGGTGCAGGAAACCACTTTTGCACTTGTATTAGTGTGGAAAACCACTTTTTGCACTTGTGATAGTGTTGAAAAACCACTTTTCGCACTTGTGTTAGTGTTGAAAAACCACTTTTGGCACTTGTGTTAGTGTTGAAAAACCACTTTTCGCACTTGTGTTAGTGTTGAAAAACCACTTTTCGCACTTGTGTTGGTGCAGGAAACCACTTTTGCACTTGCATTAGTGTGGAAAAA
This sequence comes from Myxine glutinosa, assembly GCF_964187855.1. Taxonomy (NCBI): domain Eukaryota; kingdom Metazoa; phylum Chordata; class Myxini; order Myxiniformes; family Myxinidae; genus Myxine; species Myxine glutinosa. The sequence continues at coordinate 91,043 of NW_027616426.1, read as the reverse complement.
ACACTTTTTGCACTTGTGATAGTGTTGAAAAACCACTTTTCGCACTTGTGTTAGTGTTGAAAAACCACTTTTCGCACTTGTGTTGGTGCAGGAAACCACTTTTGCACTTGTATTAGTGTGGAAAAACCACTTTTCGCACTTGTGATAGTGTTGAAAAACCACTTTTTGCACTTGTGTTAGTGTTGAAAAACCACTTTTCGCACTTGTGTTTGTGTTGAAAAACCACTTTTCACACTTGTGTTGGTGCAGGAAACCACATTTGCACTTGTATTTGTGTGGAAAAAACACGTTTTGCACTTGTGATAGTGTTGAAAAACCATTTTTCGCACTTGTGTTAGTGTTGAAAAACCACTTTTCGCACCTGTGTTAGTGTTGAAAAACCACTTTTCGCACTTGTGTTGGTGCAGGAAACCACTTTTGCACTTGTATTAGTGTGGAAAAAACACTTTTCGCACTTGTGTTAGTGTTGATAAACTACTTTTCGCACTTGTGTTAGTGTTGAAAAGCCACTTTTCGCACTTGTGTTGGTGCAGGAAACCACTTTTGCACTTGTATTAGTGTGGAAAAACACTTTTTGCACTTGTGTTAGTGTTGAAAAACCACTTTTCGCACTTGTGCTAGTGTTGAAAAACCACTTTTCGCACTTGTGTTGGTGCAGGAAACCACTTTTGCACTTGTATTAGTGTGGAAAAAACACTTTTTGCACATGAGATAGTGTTGAAAAGTGGTTTACTGCACCAACACAAGTGCGAAAAGTGGTTTTTCAACACTTTTCAACACAACAACACTTTTTTCAACACTTTCAACACAACAACAACATTTTCGCACTTGTGTTAGTGTTGAAAAACCACTTTTCGCACTTGTGTTGGTGCAGGAAACCACTTTTCGCACTTGTGTTGGTGCAGGAAACCACTTTTGCACTTGTATTAGTGTGGAAAAGCCACTTTTCGCACTTGTGTTAGTGTTGAAAAACGACTTTTCGCACTTGTGTTAGTGTTGAAAAACCACTTTTCGCACTTGTGTTAGTGTTGAAAAACCACTTTTCGCACTTGTGTTAGTGTTGAAAAACCACTTTTCGCACTTGTGTTCGTGTTGAAAAACCACTTTTCGCACTTGTGTTTGTGTTGAAAAACCACTTTTCGCACTTTTATTAGTGTGGAAAAACCACTTTTCGCACTTGTGTTGGTGCAGGAAACCACCTTTGCACTTGTATTAGTGTGGAAAAAACACTTTTCGCACTTGTGTTAGTGTGGAAAAACCACTTTTCGCACTTGTGTTCGTGCAGGAAACCACTTTTGCACTTGTATTAGTGTGGAAAAAACACTTTTTGCACTCGTGATAGTGTTGAAAAACCACTTTTCGCACTTGTGTTAGTGTTGAAAAACCACATTTCGCACTTGCGTTAGTGTTGAAAAACCACTTTTCGCACTTGTGTTGGTGCAGGAAACCACTTTTGCACTTGTATTAGTGTGGAAAAACCACTTTTCGCACTTGTGATAGTGTTGAAAAACCACTTTTTGCACTTGTGTTAGTGTTGAAAAACCACTTTTCGCACTTGTGTTAGTGTTGAAAAACCACTTTTCGCACTTGTGTTCGTGTTGAAAAACCACTTTTCGCACTTGTGTTGGTGTAGGAAACCACTTCTGCACTTGTATTAGTGTGGAAAAAACACGTTTTGCACTTGTGATAGTGTTGAAAAACCACTTTTCGCACTTGTGTTCGTGTTGAAAAACCACTTTTCGCACTTGTGTTGGTGCAGGAAGCCACTTCTGCACTTGTATTAGTGTGGAAAAAACACTTTTTGCACTTGTGATAGTGTTGAAAAACCACTTTTCGCACTTGTGTTCGTGTTGAAAAACCACTTTTCGCACTTGTGTTTGTGTTGAAAAACCACTTTTCGCACTTGTATTAGTGTGGAAAAACCACTTTTCGCACTTGTGTTGGTGCAGGAAACCACCTTTGCACTTGTATTAGTGTGGAAAAAACACTTTTCGCACTTGTGTTAGTGTGGAAAAACCACTTTTCGCACTTGTGTTCGTGCAGGAAACCACTTTTGCACTTGTATTAGTGTGGAAAAAACACTTTTTGCACTCGTGATAGTGTTGAAAAACCACTTTTCGCACTTGTGTTAGTGTTGAAAAACCACATTTCGCACTTGCGTTAGTGTTGAAAAACCACTTTTCGCACTTGTGTTGGTGCAGGAAACCACTTTTGCACTTGTATTAGTGTGGAAAAACCACTTTTCGCACTTGTGATAGTGTTGAAAAACCACTTTTTGCACTTGTGTTAGTGTTGAAAAACCACTTTTCGCACTTGTGTTAGTGTTGAAAAACCACTTTTCGCACTTGTGTTCGTGTTGAAAAACCACTTTTCGCACTTGTGTTGGTGTAGGAAACCACTTCTGCACTTGTATTAGTGTGGAAAAAACACGTTTTGCACTTGTGATAGTGTTGAAAAACCACTTTTCGCACTTGTGTTCGTGTTGAAAAACCACTTTTCGCACTTGTGTTGGTGCAGGAAGCCACTTCTGCGCTTGTATTAGTGTGGAAAAAACACTTTTTGCACTTGTGATAGTGTTGAAAAACCACTTTTCGCACTTGTGTTAGTGTTGAAAAACCACTTTTCGCACTTGTGTTGGTGCAGGAAACCACTTTTGCACTTGTATTAGTGTGGAAAAACCACTTTTCGCACTTGTGTTAGTGTTGAAAAACCACTTTTCGCAGTTGTGTTCGTGTTGAAAAACCACTTTTCGCACGTGTGTTAGTGTTGAAAAACCACTTTTCGCACTTGTGTTGGTGCAGGAAACCACTTTTGCACTTGTATTAGTGTGGAAAAACCACTTTTCGCACTTGTGTTAGTGTTGAAAAACCACTTTTCGCACTTGTGTTAGTGTTGAAAAACCACTTTTCGCACTTGTGTTGGTGCAGGAAACCACTTTTGCACTTGTATTAGTGTGGAAAAAACACTTTTTGCACTTGTGATAGTGTTGAAAAACCACTTTTCACACATGTGTTCGTGTTGAAAAACCACTTTTCGCACGTGTGTTAGTGTTGAAAAACCACTTTTCGCACTTGTGTTGGTGCAGGAAACCACTTTTGCACTTGTATTAGTGTGGAAAAACCACTTTTCGCACTTGTGTTAGTGTTGAAAAACCACTTTTCGCACTTGTGTTAGTGTTGAAAAACAACTTTTCGCACTTGTGTTGGTGCAGGAAACCACTTTTGCACTTGTATTAGTGTGGAAAAAACACTTTTTGCACTTGTGATAGTGTTGAAAAACCACTTTTCGCACTTGTGTTAGTGTTGAAAAACCACTTTTCGCACTTGTGTTGGTGCAGGAAACCACTTTTGCACTTGTATTAGTGTGGAAAAACCACTTTTCGCACTTGTTTTAGTGTTGAAAAACCACTTTTCGCACTTGTGTTAGTGTTGAAAAACCACATTTCGCACTTGTGTTAGTGTTGAAAAACCACTATTCGCACTTGTGTTAGTGTTGAAAAACCACTTTTCGCACTTGTGTTGGTGCAGGAAACCACTTTTGCACTTGTATTAGTGTGGAAAAAACACTTTTTGCACTTGTGATAGTGTTGAAAAACCACATTTCGCACTTGTGTTAGTGTTGAAAAACCACTTTTCGCACTTGTGTTAGTGTTGAAAAACCACTTTTCGCACTTGTGTTGGTGCACGAAACCACTTTTGCACTTGTATTTGTGTGGAAAAAACACTTTTCGCACTTGTGTTAGTGTTGAAAAACCACTTTTCGCACTTGTGTTAGTGTTGAAAAACCACTTTTCGCACTTGTGTTGGTGCAGGAAACCACTTTTGCACTTGTATTAGTGTGGAAAAAACACTTTTTGCACTTGTGATAGTGTTGAAAAACCACTTTTCGCATTTGTGTTAGTGTTGAAAAACCACTTTTCGCACTTGTGTTAGTGTTGAAAAACCACTTTTCGCACTTGTGTTAGTGTTGAAAAACCACTTTTCGCACGTGTCGGTGCAGGAAACCACATTTGCACTTGTATTAGTGTGGAAAAAACACTTTTCGCACTTGTGTTAGTGTTGAAAAACCACTTTTCGCACTTGTGTTAGTGTTGAAAAACCACTTTTCACACTTGTGTTGGTGCAGGAAACCACTTTTGCACTTGTATTAGTGTGGAAAAAACACGTTTTGCACTTGTGATAGTGTTGAAAAACCACTTTTCGCACTTGTGTTAGTGTTGAAAAACCACTTTTCGCACTTGTGTTGGTGCAGGAAACCACTTTTGCACTTGTATTAGTGTGGAAAAAACACTTTTTGCACTTGTGATAGTGTTGAAAAACCACATTTCGCACTTGTGTTAGTGTTGAAAAACCACTTTTCGCACTTGTGTTAGTGTTGAAAAACCACTTTTCGCACTTGTGTTGGTGCAGGAAACCACTTTTGCACTTGTATTTGTGTGGAAAAAACACTTTTCGCACTTGTGTTAGTGTTGAAAAACCACTTTTCGCACTTGTGTTAGTGTTGAAAAACCACTTTTCGCACTTGTGTTAGTGTTGAAAAACCACTTTTCGCACTTGTGTTAGTGTTGAAAAACCACTTTTCACACTTGTGTTAGTGTTGAAAAACCACTTTTCGCACTTGTGTTGGTGCAGGAAACCACTTTTGCACTTGTATAAGTGTGGAAAAAACACTTTTTGCACTTGTGTTAGTGTTGAAAAACCACTTTTCGCACTTGTGTCAGTGTTGAAAAACCACTTTTCGCACTTGTGTTAGTGTTGAAAAACCACTTTTCGCACTTGTGTTTGTGTTGAAAATCCACTTTTCGCACTTGTATTAGTGTGGAAAAACCACTTTTCGCACTTGTGTTGGTGCAGGAAACCACCTTTGCACTTGTATTAGTGTGGAAAAAACAGTTTTCGCACTTGTGTTAGTGTTGAAAAACCACTTTTCGCACTTGTGTTAGTGTTGAAAAACCACTTTTCGCACTTGTGTTGGTGCAGGAAACCACTTTTGCACTTGTATTAGTGTGGAAAAAACACTTTTTGCACTTGTGATAGTGTTGAAAAACCACATTTCGCACTTGTGTTAGTGTTGAAAAACCACTTTTCGCACTTGTGTTAGTGTTGAAAAACCACTTTTCGCACTTGTGTTGGTGCACGAAACCACTTTTGCACTTGTATTTGTGTGGAAAAAACACTTTTCGCACTTGTGTTAGTGTTGAAAAACCACTTTTCGCACTTGTGTTAGTGTTGAAAAACCACTTTTCGCACTTGTGTTGGTGCAGGAAACCACTTTTGCACTTGTATTAGTGTGGAAAAAACACTTTTTGCACTTGTGATAGTGTTGAAAAACCACTTTTCGCATTTGTGTTAGTGTTGAAAAACCACTTTTCGCACTTGTGTTAGTGTTGAAAAACCACTTTTCGCACTTGTGTTAGTGTTGAAAAACCACTTTTCGCACGTGTCGGTGCAGGAAACCACATTTGCACTTGTATTAGTGTGGAAAAAACACTTTTCGCACTTGTGTTAGTGTTGAAAAACCACTTTTCGCACTTGTGTTAGTGTTGAAAAACCACTTTTCACACTTGTGTTGGTGCAGGAAACCACTTTTGCACTTGTATTAGTGTGGAAAAAACACGTTTTGCACTTGTGATAGTGTTGAAAAACCACTTTTCGCACTTGTGTTAGTGTTGAAAAACCACTTTTCGCACTTGTGTTGGTGCAGGAAACCACTTTTGCACTTGTATTAGTGTGGAAAAAACACTTTTTGCACTTGTGATAGTGTTGAAAAACCACATTTCACACTTGTGTTAGTGTTGAAAAACCACTTTTCGCACTTGTGTTAGTGTTGAAAAACCACTTTTCGCACTTGTGTTGGTGCAGGAAACCACTTTTGCACTTGTATTTGTGTGGAAAAAACACTTTTTGCACTTGTGTTAGTGTTGAAAAACCACTTTTCGCACTTGTGTTAGTGTTGAAAAACCACTTTTCGCACTTGTGTTGGTGCAGGAAACCACTTTTGCACTTGTATTAGTGTGGAAAACCACTTTTCGCACTTGTGTTAGTGTTGAAAAACCACTTTTCGCACTTGTGTTAGTGTTGAAAAACCACTTTTCGCACTTGTGTTAGTGTTGAAAAACCACTTTTCACACTTGTGTTAGTGTTGAAAAACCACTTTTCGCACTTGTGTTGGTGCAGGAAACCACTTTTGCACTTGTATAAGTGTGGAAAAAACACTTTTTGCACTTGTGTTAGTGTTGAAAAACCACTTTTCGCACTTGTGTCAGTGTTGAAAAACCACTTTTCGCACTTGTGTTAGTGTTGAAAAACCACTTTTCGCACTTGTGTTTGTGTTGAAAATCCACTTTTCGCACTTGTATTAGTGTGGAAAAACCACTTTTCGCACTTGTGTTGGTGCAGGAAACCACCTTTGCACTTGTATTAGTGTGGAAAAAACAGTTTTCGCACTTGTGTTAGTGTTGAAAAACCACTTTTCGCACTTGTGTTAGTGTTGAAAAACCACTTTTCGCACTTGTGTTTGTGTTGAAAAACCCCTTTTCGCACTTGTATTAGTGTGGAAAAAACACTTTTCGCACTTGTGTTGGTGCAGGAAACCACTTTTGCACTTGCATTAGTGTGGAAAAAACACTTTTTGCACTTGTGATAGTGTTGAAAACCCACTTTTCGCACTAGTGTTAGTGTTGAAAAACCACTTTTCGCACTTGTGTTGGTGCAGGAAACCACTTTTGCACTTGTATTAGTGTGGAAAACCACTTTTTGCACTTGTGATAGTGTTGAAAAACCACTTTTCGCACTTGTGTTAGTGTTGAAAAACCACTTTTGGCACTTGTGTTAGTGTTGAAAAACCACTTTTCGCACTTGTGTTAGTGTTGAAAAACCACTTTTTGCACTTGTGTTGGTGCAGGAAACCACTTTTGCACTTGCATTAGTGTGGAAAAAACACTTTTTGCACTTGTGATAGTGTTGAAAAACCACTTTTCGCACTTGTGTTAGTGTTGAAAAACCACTTTTCGCACTTGTGTTGGTGCAGGAAACCACTTTTGCACTTGTATTAGTGTGGAAAAACCACTTTTCGCACTTGTGATAGTGTTGAAAAACCACTTTTTGCACTTGTGTTAGTGTTGAAAAACCACTTTTCGCACTTGTGTTTGTGTTGAAAAACCACTTTTCACACTTGTGTTGGTGCAGGAAACCACATTTGCACTTGTATTTGTGTGGAAAAAACACGTTTTGCACTTGTGATAGTGTTGAAAAACCATTTTTCGCACTTGTGTTAGTGTTGAAAAACCACTTTTCGCACCTGTGTTAGTGTTGAAAAACCACTTTTCGCACTTGTGTTGGTGCAGGAAACCACTTTTGCACTTGTATTAGTGTGGAAAAAACACTTTTCGCACTTGTGTTAGTGTTGATAAACTACTTTTCGCACTTGTGTTAGTGTTGAAAAGCCACTTTTCGCACTTGTGTTGGTGCAGGAAACCACTTTTGCACTTGTATTAGTGTGGAAAAACACTTTTTGCACTTGTGTTAGTGTTGAAAAACCACTTTTCGCACTTGTGCTAGTGTTGAAAAACCACTTTTCGCACTTGTGTTGGTGCAGGAAACCACTTTTGCACTTGTATTAGTGTGGAAAAAACACTTTTTGCACATGAGATAGTGTTGAAAAGTGGTTTACTGCACCAACACAAGTGCGAAAAGTGGTTTTTCAACACTTTTCAACACAACAACACTTTTTTCAACACTTTCAACACAACAACAACATTTTCGCACTTGTGTTAGTGTTGAAAAACCACTTTTCGCACTTGTGTTGGTGCAGGAAACCACTTTTCGCACTTGTGTTGGTGCAGGAAACCACTTTTGCATTTGTATTAGTGTGGAAAAACCACGTTTCGCACTTGTGTTAGTGTTGAAAAACGACTTTTCGCACTTGTGTTAGTGTTGAAAAACCACTTTTCGCACTTGTGTTAGTGTTGAAAAACCACTTTTCGCACTTGTGTTAGTGTTGAAAAACCACTTTTCGCACTTGTGTTCGTGTTGAAAAACCACTTTTCGCACTTGTGTTTGTGTTGAAAAACCACTTTTCGCACTTGTATTAGTGTGGAAAAACCACTTTTCGCACTTGTGTTGGTGCAGGAAACCACCTTTGCACTTGTATTAGTGTGGAAAAAACACTTTTCGCGCTTGTGTTAGTGTGGAAAAACCACTTTTCGCACTTGTGTTCGTGCAGGAAACCACTTTTGCACTTGTATTAGTGTGGAAAAAACACTTTTTGCACTCGTGATAGTGTTGAAAAACCACTTTTCGCACTTGTGTTAGTGTTGAAAAACCACATTTCGCACTTGCGTTAGTGTTGAAAAACCACTTTTCGCACTTGTGTTGGTGCAGGAAACCACCTTTGCACTTGTATTAGTGTGGAAAAAACAGTTTTCGCACTTGTGTTAGTGTTGAAAAACCACTTTTCGCACTTGTGTTAGTGTTGAAAAACCACTTTTCGCACTTGTGTTGGTGCAGGAAACCACTTTTGCACTTGTATTAGTGTGGAAAAAACACTTTTTGCACTTGTGATAGTGTTGAAAAACCACATTTCGCACTTGTGTTAGTGTTGAAAAACCACTTTTCGCACTTGTGTTAGTGTTGAAAAACCACTTTTCGCACTTGTGTTGGTGCACGAAACCACTTTTGCACTTGTATTTGTGTGGAAAAAACACTTTTCGCACTTGTGTTAGTGTTGAAAAACCACTTTTCGCACTTGTGTTAGTGTTGAAAAACCACTTTTCGCACTTGTGTTGGTGCAGGAAACCACTTTTGCACTTGTATTAGTGTGGAAAAAACACTTTTTGCACTTGTGATAGTGTTGAAAAACCACTTTTCGCATTTGTGTTAGTGTTGAAAAACCACTTTTCGCACTTGTGTTAGTGTTGAAAAACCACTTTTCGCACTTGTGTTAGTGTTGAAAAACCACTTTTCGCACGTGTCGGTGCAGGAAACCACATTTGCACTTGTATTAGTGTGGAAAAAACACTTTTCGCACTTGTGTTAGTGTTGAAAAAACACTTTTCGCACTTGTGTTAGTGTTGAAAAACCACTTTTCACACTTGTGTTGGTGCAGGAAACCACTTTTGCACTTGTATTAGTGTGGAAAAAACACGTTTTGCACTTGTGATAGTGTTGAAAAACCACTTTTCGCACTTGTGTTAGTGTTGAAAAACCACTTTTCGCACTTGTGTTGGTGCAGGAAACCACTTTTGCACTTGTATTAGTGTGGAAAAAACACTTTTTGCACTTGTGATAGTGTTGAAAAACCACATTTCGCACTTGTGTTAGTGTTGAAAAACCACTTTTCGCACTTGTGTTAGTGTTGAAAAACCACTTTTCGCACTTGTGTTGGTGCAGGAAACCACTTTTGCACTTGTATTTGTGTGGAAAAAACACTTTTTGCACTTGTGTTAGTGTTGAAAAACCACTTTTCGCACTTGTGTTAGTGTTGAAAAACCACTTTTCGCACTTGTGTTGGTGCAGGAAACCACTTTTGCACTTGTATTAGTGTGGAAAACCACTTTTCGCACTTGTGTTAGTGTTGAAAAACCACTTTTCGCACTTGTGTTAGTGTTGAAAAACCACTTTTCGCACTTGTGTTAGTGTTGAAAAACCACTTTTCACACTTGTGTTAGTGTTGAAAAACCACTTTTCGCACTTGTGTTGGTGCAGGAAACCACTTTTGCACTTGTATAAGTGTGGAAAAAACACTTTTTGCACTTGTGTTAGTGTTGAAAAACCACTTTTCGCACTTGTGTCAGTGTTGAAAAACCACTTTTCGCACTTGTGTTAGTGTTGAAAAACCACTTTTCGCACTTGTGTTTGTGTTGAAAATCCACTTTTCGCACTTGTATTAGTGTGGAAAAACCACTTTTCGCACTTGTGTTGGTGCAGGAAACCACCTTTGCACTTGTATTAGTGTGGAAAAAACAGTTTTCGCACTTGTGTTAGTGTTGAAAAACCACTTTTCGCACTTGTGTTAGTGTTGAAAAACCACTTTTCGCACTTGTGTTTGTGTTGAAAAACCCCTTTTCGCACTTGTATTAGTGTGGAAAAAACACTTTTCGCACTTGTGTTGGTGCAGGAAACCACTTTTGCACTTGCATTAGTGTGGAAAAAACACTTTTTGCACTTGTGATAGTGTTGAAAACCCACTTTTCGCACTAGTGTTAGTGTTGAAAAACCACTTTTCGCACTTGTGTTGGTGCAGGAAACCACTTTTGCACTTGTATTAGTGTGGAAAACCACTTTTTGCACTTGTGATAGTGTTGAAAAACCACTTTTCGCACTTGTGTTAGTGTTGAAAAACCACTTTTGGCACTTGTGTTAGTGTTGAAAAACCACTTTTCGCACTTGTGTTAGTGTTGAAAAACCACTTTTCGCACTTGTGTTGGTGCAGGAAACCACTTTTGCACTTGCATTAGTGTGGAAAAAACACTTTTTGCACTTGTGATAGTGTTGAAAAACCACTTTTCGCACTTGTGTTAGTGTTGAAAAACCACTTTTCGCACTTGTGTTGGTGCAGGAAACCACTTTTGCACTTGTATTAGTGTGGAAAAACCACTTTTCGCACTTGTGATAGTGTTGAAAAACCACTTTTTGCACTTGTGTTAGTGTTGAAAAACCACTTTTCGCACTTGTGTTTGTGTTGAAAAACCACTTTTCACACTTGTGTTGGTGCAGGAAACCACATTTGCACTTGTATTTGTGTGGAAAAAACACGTTTTGCACTTGTGATAGTGTTGAAAAACCATTTTTCGCACTTGTGTTAGTGTTGAAAAACCACTTTTCGCACCTGTGTTAGTGTTGAAAAACCACTTTTCGCACTTGTGTTGGTGCAGGAAACCACTTTTGCACTTGTATTAGTGTGGAAAAAACACTTTTCGCACTTGTGTTAGTGTTGATAAACTACTTTTCGCACTTGTGTTAGTGTTGAAAAGCCACTTTTCGCACTTGTGTTGGTGCAGGAAACCACTTTTGCACTTGTATTAGTGTGGAAAAACACTTTTTGCACTTGTGTTAGTGTTGAAAAACCACTTTTCGCACTTGTGCTAGTGTTGAAAAACCACTTTTCGCACTTGTGTTGGTGCAGGAAACCACTTTTGCACTTGTATTAGTGTGGAAAAAACACTTTTTGCACATGAGATAGTGTTGAAAAGTGGTTTACTGCACCAACACAAGTGCGAAAAGTGGTTTTTCAACACTTTTCAACACAACAACACTTTTTTCAACACTTTCAACACAACAACAACATTTTCGCACTTGTGTTAGTGTTGAAAAACCACTTTTCGCACTTGTGTTGGTGCAGGAAACCACTTTTCGCACTTGTGTTGGTGCAGGAAACCACTTTTGCATTTGTATTAGTGTGGAAAAACCACTTTTCGCACTTGTGTTAGTGTTGAAAAACGACTTTTCGCACTTGTGTTAGTGTTGAAAAACCACTTTTCGCACTTGTGTTAGTGTTGAAAAACCACTTTTCGCACTTGTGTTAGTGTTGAAAAACCACTTTTCGCACTTGTGTTCGTGTTGAAAAACCACTTTTCGCACTTGTGTTTGTGTTGAAAAACCACTTTTCGCACTTGTATTAGTGTGGAAAAACCACTTTTCGCACTTGTGTTGGTGCAGGAAACCACCTTTGCACTTGTATTAGTGTGGAAAAAACACTTTTCGCGCTTGTGTTAGTGTGGAAAAACCACTTTTCGCACTTGTGTTCGTGCAGGAAACCACTTTTGCACTTGTATTAGTGTGGAAAAAACACTTTTTGCACTCGTGATAGTGTTGAAAAACCACTTTTCGCACTTGTGTTAGTGTTGAAAAACCACATTTCGCACTTGCGTTAGTGTTGAAAAACCACTTTTCGCACTTGTGTTGGTGCAGGAAACCACTTTTGCACTTGTATTAGTGTGGAAAAACCACTTTTCGCACTTGTGATAGTGTTGAAAAACCACTTTTTGCACTTGTGTTAGTGTTGAAAAACCACTTTTCGCACTTGTGTTAGTGTTGAAAAACCACTTTTCGCACTTGAGTTCGTGTTGAAAAACCACTTTTCGCACTTGTGTTGGTGTAGGAAACCACTTCTGCACTTGTATTAGTGTGGAAAAAACACGTTTTGCACTTGTGATAGTGTTGAAAAACCACTTTTCGCACTTGTGTTCGTGTTGAAAAACCACTTTTCGCACTTGTGTTGGTGCAGGAAGCCACTTCTGCACTTGTATTAGTGTGGAAAAAACACTTTTTGCACTTGTGATAGTGTTGAAAAACCACTTTTCGCACTTGTGTTAGTGTTGAAAAACCACTTTTCGCACTTGTGTTGGTGCAGGAAACCACTTTTGCACTTGTATTAGTGTGGAAAAACCACTTTTCGCACTTGTGTTAGTGTTGAAAAACCACTTTTCGCAGTTGTGTTCGTGTTGAAAAACCACTTTTCGCACGTGTGTTAGTGTTGAAAAACCACTTTTCGCACTTGTGTTGGTGCAGGAAACCACTTTTGCACTTGTATTAGTGTGGAAAAACCACTTTTCGCACTTGTGTTAGTGTTGAAAAACCACTTTTCGCACTTGTGTTAGTGTTGAAAAACCACTTTTCGCACTTGTGTTGGTGCAGGAAACCACTTTTGCACTTGTATTAGTGTGGAAAAAACACTTTTTGCACTTGTGATAGTGTTGAAAAACCACTTTTCGCACTTGTGTTCGTGTTGAAAAACCACTTTTCGCACGTGTGTTAGTGTTGAAAAACCACTTTTCGCACTTGTGTTGGTGCAGGAAACCACTTTTGCACTTGTATTAGTGTGGAAAACACCACTTTTCGCACTTGTGTTAGTGTTGAAAAACCACTTTTCGCACTTGTGTTAGTGTTGAAAAACAACTTTTCGCACTTGTGTTGGTGCAGGAAACCACTTTTGCACTTGTATTAGTGTGGAAAAAACACTTTTTGCACTTGTGATAGTGTTGAAAAACCACTTTTCGCACTTGTGTTAGTGTTGAAAAACCACTTTTCGCACTTGTGTTGGTGCAGGAAACCACTTTTGCACTTGTATTAGTGTGGAAAAACCACTTTTCGCACTTGTTTTAGTGTTGAAAAACCACTTTTCGCACTTGTGTTAGTGTTGAAAAACCACATTTCGCACTTGTGTTAGTGTTGAAAAACCACTATTCGCACTTGTGTTAGTGTTGAAAAACCACTTTTCGCACTTGTGTTGGTGCAGGAAACCACATTTGCACTTGTATTAGTGTGGAAAAAACACTTTTCGCACTTGTGTTAGTGTTGAAAAACCACTTTTCGCACTTGTGTTAGTGTTGAAAAACCACTTTTCGCACTTGTGTTGGTGCAGGAAAACCACTTTTTGCACTTGTATTAGTGTGGAAAAACCATTTTTCACACTTGTGTTAGTGTTGAAAAACCACTTTTCGCACTTGTGTTAGTGTTGAAAAACCAATTTTCGCACGTGTGTTAGTGTTGAAAAACCACTTTTCGCACTTGTGTTGGTGCAGGAAACCACATTTGCACTTGTATTAGTGTGGAAAAACCACTTCTTGCACTTGTGATAGTGTTGAAAAACCACTTTTCGCACTTGTGATAGTGTTGAAAAACCACTTTTTGCACTTGTGTTAGTGTTGAAAAACCACTTTTCGCACTTGTGTTAGTGTTGAAAAACCACTTTTCGCACTTGTGTTGGTGCAGGAAACCACTTTTGCACTTGTATTAGTGTTGAAAAAACACGTTTTGCACTTGTGATAGTGTTGAAAAACCACTTTTCGCACTTGTGTTAGTGTTGAAAAACCACTTTTCGCACTTGTGTTGGTGCAGGAAACCACTTTTGCACTTGTATTAGTGTGGAAAAAACACTTTTTGCACTTGTGATAGTGTTGAAAAACCACATTTCGCACTTGTGTTAGTGTTGAAAAACCACTTTTCGCACTTGTGTTAGTGTTGAAAAACCACTTTTCGCACTTGTGTTGGTGCAGGAAACCACTTTTGCACTTGCATTTGTGTGGAAAAAACACTTTTCGCACTTGTGTTAGTGTTGAAAAACCACTTTTCGCACTTGTGTTGGTGCAGGAAACCACTTTTGCACTTGTATTAGTGTGGAAAAACCACTTTTCGCACTTGTGTTAGTGTTGAAAAACCACTTTTCGCATTTGTGTTAGTGTTGAAAAACCACTTTTCGTACTTGTGTTAGTGTTGAAAAACCACTTTTCGCACTTGTGTTAGTGTTGAAAAACCACTTTTCGCACTTGTGTTGGTGCAGGAAACCACATTTGCACTTGTATTAGTGTGGAAAAAACACTTTTCGCACTTGTGTTAGTGTTGAAAAACCACTTTTCGCACTTGTGTTAGTGTTGAAAAACCACTTTTCGCACTTGTGTTAGTGTTGAAAAACCACTTTTCGCACGTGTCGGTGCAGGAAACCACATTTGCACTTGTATTAGTGTGGAAAAAACACTTTTCGCACTTGTGTTAGTGTTGAAAAACCACTTTTCGCACTTGTGTTAGTGTTGAAAAACCACTTTTCACACTTGTGTTGGTGCAGGAAACCACTTTTGCACTTGTATTAGTGTGGAAAAAACACGTTTTGCACTTGTGATAGTGTTGAAAAACCACTTTTCGCACTTGTGTTAGTGTTGAAAAACCACTTTTCGCACTTGTGTTGGTGCAGGAAACCACATTTGCACTTGTATTAGTGTGGAAAAAACACTTTTCGCACTTGTGTTAGTGTTGAAAAACCACTTTTCGCACTTGTGTTGGTGCAGGAAACCACTTTTGCACTTGTATTAGTGTGGAAAAACCACTTTTCGCACTTGTGTTAGTGTTGAAAAACCACTTTTCGCATTTGTGTTAGTGTTGAAAAACCACTTTTCGTACTTGTGTTAGTGTTGAAAAACCACTTTTCGCACTTGTGTTAGTGTTGAAAAACCACTTTTCGCACTTGTGTTGGTGCAGGAAACCACATTTGCACTTGTATTAGTGTGGAAAAAACACTTTTCGCACTTGTGTTAGTGTTGAAAAACCACTTTTCGCACTTGTGTTAGTGTTGAAAACCACTTTTCGCACTTGTGTTGGTGCAGGAAACCACTTTTGCACTGTATTAGTGTGGAAAAAACACTTTTCGCACTTGTGTTAGTGTTTAAAAACCACTTTTCGCACTTGTGTTAGTGTTGAAAAACCACTTTTCGCACTTGTGTTGGTGCACGAAACCACTTTTGCACTTGTATTTGTGTGGAAAAAACACTTTTCGCACTTGTGTTAGTGTTGAAAAACCACTTTTCGCACTTGTGTTAGTGTTGAAAAACCACTTTTCGCATTTGTGTTAGTGTTGAAAAACCACTTTTCGTACTTGTGTTAGTGTTGAAAAACCACTTTTCGCACTTGTGTTAGTGTTGAAAAACCACTTTTCGCACTTGTGTTGGTGCAGGAAACCACATTTGCACTTGTATTAGTGTGGAAAAAACACTTTTCGCACTTGTGTTAGTGTTGAAAAACCACTTTTCGCACTTGTGTTAGTGTTGAAAACCACTTTTCGCACTTGTGTTGGTGCAGGAAACCACTTTTGCACTGTATTAGTGTGGAAAAAACACTTTTCGCACTTGTGTTAGTGTTTAAAAACCACTTTTCGCACTTGTGTTAGTGTTGAAAAACCACTTTTCGCACTTGTGTTGGTGCACGAAACCACTTTTGCACTTGTATTTGTGTGGAAAAAACACTTTTCGCACTTGTGTTAGTGTTGAAAAACCACTTTTCGCACTTGTGTTAGTGTTGAAAAACCACTTTTCGCACTTATGTTGGTGCAGGAAACCACTTTTGCACTTGTATTAGTGTGGAAAAAACACTTTTTGCACTTGTGATAGTGTTGAAAAACCACTTTTCGCATTTGTGTTAGTGTTGAAAAACCACTTTTCGCACTTGTGTTAGTGTTGAAAAACCACTTTTCGCACTTGTGTTCGTGTTGAAAAACCACTTTTCGCACTTGTGTTGGTGTAGGAAACCACTTCTGCACTTGTATTAGTGTGGAAAAAACACGTTTTGCACTTGTGATAGTGTTGAAAAATCACTTTTCGCACTTGTGTTCGTGTTGAAAAACCACTTTTCGCACTTGTGTTGGTGCAGGAAGCCACTTCTGCACTTGTATTAGTGTGGAAAAAACACTTTTTGCACTTGTGATAGTGTTGAAAAACCACTTTTCGCACTTGTGTTAGTGTTGAAAAACCACTTTTCGCACTTGTGTTGGTGCAGGAAACCACTTTTGCACTTGTATTAGTGTGGAAAAACCACTTTTCGCACTTGTGTTAGTGTTGAAAAACCAGTTTTCGCAGTTGTGTTCGTGTTGAAAAACCACTTTTCGCACGTGTGTTAGTGTTGAAAAACCACTTTTCGCACTTGTGTTGGTGCAGGAAACCACTTTTGCACTTGTATTAGTGTGGAAAAACCACTTTTCGCACTTGTGTTAGTGTTGAAAAACCACTTTTCGCACTTGTGTTAGTGTTGAAAAACCACTTTTCGCACTTGTGTTGGTGCAGGAAACCACTTTTGCACTTGTATTAGTGTGGAAAAAACACTTTTTGCACTTGTGATAGTGTTGAAAAACCACTTTTCGCACTTGTGTTCGTGTTGAAAAACCACTTTTTGCACGTGTGTTAGTGTTGAAAAACCACTTTTCGCACTTGTGTTGGTGCAGGAAACCACTTTTGCACTTGTATTAGTGTGGAAAAACCACTTTTCGCACTTGTGTTAGTGTTGAAAAACCACTTTTTGCACTTGTGTTAGTGTTGAAAAACAACTTTTCGCACTTGTGTTGGTGCAGGAAACCACTTTTGCACTTGTATTAGTGTGGAAAAAACACTTTTTGCACTTGTGATAGTGTTGAAAAACCACTTTTCGCACTTGTGTTAGTGTTGAAAAACCACTTTTCGCACTTGTGTTGGTGCAGGAAACCACTTTTGCACTTGTATTAGTGTGGAAAAACCACTTTTCGCACTTGTTTTAGTGTTGAAAAACCACTTTTCGCACTTGTGTTAGTGTTGAAAAACCACATTTCGCACTTGTGTTAGTGTTGAAAAACCACTATTCGCACTTGTGTTAGTGTTGAAAAACCACTTTTCGCACTTGTGTTGGTGCAGGAAACCACATTTGCACTTGTATTAGTGTGGAAAAAACACTTTTCGCACTTGTGTTAGTGTTGAAAAACCACTTTTCGCACTTGTGTTAGTGTTGAAAAACCACTTTTCGCACTTGTGTTGGTGCAGGAAAACCACTTTTTGCAATTGTATTAGTGTGGAAAAACCATTTTTCACACTTGTGTTAGTGTTGAAAAACCACTTTTCGCACTTGTGTTAGTGTTGAAAAACCACTTTTCGCACGTGTGTTAGTGTTGAAAAACCACTTTTCGCACTTGTGTTGGTGGAGGAAACCACATTTGCACTTGTATTAGTGTGGAAAAACCACTTTTTGCACTTGTGATAGTGTTGAAAAACCACTTTTCGCACTTGTGATAGTGTTGAAAAACCACTTTTTGCACTTGTGTTAGTGTTGAAAAACCACTTTTCGCACTTGTGTTAGTGTTGAAAAACCACTTTTCGCACTTGTGTTGGTGCAGGAAACCACTTTTGCACTTGTATTAGTGTTGAAAAAACACGTTTTGCACTTGTGATAGTGTTGAAAAACCACTTTTCGCACTTGTGTTAGTGTTGAAAAACCACTTTTCGCACTTGTGTTGGTGCAGGAAACCACTTTTGCACTTGTATTAGTGTGGAAAAAACACTTTTTGCACTTGTGATAGTGTTGAAAAACCACATTTCGCACTTGTGTTAGTGTTGAAAAACCACTTTTCGCACTTGTGTTAGTGTTGAAAAACCACTTTTCGCACTTGTGTTGGTGCAGGAAACCACTTTTGCACTTGCATTTGTGTGGAAAAAACACTTTTCGCACTTGTGTTAGTGTTGAAAAACCACTTTTCGCACTTGTGTTGGTGCAGGAAACCACTTTTGCACTTGTATTAGTGTGGAAAAACCACTTTTCGCACTTGTGTTAGTGTTGAAAAACCACTTTTCGCATTTGTGTTAGTGTTGAAAAACCACTTTTCGTACTTGTGTTAGTGTTGAAAAACCACTTTTCGCACTTGTGTTAGTGTTGAAAAACCACTTTTCGCACTTGTGTTGGTGCAGGAAACCACATTTGCACTTGTATTAGTGTGGAAAAAACAATTTTCGCACTTGTGTTAGTGTTGAAAAACCACTTTTCGCACTTGTGTTAGTGTTGAAAAACCACTTTTCGCACTTGTGTTGGTGCAGGAAACCACTTTTGCACTGTATTAGTGTGGGAAAAACACTTTTCGCACTTGTGTTAGTGTTTAAAAACCACTTTTCGCACTTGTGTTAGTGTTGAAAAACCACTTTTCGCACTTGTGTTGGTGCAGGAAACCACTTTTGCACTTGTATTAGTGTGGAAAAAACACTTTTTGCACTTGTGATAGTGTTGAAAAACCACATTTCGCAGTTGTGTTAGTGTTGAAAAACCACTTTTCGCACTTGTGTTAGTGTTGAAAAACCACTTTTCGCACTTGTGTTGGTGCACGGAACCACTTTTGCACTTGTATTTGTGTGGAAAAAACACTTTTCGCACTTGTGTTAGTGTTGAAAAACCACTTTTCGCACTTGTGTTAGTGTTGAAAAACCACTTTTCGCACTTATGTTGGTGCAGGAAACCACTTTTGCACTTGTATTAGTGTGGAAAAAACACTTTTTGCACTTGTGATAGTGTTGAAAAACCACTTTTCGCATTTGTGTTAGTGTTGAAAAACCACTTTTCGCACTTGTGTTAGTGTTGAAAAACCACTTTTCGCACTTGTGTTAGTGTTGAAAAACCACTTTTCGCACGTGTTGGTGCAGGAAACCACATTTGCACTTGTATTAGTGTGGAAAAAACACTTTTCGCACTTGTGTTAGTGTTGAAAAACCACTTTTCACACTTGTGTTAGTGTTGAAAAACCACTTTTCACACTTGTGTTGGTGCAGGAAACCACTTTTGCACTTGTATTAGTGTGGAAAAAACACGTTTTGCACTTGTGATAGTGTTGAAAACCACTTTTCGCACTTGTGTTAGTGTTGAAAAACCACTTTTCGCACTTGTGTTGGTGCAGGAAACCACTTTTGCACTTGTATTAGTGTGGGAAAAACAGTTTTCGCACTTGTGTTAGTGTTGAAAAACCACTTTTCGCACTTGTGTTAGTGTTGAAAAACCACTTTTCGCACTTGTGTTTGTGTTGAAAAACCCCTTTTCGCACTTGTATTAGTGTGGAAAAAACACTTTTCGCACTTGTGTTGGTGCAGGAAACCACTTTTGCACTTGCATTAGTGTGGAAAAAACACTTTTCGCACTTGTGTTCGTGTTGAAAAACCACTTTTCGCACGTGTGTTAGTGTTGAAAAACCACTTTTCGCACTTGTGTTGGTGCAGGAAACCACTTTTGCACTTGTATTAGTGTGGAAAAACCACTTTTCGCACTTGTGTTAGTGTTGAAAAACCACTTTTCGCACTTGTGTTAGTGTTGAAAAACCACTTTTCGCACTTGTGTTAGTGTTGAAAAACCACTTTTCGCACTTGTGTTTGTGTTGAAAAACCACTTTTCGCACTTGTATTAGTGTGGAAAACCACTTTTCGCACTTGTGTTGGTGCAGGAAACCACCTTTGCACTTGTATTAGTGTGGAAAAAACACTTTTCGCACTTGTGTTAGTGTGGAAAAACCACTTTTCGCACTTGTGTTCGTGCAGGAAACCACTTTTGCACTTGTATTAGTGTGGAAAAAACACTTTTTGCACTCGTGATAGTGTTGAAAAACCACTTTTCGCACTTGTGTTAGTGTTGAAAAAACACATTTCGCACTTGTGTTAGTGTTGAAAAACCACTTTTCGCGCTTGTGTTGGTGCAGGAAACCACTTTTGCACTTGTATTAGTGTGGAAAAACCACTTTTCGCACTTGTGATAGTGTTGAAAAACCACTTTTCGCACTTGTGTTAGTGTTGAAAAACCACTTTTCGCACTTGTGTTCGTGTTGAAAAACCACTTTTCGCACTTGTGTTGGTGCAGGAAACCACTTCTGCACTTGTATTAGTGTGGAAAAAACACGTTTTGCACTTGTGATAGTGTTGAAAAACCACTTTTCGCACTTGTGTTCGTGTTGAAAAACCACTTTTCGCACTTGTGTTGGTGCAGCAAACCACTTCTGCACTTGTATTAGTGTGGAAAAAACACTTTTTGCACTTGTGATAGTGTTGAAAAACCACTTTTCGCACTTGTGTTAGTGTTGAAAAACCACTTTTCGCACTTGTGTTGGTGCAGGAAACCACTTTTGCACTTGTATTAGTGTGGAAAAACCACTTTTCGCACTTGTGTTAGTGTTGAAAAACCACTTTTCGCACTTGTGTTCGTGTTGAAAAACCACTTTTCGCACGTGTGTTAGTGTTGAAAAACCACTTTTCGCACTTGTGTTGGTGCAGGAAACCACTTTTGCACTTGTATTAGTGTGGAAAAACCACTTTTCGCACTTGTGTTAGTGTTGAAAAACCACTTTTCGCACTTGTGTTAGTGTTGAAAAACCACTTTTCGCACTTGTGTTGGTGCAGGAAACCACTTTTGCACTTGTATTAGTGTGGAAAAAACACTTTTTGCACTTGTGATAGTGTTGAAAAACCACTTTTCGCACTTGTGTTAGTGTTGAAAAACCACTTTTCGCACTTGTGTTGGTGCAGGAAACCACTTTTGCACTTGTATTAGTGTGGAAAAACCACTTTTCGCACTTGTTTTAGTGTTGAAAAACCACTTTTCGCACTTGTGTTAGTGTGGAAAAAACACTTTTCGCACTTGTGTTAGTGTTGAAAAACCACTTTTCGCACTTGTGTTAGTGTTGAAAAACCACTTTTTGCACTTGTGTTGGTGCAGGAAAACCACTTTTTGCACTTGTATTAGTGTGGAAAAACCATTTTTCACACTTGTGTTAGTGTTGAAAAACCACTTTTCGCACTTGTGTTAGTGTTGAAAAACCACTTTTCGCACTTGTGTTTGTGTTGAAAAACCACTTTTCGCACTTGTATTAGTGTGGAAAACCACTTTTCGCACTTGTGTTGGTGCAGGAAACCACCTTTGCACTTGTATTAGTGTGGAAAAAACACTTTTCGCACTTGTGTTAGTGTGGAAAAACCACTTTTCGCACTTGTGTTCGTGCAGGAAACCACTTTTGCACTTGTATTAGTGTGGAAAAAACACTTTTTGCACTCGTGATAGTGTTGAAAAACCACTTTTCGCACTTGTGTTAGTGTTGAAAAACCACATTTCGCACTTGTGTTAGTGTTGAAAAACCACTTTTCGCACTTGTGTTGGTGCAGGAAACCACTTTTGCACTTGTATTAGTGTGGAAAAACCACTTTTCGCACTTGTGATAGTGTTGAAAAACCACTTTTAGCACTTGTGTTAGTGTTGAAAAACCACTTTTCGCACTTGTGTTCGTGTTGAAAAACCACTTTTCGCACTTGTGTTGGTGCAGGAAACCACTTCTGCACTTGTATTAGTGTGGAAAAAACACGTTTTGCACTTGTGATAGTGTTGAAAAACCACTTTTCGCACTTGTGTTCGTGTTGAAAAACCACTTTTCGCACTTGTGTTGGTGCAGGAAACCACTTCTGCACTTGTATTAGTGTGGAAAAAACACTTTTTGCACTTGTGATAGTGTTGAAAAACCACTTTTCGCACTTGTGTTAGTGTTGAAAAACCACTTTTCGCACTTGTGTTGGTGCAGGAAACCACTTTTGCACTTGTATTAGTGTGGAAAAACCACTTTTCGCACTTGTGTTAGTGTTGAAAAACCACTTTTCGCACTTGTGTTAGTGTTGAAAAACCACTTTTCGCACTTGTGTTAGTGTTGAAAAACCACTTTTCGCACTTGTGTTTGTGTTGAAAAACCACTTTTCGCACTTGTATTAGTGTGGAAAACCACTTTTCGCACTTGTGTTGGTGCAGGAAACCACCTTTGCACTTGTATTAGTGTGGAAAAAACACTTTTCGCACTTGTGTTAGTGTGGAAAAACCACTTTTCGCACTTGTGTTCGTGCAGGAAACCACTTTTGCACTTGTATTAGTGTGGAAAAAACACTTTTTGCACTCGTGATAGTGTTGAAAAACCACTTTTCGCACTTGTGTTAGTGTTGAAAAAACACATTTCGCACTTGTGTTAGTGTTGAAAAACCACTTTTCGCGCTTGTGTTGGTGCAGGAAACCACTTTTGCACTTGTATTAGTGTGGAAAAACCACTTTTCGCACTTGTGATAGTGTTGAAAAACCACTTTTCGCACTTGTGTTAGTGTTGAAAAACCACTTTTCGCACTTGTGTTCGTGTTGAAAAACCACTTTTCGCACTTGTGTTGGTGCAGGAAACCACTTCTGCACTTGTATTAGTGTGGAAAAAACACGTTTTGCACTTGTGATAGTGTTGAAAAACCACTTTTCGCACTTGTGTTCGTGTTGAAAAACCACTTTTCGCACTTGTGTTGGTGCAGCAAACCACTTCTGCACTTGTATTAGTGTGGAAAAAACACTTTTTGCACTTGTGATAGTGTTGAAAAACCACTTTTCGCACTTGTGTTAGTGTTGAAAAACCACTTTTCGCACTTGTGTTGGTGCAGGAAACCACTTTTGCACTTGTATTAGTGTGGAAAAACCACTTTTCGCACTTGTGTTAGTGTTGAAAAACCACTTTTCGCACTTGTGTTCGTGTTGAAAAACCACTTTTCGCACGTGTGTTAGTGTTGAAAAACCACTTTTCGCACTTGTGTTGGTGCAGGAAACCACTTTTGCACTTGTATTAGTGTGGAAAAACCACTTTTCGCACTTGTGTTAGTGTTGAAAAACCACTTTTCGCACTTGTGTTAGTGTTGAAAAACCACTTTTCGCACTTGTGTTGGTGCAGGAAACCACTTTTGCACTTGTATTAGTGTGGAAAAAACACTTTTTGCACTTGTGATAGTGTTGAAAAACCACTTTTCGCACTTGTGTTAGTGTTGAAAAACCACTTTTCGCACTTGTGTTGGTGCAGGAAACCACTTTTGCACTTGTATTAGTGTGGAAAAACCACTTTTCGCACTTGTTTTAGTGTTGAAAAACCACTTTTCGCACTTGTGTTAGTGTGGAAAAAACACTTTTCGCACTTGTGTTAGTGTTGAAAAACCACTTTTCGCACTTGTGTTAGTGTTGAAAAACCACTTTTTGCACTTGTGTTGGTGCAGGAAAACCACTTTTTGCACTTGTATTAGTGTGGAAAAACCATTTTTCACACTTGTGTTAGTGTTGAAAAACCACTTTTCGCACTTGTGTTAGTGTTGAAAAACCACTTTTCGCACTTGTGTTTGTGTTGAAAAACCACTTTTCGCACTTGTATTAGTGTGGAAAACCACTTTTCGCACTTGTGTTGGTGCAGGAAACCACCTTTGCACTTGTATTAGTGTGGAAAAAACACTTTTCGCACTTGTGTTAGTGTGGAAAAACCACTTTTCGCACTTGTGTTCGTGCAGGAAACCACTTTTGCACTTGTATTAGTGTGGAAAAAACACTTTTTGCACTCGTGATAGTGTTGAAAAACCACTTTTCGCACTTGTGTTAGTGTTGAAAAACCACATTTCGCACTTGTGTTAGTGTTGAAAAACCACTTTTCGCACTTGTGTTGGTGCAGGAAACCACTTTTGCACTTGTATTAGTGTGGAAAAACCACTTTTCGCACTTGTGATAGTGTTGAAAAACCACTTTTAGCACTTGTGTTAGTGTTGAAAAACCACTTTTCGCACTTGTGTTCGTGTTGAAAAACCACTTTTCGCACTTGTGTTGGTGCAGGAAACCACTTCTGCACTTGTATTAGTGTGGAAAAAACACGTTTTGCACTTGTGATAGTGTTGAAAAACCACTTTTCGCACTTGTGTTCGTGTTGAAAAACCACTTTTCGCACTTGTGTTGGTGCAGGAAACCACTTCTGCACTTGTATTAGTGTGGAAAAAACACTTTTTGCACTTGTGATAGTGTTGAAAAACCACTTTTCGCACTTGTGTTAGTGTTGAAAAACCACTTTTCGCACTTGTGTTGGTGCAGGAAACCACTTTTGCACTTGTATTAGTGTGGAAAAACCACTTTTCGCACTTGTGTTAGTGTTGAAAAACCACTTTTCGCACTTGTGTTCGTGTTGAAAAACCACTTTTCGCACGTGTGTTAGTGTTGAAAAACCACTTTTCGCACTTGTGTTGGTGCAGGAAACCACTTTTGCACTTGTATTAGTGTGGAAAAACCACTTTTCGCACTTGTGTTAGTGTTGAAAAACCACTTTTCGCACTTGTGTTAGTGTTGAAAAACAACTTTTCGCACTTGTGTTGGTGCAGGAAACCACTTTTGCACTTGTATTAGTGTGGAAAAAACACTTTTTGCACTTGTGATAGTGTTGAAAAACCACTTTTCGCACTTGTGTTAGTGTTGAAAAACCACTTTTCGCACTTGTGTTGGTGCAGGAAACCACTTTTGCACTTGTATTAGTGTGGAAAAACCACTTTTCGCACTTGTTTTAGTGTTGAAAAACCACTTTTCGCACTTGTGTTAGTGTTGAAAAACCACATTTCGCACTTGTGTTAGTGTTGAAAAACCACTATTCTCACTTGTGTTAGTGTTGAAAAACCACTTTTCGCACTTGTGTTGGTGCAGGAAACCACATTTGCACTTGTATTAGTGTGGAAAAAACACTTTTCGCACTTGTGTTAGTGTTGAAAAACCACTTTTCGCACTTGTGTTAGTGTTGAAAAACCACTTTTCGCACTTGTGTTGGTGCAGGAAAACCACTTTTTGCACTTGTATTAGTGTGGAAAAACCATTTTTCACACTTGTGTTAGTGTTGAAAAACCACTTTTCGCACTTGTGTTAGTGTTGAAAAACCACTTTTCGCACGTGTGTTAGTGTTGAAAAACCACTTTTCGCACTAGTGTTGGTGCAGGAAACCACATTTGCACTTGTATTAGTGTGGAAAAACAACTTTTTGCACTTGTGATAGTGTTGAAAAACCACTTTTCGCACTTGTGATAGTGTTGAAAAACCACTTTTTGCACTTGTGTTAGTGTTGAAAAACCACTTTTCGCACTTGTGATAGTGTTGAAAAACCACTTTTCGCACTTGTGTTGGTGCAGGAAACCACTTTTGCACTTGTATTAGTGTTGAAAAAACACGTTTTGCACTTGTGATAGTGTTGAAAAACCACTTTTCGCACTTGTGTTAGTGTTGAAAAACCACTTTTCGCACTTGTGTTGGTGCAGGAAACCACTTTTGCACTTGTATTAGTGTGGAAAAAACACTTTTTGCACTTGTGATAGTGTTGAAAAACCACATTTCGCACTTGTGTTATTGTTGAAAAACCACTTTTCGCACTTGTGTTAGTGTTGAAAAACCACTTTTCGCACTTGTGTTGGTGCAGGAAACCACTTTTGCACTTGTATTTGTGTGGAAAAAACACTTTTCGCACTTGTGTTAGTGTTGAAAAACCACTTTTCGCACTTGTGTTGGTGCAGGAAACCACTTTTGCACTTGTATTAGTGTGGAAAAACCACTTTTCGCACTTGTGTTAGTGTTGAAAAACCACTTTTCGCATTTGTGTTAGTGTTGAAAAACCACTTTTCGTACTTGTGTTAGTGTTGAAAAACCACTTTTCGCACTTGTGTTAGTGTTGAAAAACCACTTTTCGCACTTGTGTTGGTGCAGGAAACCACATTTGCACTTGTATTAGTGTGGAAAAAACACTTTTCGCACTTGTGTTAGTGTTGAAAAACCACTTTTCGCACTTGTGTTAGTGTTGAAAACCACTTTTCGCACTTGTGTTGGTGCAGGAAACCACTTTTGCACTGTATTAGTGTGGAAAAAACACTTTTCGCACTTGTGTTAGTGTTTAAAAACCACTTTTCGCACTTGTGTTAGTGTTGAAAAACCACTTTTCGCACTTGTGTTGGTGCACGAAACCACTTTTGCACTTGTATTTGTGTGGAAAAAACACTTTTCGCACTTGTGTTAGTGTTGAAAAACCACTTTTCGCACTTGTGTTAGTGTTGAAAAACCACTTTTCGCACTTATGTTGGTGCAGGAAACCACTTTTGCACTTGTATTAGTGTGGAAAAAACACTTTTTGCACTTGTGATAGTGTTGAAAAACCACTTTTCGCATTTGTGTTAGTGTTGAAAAACCACTTTTCGCACTTGTGTTAGTGTTGAAAAACCACTTTTCGCACTTGTGTTAGTGTTGAAAAACCACTTTTCGCACGTGTTGGTGCAGGAAACCACATTTGCACTTGTATTAGTGTGGAAAAAACACTTTTCGCACTTGTGTTAGTGTTGAAAAACCACTTTTCACACTTGTGTTAGTGTTGAAAAACCACTTTTCACACTTGTGTTGGTGCAGGAAACCACTTTTGCACTTGTATTAGTGTGGAAAAAACACGTTTTGCACTTGTGATAGTGTTGAAAACCACTTTTCGCACTTGTGTTAGTGTTGAAAAACCACTTTTCGCACTTGTGTTGGTGCAGGAAACCACTTTTGCACTTGTATTAGTGTGGAAAAAACAGTTTTCGCACTTGTGTTAGTGTTGAAAAACCACTTTTCGCACTTGTGTTAGTGTTGAAAAACCACTTTTCGCACTTGTGTTTGTGTTGAAAAACCCCTTTTCGCACTTGTATTAGTGTGGAAAACACACTTTTCGCACTTGTGTTGGTGCAGGAAACCACTTTTGCACTTGCATTAGTGTGGAAAAAACACTTTTCGCACTTGTGTTCGTGTTGAAAAACCACTTTTCGCACGTGTGTTAGTGTTGAAAAACCACTTTTCGCACTTGTGTTGGTGCAGGAAACCATTTTTGCACTTGTATTAGTGTGGAAAAACCACTTTTCGCACTTGTGTTAGTGTTGAAAAACCACTTTTCGCACTTGTGTTAGTGTTGAAAAACCACTTTTCGCACTTGTGTTAGTGTTGAAAAACCACTTTTCGCACTTGTGTTTGTGTTGAAAAACCACTTTTCGCACTTGTATTAGTGTGGAAAACCACTTTTCGCACTTGTGTTGGTGCAGGAAACCACCTTTGCACTTGTATTAGTGTGGAAAAAACACTTTTCGCACTTGTGTTAGTGTGGAAAAACCACTTTTCGCACTTGTGTTCGTGCAGGAAACCACTTTTGCACTTGTATTAGTGTGGAAAAAACACTTTTTGCACTCGTGATAGTGTTGAAAAACCACTTTTCGCACTTGTGTTAGTGTTGAAAAAACACATTTCGCACTTGTGTTAGTGTTGAAAAACCACTTTTCGCGCTTGTGTTGGTGCAGGAAACCACTTTTGCACTTGTATTAGTGTGGAAAAACCACTTTTCGCACTTGTGATAGTGTTGAAAAACCACTTTTCGCACTTGTGTTAGTGTTGAAAAACCACTTTTCGCACTTGTGTTCGTGTTGAAAAACCACTTTTCGCACTTGTGTTGGTGCAGGAAACCACTTCTGCACTTGTATTAGTGTGGAAAAAACACGTTTTGCACTTGTGATAGTGTTGAAAAACCACTTTTTGCACTTGTGTTCGTGTTGAAAAACCACTTTTCGCACTTGTGTTGGTGCAGCAAACCACTTCTGCACTTGTATTAGTGTGGAAAAAACACTTTTTGCACTTGTGATAGTGTTGAAAAACCACTTTTCGCACTTGTGTTAGTGTTGAAAAACCACATTTCGCACTTGTGTTTGTGTTGAAAAACCACTTTTCGCACTTGTATTAGTGTGGAAAACCACTTTTCGCACTTGTGTTGGTGCAGGAAACCACCTTTGCACTTGTATTAGTGTGGAAAAAACACTTTTCGCACTTGTGTTAGTGTGGAAAAACCACTTTTCGCACTTGTGTTCGTGCAGGAAACCACTTTTGCACTTGTATTAGTGTGGAAAAAACACTTTTTGCACTCGTGATAGTGTTGAAAAACCACTTTTCGCACTTGTGTTAGTGTTGAAAAAACACATTTCGCACTTGTGTTAGTGTTGAAAAACCACTTTTCGCGCTTGTGTTGGTGCAGGAAACCACTTTTGCACTTGTATTAGTGTGGAAAAACCACTTTTCGCACTTGTGATAGTGTTGAAAAACCACTTTTCGCACTTGTGTTAGTGTTGAAAAACCACTTTTCGCACTTGTGTTCGTGTTGAAAAACCACTTTTCGCACTTGTGTTGGTGCAGGAAACCACTTCTGCACTTGTATTAGTGTGGAAAAAACACGTTTTGCACTTGTGATAGTGTTGAAAAACCACTTTTCGCACTTGTGTTCGTGTTGAAAAACCACTTTTCGCACTTGTGTTGGTGCAGCAAACCACTTCTGCACTTGTATTAGTGTGGAAAAAACACTTTTTGCACTTGTGATAGTGTTGAAAAACCACTTTTCGCACTTGTGTTAGTGTTGAAAAACCACTTTTCACACTTGTGTTGGTGCAGGAAACCACTTTTGCACTTGTATTAGTGTGGAAAAACCACTTTTCGCACTTGTGTTAGTGTTGAAAAACCACTTTTCGCACTTGTGTTCGTGTTGAAAAACCACTTTTCGCACGTGTGTTAGTGTTGAAAAACCACTTTTCGCACTTGTGTTGGTGCAGGAAACCACTTTTGCACTTGTATTAGTGTGGAAAAACCACTTTTCGCACTTGTGTTAGTGTTGAAAAACCACTTTTCGCACTTGTGTTAGTGTTGAAAAACCACTTTTCGCACTTGTGTTGGTGCAGGAAACCACTTTTGCACTTGTATTAGTGTGGAAAAAACACTTTTTGCACTTGTGATAGTGTTGAAAAACCACTTTTCGCACTTGTGTTAGTGTTGAAAAACCACTTTTCGCACTTGTGTTGGTGCAGGAAACCACTTTTGCACTTGTATTAGTGTGGAAAAACCACTTTTCGCACTTGTTTTAGTGTTGAAAAACCACTTTTCGCACTTGTGTTAGTGTGGAAAAAACACTTTTCGCACTTGTGTTAGTGTTGAAAAACCACTTTTCGCACTTGTGTTAGTGTTGAAAAACCACTTTTTGCACTTGTGTTGGTGCAGGAAAACCACTTTTTGCACTTGTATTAGTGTGGAAAAACCATTTTTCACACTTGTGTTAGTGTTGAAAAACCACTTTTCGCACTTGTGTTAGTGTTGAAAAACCACTTTTCGCACTTGTGTTTGTGTTGAAAAACCACTTTTCGCACTTGTATTATTGTGGAAAACCACTTTTCGCACTTGTGTTGGTGCAGGAAACCACCTTTGCACTTGTATTAGTGTGGAAAAAACACTTTTCGCACTTGTGTTAGTGTGGAAAAACCACTTTTCGCACTTGTGTTCGTGCAGGAAACCACTTTTGCACTTGTATTAGTGTGGAAAAAACACTTTTTGCACTCGTGATAGTGTTGAAAAACCACTTTTCGCACTTGTGTTAGTGTTGAAAAACCACATTTCGCACTTGTGTTAGTGTTGAAAAACCACTTTTCGCACTTGTGTTGGTGCAGGAAACCACTTTTGCACTTGTATTAGTGTGGAAAAACCACTTTTCGCACTTGTGATAGTGTTGAAAAACCACTTTTAGCACTTGTGTTAGTGTTGAAAAACCACTTTTCGCACTTGTGTTCGTGTTGAAAAACCACTTTTCGCACTTGTGTTGGTGCAGGAAACCACTTCTGCACTTGTATTAGTGTGGAAAAAACACGTTTTGCACTTGTGATAGTGTTGAAAAACCACTTTTCGCACTTGTGTTCGTGTTGAAAAACCACTTTTCGCACTTGTGTTGGTGCAGGAAACCACTTCTGCACTTGTATTAGTGTGGAAAAAACACTTTTTGCACTTGTGATAGTGTTGAAAAACCACTTTTCGCACTTGTGTTAGTGTTGAAAAACCACTTTTCGCACTTGTGTTGGTGCAGGAAACCACTTTTGCACTTGTATTAGTGTGGAAAAACCACTTTTCGCACTTGTGTTAGTGTTGAAAAACCACTTTTCGCACTTGTGTTCGTGTTGAAAAACCACTTTTCGCACGTGTGTTAGTGTTGAAAAACCACTTTTCGCACTTGTGTTGGTGCAGGAAACCACTTTTGCACTTGTATTGGTGTGGAAAAACCACTTTTCGCACTTGTGTTAGTGTTGAAAAACCACTTTTCGCACTTGTGTTAGTGTTGAAAAACAACTTTTCGCACTTGTGTTGGTGCAGGAAACCACTTTTGCACTTGTATTAGTGTGGAAAAAACACTTTTTGCACTTGTGATAGTGTTGAAAAACCACTTTTCGCACTTGTGTTAGTGTTGAAAAACCACTTTTCGCACTTGTGTTGGTGCAGGAAACCACTTTTGCACTTGTATTAGTGTGGAAAAACCACTTTTCGCACTTGTTTTAGTGTTGAAAAACCACTTTTCGCACTTGTGTTAGTGTTGAAAAACCACATTTCGCACTTGTGTTAGTGTTGAAAAACCACTATTCGCACTTGTGTTAGTGTTGAAAAACCACTTTTCGCACTTGTGTTGGTGCAGGAAACCACATTTGCACTTGTATTAGTGTGGAAAAAACACTTTTCGCACTTGTGTTAGTGTTGAAAAACCACTTTTCGCACTTGTGTTAGTGTTGAAAAACCACTTTTCGCACTTGTGTTGGTGCAGGAAACCACTTTTGCACTTGTATTAGTGTGGAAAAACCACTTTTCGCACTTGTGTTAGTGTTGAAAAACCACTTTTCGCACTTGTGTTCGTGTTGAAAAACCACTTTTCGCACGTGTGTTAGTGTTGAAAAACCACTTTTCGCACTTGTGTTGGTGCAGGAAACCACTTTTGCACTTGTATTAGTGTGGAAAAACCACTTTTCGCACTTGTGTTAGTGTTGAAAAACCACTTTTCGCACTTGTGTTAGTGTTGAAAAACCACTTTTCGCACTTGTGTTGGTGCAGGAAACCACTTTTGCACTTGTATTAGTGTGGAAAAAACACTTTTTGCACTTGTGATAGTGTTGAAAAACCACTTTTCGCACTTGTGTTAGTGTTGAAAAACCACTTTTCGCACTTGTGTTGGTGCAGGAAACCACTTTTGCACTTGTATTAGTGTGGAAAAACCACTTTTCGCACTTGTTTTAGTGTTGAAAAACCACTTTTCGCACTTGTGTTAGTGTGGAAAAAACACTTTTCGCACTTGTGTTAGTGTTGAAAAACCACTTTTCGCACTTGTGTT
Organism: Myxine glutinosa; assembly: GCF_964187855.1. Classification (NCBI taxonomy): domain Eukaryota; kingdom Metazoa; phylum Chordata; class Myxini; order Myxiniformes; family Myxinidae; genus Myxine; species Myxine glutinosa. The sequence goes on along the minus strand of NW_027616426.1, from coordinate 59,768 downwards.
AGTGTTGAAAAACCACTTTTTGCACTTGTGTTGGTGCAGGAAAACCACTTTTTGCACTTGTATTAGTGTGGAAAAACCATTTTTCACACTTGTGTTAGTGTTGAAAAACCACTTTTCGCACTTGTGTTAGTGTTGAAAAACCACTTTTCGCACTTGTGTTTGTGTTGAAAAACCACTTTTCGCACTTGTATTAGTGTGGAAAACCACTTTTCGCACTTGTGTTGGTGCAGGAAACCACCTTTGCACTTGTATTAGTGTGGAAAAAACACTTTTCGCACTTGTGTTAGTGTGGAAAAACCACTTTTCGCACTTGTGTTCGTGCAGGAAACCACTTTTGCACTTGTATTAGTGTGGAAAAAACACTTTTTGCACTCGTGATAGTGTTGAAAAACCACTTTTCGCACTTGTGTTAGTGTTGAAAAACCACATTTCGCACTTGTGTTAGTGTTGAAAAACCACTTTTCGCACTTGTGTTGGTGCAGGAAACCACTTTTGCACTTGTATTAGTGTGGAAAAACCACTTTTCGCACTTGTGATAGTGTTGAAAAACCACTTTTAGCACTTGTGTTAGTGTTGAAAAACCACTTTTCGCACTTGTGTTCGTGTTGAAAAACCACTTTTCGCACTTGTGTTGGTGCAGGAAACCACTTCTGCACTTGTATTAGTGTGGAAAAAACACGTTTTGCACTTGTGATAGTGTTGAAAAACCACTTTTCGCACTTGTGTTCGTGTTGAAAAACCACTTTTCGCACTTGTGTTGGTGCAGGAAACCACTTCTGCACTTGTATTAGTGTGGAAAAAACACTTTTTGCACTTGTGATAGTGTTGAAAAACCACTTTTCGCACTTGTGTTAGTGTTGAAAAACCACTTTTCGCACTTGTGTTGGTGCAGGAAACCACTTTTGCACTTGTATTAGTGTGGAAAAACCACTTTTCGCACTTGTGTTAGTGTTGAAAAACCACTTTTCGCACTTGTGTTCGTGTTGAAAAACCACTTTTCGCACGTGTGTTAGTGTTGAAAAACCACTTTTCGCACTTGTGTTGGTGCAGGAAACCACTTTTGCACTTGTATTAGTGTGGAAAAACCACTTTTCGCACTTGTGTTAGTGTTGAAAAACCACTTTTCGCACTTGTGTTAGTGTTGAAAAACAACTTTTCGCACTTGTGTTGGTGCAGGAAACCACTTTTGCACTTGTATTAGTGTGGAATAAACACTTTTTGCACTTGTGATAGTGTTGAAAAACCACTTTTCGCACTTGTGTTAGTGTTGAAAAACCACTTTTCGCACTTGTGTTGGTGCAGGAAACCACTTTTGCACTTGTATTAGTGTGGAAAAACCACTTTTCGCACTTGTTTTAGTGTTGAAAAACCACTTTTCGCACTTGTGTTAGTGTTGAAAAACCACATTTCGCACTTGTGTTAGTGTTGAAAAACCACTATTCGCACTTGTGTTAGTGTTGAAAAACCACTTTTCGCACTTGTGTTGGTGCAGGAAACCACATTTGCACTTGTATTAGTGTGGAAAAAACACTTTTCGCACTTGTGTTAGTGTTGAAAAACCACTTTTCGCACTTGTGTTAGTGTTGAAAAACCACTTTTCGCACTTGTGTTGGTGCAGGAAAACCACTTTTTGCACTTGTATTAGTGTGGAAAAACCATTTTTCACACTTGTGTTAGTGTTGAAAAACCACTTTTCGCACTTGTGTTAGTGTTGAAAAACCACTTTTCGCACGTGTGTTAGTGTTGAAAAACCACTTTTCGCACTTGTGTTGGTGCAGGAAACCACATTTGCACTTGTATTAGTGTGGAAAAACAACTTTTTGCACTTGTGATAGTGTTGAAAAACCACTTTTCGCACTTGTGATAGTGTTGAAAAACCACTTTTTGCACTTGTGTTAGTGTTGAAAAACCACTTTTCGCACTTGTGATAGTGTTGAAAAACCACTTTTCGCACTTGTGTTGGTGCAGGAAACCACTTTTGCACTTGTATTAGTGTTGAAAAAACACGTTTTGCACTTGTGATAGTGTTGAAAAACCACTTTTCGCACTTGTGTTAGTGTTGAAAAACCACTTTTCGCACTTGTGTTGGTGCAGGAAACCACTTTTGCACTTGTATTAGTGTGGAAAAAACACTTTTTGCACTTGTGATAGTGTTGAAAAACCACATTTCGCACTTGTGTTATTGTTGAAAAACCACTTTTCGCACTTGTGTTAGTGTTGAAAAACCACTTTTCGCACTTGTGTTGGTGCAGGAAACCACTTTTGCACTTGTATTTGTGTGGAAAAAACACTTTTCGCACTTGTGTTAGTGTTGAAAAACCACTTTTCGCACTTGTGTTGGTGCAGGAAACCACTTTTGCACTTGTATTAGTGTGGAAAAACCACTTTTCGCACTTGTGTTAGTGTTGAAAAACCACTTTTCGCATTTGTGTTAGTGTTGAAAAACCACTTTTCGTACTTGTGTTAGTGTTGAAAAACCACTTTTCGCACTTGTGTTAGTGTTGAAAAACCACTTTTCGCACTTGTGTTGGTGCAGGAAACCACATTTGCACTTGTATTAGTGTGGAAAAAACACTTTTCGCACTTGTGTTAGTGTTGAAAAACCACTTTTCGCACTTGTGTTAGTGTTGAAAACCACTTTTCGCACTTGTGTTGGTGCAGGAAACCACTTTTGCACTGTATTAGTGTGGAAAAAACACTTTTCGCACTTGTGTTGGTGTTTAAAAACCACTTTTCGCACTTGTGTTAGTGTTGAAAAACCACTTTTCGCACTTGTGTTGGTGCACGAAACCACTTTTGCACTTGTATTTGTGTGGAAAAAACACTTTTCGCACTTGTGTTAGTGTTGAAAAACCACTTTTCGCACTTGTGTTAGTGTTGAAAAACCACTTTTCGCACTTATGTTGGTGCAGGAAACCACTTTTGCACTTGTATTAGTGTGGAAAAAACACTTTTTGCACTTGTGATAGTGTTGAAAAACCACTTTTCGCATTTGTGTTAGTGTTGAAAAACCACTTTTCGCACTTGTGTTAGTGTTGAAAAACCACTTTTCGCACTTGTGTTAGTGTTGAAAAACCACTTTTCGCACGTGTTGGTGCAGGAAACCACATTTGCACTTGTATTAGTGTGGAAAAAACACTTTTCGCACTTGTGTTAGTGTTGAAAAACCACTTTTCACACTTGTGTTAGTGTTGAAAAACCACTTTTCACACTTGTGTTGGTGCAGGAAACCACTTTTGCACTTGTATTAGTGTGGAAAAAACACGTTTTGCACTTGTGATAGTGTTGAAAACCACTTTTCGCACTTGTGTTAGTGTTGAAAAACCACTTTTCGCACTTGTGTTGGTGCAGGAAACCACTTTTGCACTTGTATTAGTGTGGAAAAAACAGTTTTCGCACTTGTGTTAGTGTTGAAAAACCACTTTTCGCACTTGTGTTAGTGTTGAAAAACCACTTTTCGCACTTGTGTTTGTGTTGAAAAACCCCTTTTCGCACTTGTATTAGTGTGGAAAAAACACTTTTCGCACTTGTGTTGGTGCAGGAAACCACTTTTGCACTTGCATTAGTGTGGAAAAAACACTTTTCGCACTTGTGTTCGTGTTGAAAAACCACTTTTCGCACGTGTGTTAGTGTTGAAAAACCACTTTTCGCACTTGTGTTGGTGCAGGAAACCACTTTTGCACTTGTATTAGTGTGGAAAAACCACTTTTCGCACTTGTGTTAGTGTTGAAAAACCACTTTTCGCACTTGTGTTAGTGTTGAAAAACCACTTTTCGCACTTGTGTTAGTGTTGAAAAACCACTTTTCGCACTTGTGTTTGTGTTGAAAAACCACTTTTCGCACTTGTATTAGTGTGGAAAACCACTTTTCGCACTTGTGTTGGTGCAGGAAACCACCTTTGCACTTGTATTAGTGTGGAAAAAACACTTTTCGCACTTGTGTTAGTGTGGAAAAACCACTTTTCGCACTTGTGTTCGTGCAGGAAACCACTTTTGCACTTGTATTAGTGTGGAAAAAACACTTTTTGCACTCGTGATAGTGTTGAAAAACCACTTTTCGCACTTGTGTTAGTGTTGAAAAAACACATTTCGCACTTGTGTTAGTGTTGAAAAACCACTTTTCGCGCTTGTGTTGGTGCAGGAAACCACTTCTGCACTTGTATTAGTGTTGAAAAACCACTTTTCGCACTTGTGATAGTGTTGAAAAACCACTTTTCGCACTTGTGTTCGTGTTGAAAAACCACTTTTCGCACTTGTGTTGGTGCAGCAAACCACTTCTGCACTTGTATTAGTGTGGAAAAAACACTTTTTGCACTTGTGATAGTGTTGAAAAACCACTTTTCGCACTTGTGTTAGTGTTGAAAAACCACTTTTCGCACTTGTGTTGGTGCAGGAAACCACTTTTGCACTTGTATTAGTGTGGAAAAAGCACTTTTCGCACTTGTGTTAGTGTTGAAAAACCACTTTTCGCACTTGTGTTCGTGTTGAAAAACCACTTTTCGCACGTGTGTTAGTGTTGAAAAACCACTTTTCGCACTTGTGTTGGTGCAGGAAACCACTTTTGCACTTGTATTAGTGTGGAAAAACCACTTTTCGCACTTGTGTTAGTGTTGAAAAACCACTTTTCGCACTTGTGTTAGTGTTGAAAAACCACTTTTCGCACTTGTGTTGGTGCAGGAAACCACTTTTGCACTTGTATTAGTGTGGAAAAAACACTTTTTGCACTTGTGATAGTGTTGAAAAACCACTTTTCGCACTTGTGTTAGTGTTGAAAAACCACTTTTCGCACTTGTGTTGGTGCAGGAAACCACTTTTGCACTTGTATTAGTGTGGAAAAACCACTTTTCGCACTTGTTTTAGTGTTGAAAAACCACTTTTCGCACTTGTGTTAGTGTGGAAAAAACACTTTTCGCACTTGTGTTAGTGTTGAAAAACCACTTTTCGCACTTGTGTTAGTGTTGAAAAACCACTTTTTGCACTTGTGTTGGTGCAGGAAAACCACTTTTTGCACTTGTATTAGTGTGGAAAAACCATTTTTCACACTTGTGTTAGTGTTGAAAAACCACTTTTCGCACTTGTGTTAGTGTTGAAAAACCACTTTTCGCACTTGTGTTTGTGTTGAAAAACCACTTTTAGCACTTGTATTAGTGTGGAAAACCACTTTTCGCACTTGTGTTGGTGCAGGAAACCACCTTTGCACTTGTATTAGTGTGGAAAAAACACTTTTCGCACTTGTGTTAGTGTGGAAAAACCACTTTTCGCACTTGTGTTCGTGCAGGAAACCACTTTTGCACTTGTATTAGTGTGGAAAAAACACTTTTTGCACTCGTGATAGTGTTGAAAAACCACTTTTCGCACTTGTGTTAGTGTTGAAAAACCACATTTCGCACTTGTGTTAGTGTTGAAAAACCACTTTTCGCACTTGTGTTGGTGCAGGAAACCACTTTTGCACTTGTATTAGTGTGGAAAAACCACTTTTCGCACTTGTGATAGTGTTGAAAAACCACTTTTAGCACTTGTGTTAGTGTTGAAAAACCACTTTTCGCACTTGTGTTCGTGTTGAAAAACCACTTTTCGCACTTGTGTTGGTGCAGGAAACCACTTCTGCACTTGTATTAGTGTGGAAAAAACACGTTTTGCACTTGTGATAGTGTTGAAAAACCACTTTTCGCACTTGTGTTCGTGTTGAAAAACCACTTTTCGCACTTGTGTTGGTGCAGGAAACCACTTCTGCACTTGTATTAGTGTGGAAAAAACACTTTTTGCACTTGTGATAGTGTTGAAAAACCACTTTTCGCACTTGTGTTAGTGTTGAAAAACCACTTTTCGCACTTGTGTTGGTGCAGGAAACCACTTTTGCACTTGTATTAGTGTGGAAAAACCACTTTTCGCACTTGTGTTAGTGTTGAAAAACCACTTTTCGCACTTGTGTTCGTGTTGAAAAACCACTTTTCGCACGTGTGTTAGTGTTGAAAAACCACTTTTCGCACTTGTGTTGGTGCAGGAAACCACTTTTGCACTTGTATTAGTGTGGAAAAACCACTTTTCGCACTTATGTTAGTGTTGAAAAACCACTTTTCGCACTTGTGTTAGTGTTGAAAAACAACTTTTCGCACTTGTGTTGGTGCAGGAAACCACTTTTGCACTTGTATTAGTGTGGAAAAAACACTTTTTGCACTTGTGATAGTGTTGAAAAACCACTTTTCGCACTTGTGTTAGTGTTGAAAAACCACTTTTCGCACTTGTGTTGGTGCAGGAAACCACTTTTGCACTTGTATTAGTGTGGAAAAACCACTTTTCGCACTTGTTTTAGTGTTGAAAAACCACTTTTCGCACTTGTGTTAGTGTTGAAAAACCACATTTCGCACTTGTGTTAGTGTTGAAAAACCACTATTCGCACTTGTGTTAGTGTTGAAAAACCACTTTTCGCACTTGTGTTGGTGCAGGAAACCACATTTGCACTTGTATTAGTGTGGAAAAAACACTTTTCGCACTTGTGTTAGTGTTGAAAAACCACTTTTCGCACTTGTGTTAGTGTTGAAAAACCACTTTTCGCACTTGTGTTGGTGCAGGAAAACCACTTTTTGCACTTGTATTAGTGTGGAAAAACCATTTTTCACACTTGTGTTAGTGTTGAAAAACCACTTTTCGCACTTGTGTTAGTGTTGAAAAACCACTTTTCGCACGTGTGTTAGTGTTGAAAAACCACTTTTCGCACTTGTGTTGGTGCAGGAAACCACATTTGCACTTGTATTAGTGTGGAAAAACAACTTTTTGCACTTGTGATAGTGTTGAAAAACCACTTTTCGCACTTGTGATAGTGTTGAAAAACCACTTTTTGCACTTGTGTTAGTGTTGAAAAACCACTTTTCGCACTTGTGATAGTGTTGAAAAACCACTTTTCGCACTTGTGTTGGTGCAGGAAACCACTTTTGCACTTGTATTAGTGTTGAAAAAACACGTTTTGCACTTGTGATAGTGTTGAAAAACCACTTTTCGCACTTGTGTTAGTGTTGAAAAACCACTTTTCGCACTTGTGTTGGTGCAGGAAACCACTTTTGCACTTATATTAGTGTGGAAAAAACACTTTTTGCACTTGTGATAGTGTTGAAAAACCACATTTCGCACTTGTGTTATTGTTGAAAAACCACTTTTCGCACTTGTGTTAGTGTTGAAAAACCACTTTTCGCACTTGTGTTGGTGCAGGAAACCACTTTTGCACTTGTATTTGTGTGGAAAAAACACTTTTCGCACTTGTGTTAGTGTTGAAAAACCACTTTTCGCACTTGTGTTGGTGCAGGAAACCACTTTTGCACTTGTATTAGTGTGGAAAAACCACTTTTCGCACTTGTGTTAGTGTTGAAAAACCACTTTTCGCATTTGTGTTAGTGTTGAAAAACCACTTTTCGTACTTGTGTTAGTGTTGAAAAACCACTTTTCGCACTTGTGTTAGTGTTGAAAAACCACTTTTCGCACTTGTGTTGGTGCAGGAAACCACATTTGCACTTGTATTAGTGTGGAAAAAACACTTTTCGCACTTGTGTTAGTGTTGAAAAACCACTTTTCGCACTTGTGTTAGTGTTGAAAACCACTTTTCGCACTTGTGTTGGTGCAGGAAACCACTTTTGCACTGTATTAGTGTGGAAAAAACACTTTTCGCACTTGTGTTAGTGTTTAAAAACCACTTTTCGCACTTGTGTTAGTGTTGAAAAACCACTTTTCGCACTTGTGTTGGTGCAGGAAACCACTTTTCGCACTTGTGTTAGTGTTGAAAAACCACTTTTCGCACTTGTATTAGTGTGGAAAAAACACTTTTTGCACTTGTGATAGTGTTGAAAAACCACATTTCGCACTTGTGTTAGTGTTGAAAAACCACTTTTCGCACTTGTGTTAGTGTTGAAAAACCACTTTTCGCACTTGTGTTGGTGCACGAAACCACTTTTGCACTTGTATTTGTGTGGAAAAAACACTTTTCGCACTTGTGTTAGTGTTGAAAAACCACTTTTCGCACTTGTGTTAGTGTTGAAAAACCACTTTTCGCACTTGTGTTGGTGCAGGAAACCACTTTTGCACTTGTATTAGTGTGGAAAAAACACTTTTTGCACTTGTGATAGTGTTGAAAAACCACTTTTCGCATTTGTGTTAGTGTTGAAAAACCACTTTTCGCACTTGTGTTAGTGTTGAAAAACCACTTTTCGCACTTGTGTTAGTGTTGAAAAACCACTTTTCGCACGTGTCGGTGCAGGAAACCACATTTGCACTTGTATTAGTGTGGAAAAAACACTTTTCGCACTTGTGTTAGTGTTGAAAAACCACTTTTCGCACTTGTGTTAGTGTTGAAAAACCACTTTTCACACTTGTGTTGGTGCAGGAAACCACTTTTGCACTTGTATTAGTGTGGAAAAAACACGTTTTGCACTTGTGATAGTGTTGAAAAACCACTTTTCGCACTTGTGTTAGTGTTGAAAAACCACTTTTCGCACTTGTGTTGGTGCAGGAAACCACTTTTGCACTTGTATTAGTGTGGAAAAAACACTTTTTGCACTTGTGATAGTGTTGAAAAACCACATTTCGCACTTGTGTTAGTGTTGAAAAACCACTTTTCGCACTTGTGTTAGTGTTGAAAAACCACTTTTCGCACTTGTGTTGGTGCAGGAAACCACTTTTGCACTTGTATTTGTGTGGAAAAAACACTTTTCGCACTTGTGTTAGTGTTGAAAAACCACTTTTCGCACTTGTGTTAGTGTTGAAAAACCACTTTTCGCACTTGTGTTGGTGCAGGAAACCACTTTTGCACTTGTATTAGTGTGGAAAACCACTTTTCGCACTTGTGTTAGTGTTGAAAAACCACTTTTCGCACTTGTGTTAGTGTTGAAAAACCACTTTTCGCACTTGTGTTAGTGTTGAAAAACCACTTTTCACACTTGCGTTAGTGTTGAAAAACCACTTTTCGCACTTGTGTTGGTGCAGGAAACCACTTTTGCACTTGTATAAGTGTGGAAAAAACACTTTTTGCACTTGTGTTAGTGTTGAAAAACCACTTTTCGCACTTGTGTCAGTGTTGAAAAACCACTTTTCGCACTTGTGTTAGTGTTGAAAAACCACTTTTCGCACTTGTGTTTGTGTTGAAAAACCACTTTTCGCACTTGTATTAGTGTGGAAAAACCACTTTTCGCACTTGTGTTGGTGCAGGAAACCACCTTTGCACTTGTATTAGTGTGGAAAAAACAGTTTTCGCACTTGTGTTAGTGTTGAAAAACCACTTTTCGCACTTGTGTTAGTGTTGAAAAACCACTTTTCGCACTTGTGTTTGTGTTGAAAAACCCCTTTTCGCACTTGTATTAGTGTGGAAAAAACACTTTTCGCACTTGTGTTGGTGCAGGAAACCACTTTTGCACTTGCATTAGTGTGGAAAAAACACTTTTTGCACTTGTGATAGTGTTGAAAACCCACTTTTCGCACTAGTGTTAGTGTTGAAAAACCACTTTTCGCACTTGTGTTGGTGCAGGAAACCACTTTTGCACTTGTATTAGTGTGGAAAACCACTTTTTGCACTTGTGATAGTGTTGAAAAACCACTTTTCGCACTTGTGTTAGTGTTGAAAAACCACTTTTGGCACTTGTGTTAGTGTTGAAAAACCACTTTTCGCACTTGTGTTAGTGTTGAAAAACCACTTTTCGCACTTGTGTTGGTGCAGGAAACCACTTTTGCACTTGCATTAGTGTGGAAAAAACACTTTTTGCACTTGTGATAGTGTTGAAAAACCACTTTTCGCACTTGTGTTAGTGTTGAAAAACCACTTTTCGCACTTGTGTTGGTGCAGGAAACCACTTTTGCACTTGTATTAGTGTGGAAAAACCACTTTTCGCACTTGTGATAGTGTTGAAAAACCACTTTTTGCACTTGTGTTAGTGTTGAAAAACCACTTTTCGCACTTGTGTTTGTGTTGAAAAACCACTTTTCACACTTGTGTTGGTGCAGGAAACCACATTTGCACTTGTATTTGTGTGGAAAAAACACGTTTTGCACTTGTGATAGTGTTGAAAAACCATTTTTCGCACTTGTGTTAGTGTTGAAAAACCACTTTTCGCACCTGTGTTAGTGTTGAAAAACCACTTTTCGCACTTGTGTTGGTGCAGGAAACCACTTTTGCACTTGTATTAGTGTGGAAAAAACACTTTTCGCACTTGTGTTAGTGTTGATAAACTACTTTTCGCACTTGTGTTAGTGTTGAAAAGCCACTTTTCGCACTTGTGTTGGTGCAGGAAACCACTTTTGCACTTGTATTAGTGTGGAAAAAACACTTTTTGCACTCGTGATAGTGTTGAAAAACCACTTTTCGCACTTGTGTTAGTGTTGAAAAACCACATTTCGCACTTGCGTTAGTGTTGAAAAACCACTTTTCGCACTTGTGTTGGTGCAGGAAACCACTTTTGCACTTGTATTAGTGTGGAAAAACCACTTTTCGCACTTGTGATAGTGTTGAAAAACCACTTTTTGCACTTGTGTTAGTGTTGAAAAACCACTTTTCGCACTTGTGTTAGTGTTGAAAAACCACTTTTCGCACTTGTGTTCGTGTTGAAAAACCACTTTTCGCACTTGTGTTGGTGTAGGAAACCACTTCTGCACTTGTATTAGTGTGGAAAAAACACGTTTTGCACTTGTGATAGTGTTGAAAAACCACTTTTCGCACTTGTGTTCGTGTTGAAAAACCACTTTTCGCACTTGTGTTGGTGCAGGAAGCCACTTCTGCACTTGTATTAGTGTGGAAAAAACACTTTTTGCACTTGTGAAAGTGTTGAAAAACCACTTTTCGCACTTGTGTTAGTGTTGAAAAACCACTTTTCGCACTTGTGTTGGTGCAGGAAACCACTTTTGCACTTGTATTAGTGTGGAAAAACCACTTTTCGCACTTGTGTTAGTGTTGAAAAACCACTTTTCGCAGTTGTGTTCGTGTTGAAAAACCACTTTTCGCACGTGTGTTAGTGTTGAAAAACCACTTTTCGCACTTGTGTTGGTGCAGGAAACCACTTTTGCACTTGTATTAGTGTGGAAAAACCACTTTTCGCACTTGTGTTAGTGTTGAAAAACCACTTTTCGCACTTGTGTTGGTGCAGGAAACCACTTTTGCACTTGTATTAGTGTGGAAAAAACACTTTTTGCACTTGTGATAGTGTTGAAAAACCACTTTTCACACTTGTGTTCGTGTTGAAAAACCACTTTTCGCACGTGTGTTAGTGTTGAAAAACCACTTTTCGCACTTGTGTTGGTGCAGGAAACCACTTTTGCACTTGTATTAGTGTGGAAAAACCACTTTTCGCACTTGTGTTAGTGTTGAAAAACCACTTTTCGCACTTGTGTTAGTGTTGAAAAACAACTTTTCGCACTTGTGTTGGTGCAGGAAACCACTTTTGCACTTGTATTAGTGTGGAAAAAACACTTTTTGCACTTGTGATAGTGTTGAAAAACCACTTTTCGCACTTGTGTTAGTGTTGAAAAACCACTTTTCGCACTTGTGTTGGTGCAGGAAACCACTTTTGCACTTGTATTAGTGTGGAAAAACCACTTTTCACACTTGTTTTAGTGTTGAAAAACCACTTTTCGCACTTGTGTTAGTGTTGAAAAACCACATTTCGCACTTGTGTTAGTGTTGAAAAACCACTATTCGCACTTGTGTTAGTGTTGAAAAACGACTTTTCGCACTTGTGTTGGTGCAGGAAACCACTTTTGCACTTGTATTAGTGTGGAAAAAACACTTTTTGCACTTGTGATAGTGTTGAAAAACCACATTTCGCACTTGTGTTAGTGTTGAAAAACCACTTTTCGCACTTGTGTTAGTGTTGAAAAACCACTTTTCGCACTTGTGTTGGTGCACGAAACCACTTTTGCACTTGTATTTGTGTGGAAAAAACACTTTTCGCACTTGTGTTAGTGTTGAAAAACCACTTTTCGCACTTGTGTTAGTGTTGAAAAACCACTTTTCGCACTTGTGTTGGTGCAGGAAACCACTTTTGCACTTGTATTAGTGTGGAAAAAACACTTTTCGCATTTGTGTTAGTGTTGAAAAACCACTTTTCGCACTTGTGTTAGTGTTGAAAAACCACTTTTCGCACTTGTGTTAGTGTTGAAAAACCACTTTTCGCACGTGTCGGTGCAGGAAACCACATTTGCACTTGTATTAGTGTGGAAAAAACACTTTTCGCACTTGTGTTAGTGTTGAAAAACCACTTTTCGCACTTGTGTTAGTGTTGAAAAACCACTTTTCACACTTGTGTTGGTGCAGGAAACCACTTTTGCACTTGTATTAGTGTGGAAAAAACACGTTTTGCACTTGTGATAGTGTTGAAAAACCACTTTTCGCACTTGTGTTAGTGTTGAAAAACCACTTTTCGCACTTGTGTTGGTGCAGGAAACCACTTTTGCACTTGTATTAGTGTGGAAAAAACACTTTTTGCACTTGTGATAGTGTTGAAAAACCACATTTCGCACTTGTGTTAGTGTTGAAAAACCACTTTTCGCACTTGTGTTAGTGTTGAAAAACCACTTTTCGCACTTGTGTTGGTGCAGGAAACCACTTTTGCACTTGTATTTGTGTGGAAAAAACACTTTTCGCACTTGTGTTAGTGTGGAAAAACCACTTTTCGCACTTGTGTTCGTGCAGGAAACCACTTTTGCACTTGTATTAGTGTGGAAAAAACACTTTTTGCACTCGTGATAGTGTTGAAAAACCACTTTTCGCACTTGTGTTAGTGTTGAAAAACCACATTTCGCACTTGTGTTAGTGTTGAAAAACCACTTTTCGCACTTGTGTTGGTGCAGGAAACCACTTTTGCACTTGTATTAGTGTGGAAAAACCACTTTTCGCACTTGTGATAGTGTTGAAAAACCACTTTTAGCACTTGTGTTAGTGTTGAAAAACCACTTTTCGCACTTGTGTTCGTGTTGAAAAACCACTTTTCGCACTTGTGTTGGTGCAGGAAACCACTTCTGCACTTGTATTATTGTGGAAAAAACACGTTTTGCACTTGTGATAGTGTTGAAAAACCACTTTTCGCACTTGTGTTCGTGTTGAAAAACCACTTTTCGCACTTGTGTTGGTGCAGGAAACCACTTCTGCACTTGTATTAGTGTGGAAAAAACACTTTTTGCACTTGTGATAGTGTTGAAAAACCACTTTTCGCACTTGTGTTAGTGTTGAAAAACCACTTTTCGCACTTGTATTAGTGTTGAAAAACCACTTTTCGCACTTGTGTTGGTGCAGGAAACCACTTTTGCACTTGTATTTGTGTGGAAAAAACACTTTTCGCACTTGTGTTAGTGTGGAAAAACCACTTTTCGCACTTGTGTTCGTGCAGGAAACCACTTTTGCACTTGTATTAGTGTGGAAAAAACACTTTTTGCACTCGTGATAGTGTTGAAAAACCACTTTTCGCACTTGTGTTAGTGTTGAAAAACCACATTTCGCACTTGTGTTAGTGTTGAAAAACCACTTTTCGCACTTGTGTTGGTGCAGGAAACCACTTTTGCACTTGTATTAGTGTGGAAAAACCACTTTTCGCACTTGTGATAGTGTTGAAAAACCACTTTTAGCACTTGTGTTAGTGTTGAAAAACCACTTTTCGCACTTGTGTTCGTGTTGAAAAACCACTTTTCGCACTTGTGTTGGTGCAGGAAACCACTTCTGCACTTGTATTAGTGTGGAAAAAACACTTTTTGCACTTGTGATAGTGTTGAAAAACCACTTTTCGCACTTGTGTTAGTGTTGAAAAACCACTTTTCGCACTTGTGTTGGTGCAGGAAACCACTTTTGCACTTGTATTAGTGTGGAAAAACCACTTTTCGCCCTTGTGTTAGTGTTGAAAAACCACTTTTCGCACTTGTGTTCGTGTTGAAAAACCACTTTTCGCACGTGTGTTAGTGTTGAAAAACCACTTTTCGCACTTGTGTTGGTGCAGGAAACCACTTTTGCACTTGTATTAGTGTGGAAAAACCACTTTTCGCACTTGTGTTAGTGTTGAAAAACCACTTTTCGCACTTGTGTTAGTGTTGAAAAACAACTTTTCGCACTTGTGTTGGTGCAGGAAACCACTTTTGCACTTGTATTAGTGTGGAAAAAACACTTTTTGCACTTGTGATAGTGTTGAAAAACCACTTTTCGCACTTGTGTTAGTGTTGAAAAACCACTTTTCGCACTTGTGTTGGTGCAGGAAACCACTTTTGCACTTGTATTAGTGTGGAAAAACCACTTTTCGCACTTGTTTTAGTGTTGAAAAACCACTTTTCGCACTTGTGTTAGTGTTGAAAAACCACATTTCGCACTTGTGTTAGTGTTGAAAAACCACTATTCGCACTTGTGTTAGTGTTGAAAAACCACTTTTCGCACTTGTGTTGGTGCAGGAAACCACATTTGCACTTGTATTAGTGTGGAAAAAACACTTTTCGCACTTGTGTTAGTGTTGAAAAACCACTTTTCGCACTTGTGTTAGTGTTGAAAAACCACTTTTCGCACTTGTGTTGGTGCAGGAAAACCACTTTTTGCACTTGTATTAGTGTGGAAAAACCATTTTTCACACTTGTGTTAGTGTTGAAAAACCACTTTTCGCACTTGTGTTAGTGTTGAAAAACCACTTTTCGCACGTGTGTTAGTGTTGAAAAACCACTTTTCGCACTTGTGTTGGTGCAGGAAACCACATTTGCACTTGTATTAGTGTGGAAAAACAACTTTTTGCACTTGTGATAGTGTTGAAAAACCACTTTTCGCACTTGTGATAGTGTTGAAAAACCACTTTTTGCACTTGTGTTAGTGTTGAAAAACCACTTTTCGCACTTGTGATAGTGTTGAAAAACCACTTTTCGCACTTGTGTTGGTGCAGGAAACCACTTTTGCACTTGTATTAGTGTTGAAAAAACACGTTTTGCACTTGTGATAGTGTTGAAAAACCACTTTTCGCACTTGTGTTAGTGTTGAAAAACCACTTTTCGCACTTGTGTTGGTGCAGGAAACCACTTTTGCACTTGTATTAGTGTGGAAAAAACACTTTTTGCACTTGTGATAGTGTTGAAAAACCACATTTCGCACTTGTGTTATTGTTGAAAAACCACGTTTCGCACTTGTGTTAGTGTTGAAAAACCACTTTTCGCACTTGTGTTGGTGCAGGAAACCACTTTTGCACTTGTATTTGTGTGGAAAAAACACTTTTCGCACTTGTGTTAGTGTTGAAAAACCACTTTTCGCACTTGTATTGGTGCAGGAAACCACTTTTGCACTTGTATTAGTGTGGAAAAACCACTTTTCGCACTTGTGTTAGTGTTGAAAAACCACTTTTCGCATTTGTGTTAGTGTTGAAAAACCACTTTTCGTACTTGTGTTAGTGTTGAAAAACCACTTTTCGCACTTGTGTTAGTGTTGAAAAACCACTTTTCGCACTTGTGTTGGTGCAGGAAACCACATTTGCACTTGTATTAGTGTGGAAAAAACACTTTTTGCACTCGTGATAGTGTTGAAAAACCACTTTTCGCACTTGTGTTAGTGTTGAAAAAACACATTTCGCACTTGTGTTAGTGTGGAAAAACCACTTTTCGCACTTGTGTTCGTGCAGGAAACCACTTTTGCACTTGTATTAGTGTGGAAAAAACACTTTTTGCACTCGTGATAGTGTTGAAAAACCACTTTTCGCACTTGTGTTAGTGTTGAAAAACCACATTTCGCACTTGTGTTAGTGTTGAAAAACCACTTTTCGCACTTGTGTTGGTGCAGGAAACCACTTTTGCACTTGTATTAGTGTGGAAAAACCACTTTTCGCACTTGTGATAGTGTTGAAAAACCACTTTTAGCACTTGTGTTAGTGTTGAAAAACCACTTTTCGCACTTGTGTTCGTGTTGAAAAACCACTTTTCGCACTTGTGTTGGTGCAGGAAACCACTTCTGCACTTGTATTAGTGTGGAAAAAACACGTTTTGCACTTGTGATAGTGTTGAAAAACCACTTTTCGCACTTGTGTTCGTGTTGAAAAACCACTTTTCGCACTTGTGTTGGTGCAGGAAACCACTTCTGCACTTGTATTAGTGTGGAAAAAACACTTTTTGCACTTGTGATAGTGTTGAAAAACCACTTTTCGCACTTGTGTTAGTGTTGAAAAACCACTTTTCGCACTTGTATTAGTGTTGAAAAACCACTTTTCGCACTTGTGTTGGTGCAGGAAACCACTTTTGCACTTGTATTTGTGTGGAAAAAACACTTTTCGCACTTGTGTTAGTGTGGAAAAACCACTTTTCGCACTTGTGTTCGTGCAGGAAACCACTTTTGCACTTGTATTAGTGTGGAAAAAACACTTTTTGCACTCGTGATAGTGTTGAAAAACCACTTTTCGCACTTGTGTTAGTGTTGAAAAACCACATTTCGCACTTGTGTTAGTGTTGAAAAACCACTTTTCGCACTTGTGTTGGTGCAGGAAACCACTTTTGCACTTGTATTAGTGTGGAAAAACCACTTTTCGCACTTGTGATAGTGTTGAAAAACCACTTTTAGCACTTGTGTTAGTGTTGAAAAACTACTTTTCGCACTTGTGTTCGTGTTGAAAAACCACTTTTCGCACTTGTGTTGGTGCAGGAAACCACTTCTGCACTTGTATTAGTGTGGAAAAAACACTTTTTGCACTTGTGATAGTGTTGAAAAACCACTTTTCGCACTTGTGTTAGTGTTGAAAAACCACTTTTCGCACTTGTGTTGGTGCAGGAAACCACTTTTGCACTTGTATTAGTGTGGAAAAACCACTTTTCGCCCTTGTGTTAGTGTTGAAAAACCACTTTTCGCACTTGTGTTCGTGTTGAAAAACCACTTTTCGCACGTGTGTTAGTGTTGAAAAACCACTTTTCGCACTTGTGTTGGTGCAGGAAACCACTTTTGCACTTGTATTAGTGTGGAAAAACCACTTTTCGCACTTGTGTTAGTGTTGAAAAACCACTTTTCGCACTTGTATTGGTGCAGGAAACCACTTTTGCACTTGTATTAGTGTGGAAAAACCACTTTTCGCACTTGTGTTAGTGTTGAAAAACCACTTTTCGCATTTGTGTTAGTGTTGAAAAACCACTTTTCGTACTTGTGTTAGTGTTGAAAAACCACTTTTCGCACTTGTGTTAGTGTTGAAAAACCACTTTTCGCACTTGTGTTGGTGCAGGAAACCACATTTGCACTTGTATTAGTGTGGAAAAAACACTTTTTGCACTCGTGATAGTGTTGAAAAACCACTTTTCGCACTTGTGTTAGTGTTGAAAAAACACATTTCGCACTTGTGTTAGTGTGGAAAAACCACTTTTCGCACTTGTGTTCGTGCAGGAAACCACTTTTGCACTTGTATTAGTGTGGAAAAAACACTTTTTGCACTCGTGATAGTGTTGAAAAACCACTTTTCGCACTTGTGTTAGTGTTGAAAAACCACATTTCGCACTTGTGTTAGTGTTGAAAAACCACTTTTCGCACTTGTGTTGGTGCAGGAAACCACTTTTGCACTTGTATTAGTGTGGAAAAACCACTTTTCGCACTTGTGATAGTGTTGAAAAACCACTTTTAGCACTTGTGTTAGTGTTGAAAAACCACTTTTCGCACTTGTGTTCGTGTTGAAAAACCACTTTTCGCACTTGTGTTGGTGCAGGAAACCACTTCTGCACTTGTATTAGTGTGGAAAAAACACGTTTTGCACTTGTGATAGTGTTGAAAAACCACTTTTCGCACTTGTGTTCGTGTTGAAAAACCACTTTTCGCACTTGTGTTGGTGCAGGAAACCACTTCTGCACTTGTATTAGTGTGGAAAAAACACTTTTTGCACTTGTGATAGTGTTGAAAAACCACTTTTCGCACTTGTGTTAGTGTTGAAAAACCACTTTTCGCACTTGTATTAGTGTTGAAAAACCACTTTTCGCACTTGTGTTGGTGCAGGAAACCACTTTTGCACTTGTATTTGTGTGGAAAAAACACTTTTCGCACTTGTGTTAGTGTGGAAAAACCACTTTTCGCACTTGTGTTCGTGCAGGAAACCACTTTTGCACTTGTATTAGTGTGGAAAAAACACTTTTTGCACTCGTGATAGTGTTGAAAAACCACTTTTCGCACTTGTGTTAGTGTTGAAAAACCACATTTCGCACTTGTGTTAGTGTTGAAAAACCACTTTTCGCACTTGTGTTGGTGCAGGAAACCACTTTTGCACTTGTATTAGTGTGGAAAAACCACTTTTCGCACTTGTGATAGTGTTGAAAAACCACTTTTAGCACTTGTGTTAGTGTTGAAAAACTACTTTTCGCACTTGTGTTCGTGTTGAAAAACCACTTTTCGCACTTGTGTTGGTGCAGGAAACCACTTCTGCACTTGTATTAGTGTGGAAAAAACACTTTTTGCACTTGTGATAGTGTTGAAAAACCACTTTTCGCACTTGTGTTAGTGTTGAAAAACCACTTTTCGCACTTGTGTTGGTGCAGGAAACCACTTTTGCACTTGTATTAGTGTGGAAAAACCACTTTTCGCCCTTGTGTTAGTGTTGAAAAACCACTTTTCGCACTTGTGTTCGTGTTGAAAAACCACTTTTCGCACGTGTGTTAGTGTTGAAAAACCACTTTTCGCACTTGTGTTGGTGCAGGAAACCACTTTTGCACTTGTATTAGTGTGGAAAAACCACTTTTCGCACTTGTGTTAGTGTTGAAAAACCACTTTTCGCACTTGTGTTAGTGTTGAAAAACAACTTTTCGCACTTGTGTTGGTGCAGGAAACCACTTTTGCACTTGTATTAGTGTGGAAAAAACACTTTTTGCACTTGTGATAGTGTTGAAAAACCACTTTTCGCACTTGTGTTAGTGTTGAAAAACCACTTTTCGCACTTGTGTTGGTGCAGGAAACCACTTTTGCACTTGTATTAGTGTGGAAAAACCACTTTTCGCACTTGTTTTAGTGTTGAAAAACCACTTTTCGCACTTGTGTTAGTGTTGAAAAACCACATTTCGCACTTGTGTTAGTGTTGAAAAACCACTATTCGCACTTGTGTTAGTGTTGAAAAACCACTTTTCGCACTTGTGTTGGTGCAGGAAACCACATTTGCACTTGTATTAGTGTGGAAAAAACACTTTTCGCACTTGTGTTAGTGTTGAAAAACCACTTTTCGCACTTGTGTTAGTGTTGAAAAACCACTTTTCGCACTTGTGTTGGTGCAGGAAAACCACTTTTTGCACTTGTATTAGTGTGGAAAAACCATTTTTCACACTTGTGTTAGTGTTGAAAAACCACTTTTCGCACTTGTGTTAGTGTTGAAAAACCACTTTTCGCACGTGTGTTAGTGTTGAAAAACCACTTCTCGCACTTGTGTTGGTGCAGGAAACCACATTTGCACTTGTATTAGTGTGGAAAAACAACTTTTTGCACTTGTGATAGTGTTGAAAAACCACTTTTCGCACTTGTGATAGTGTTGAAAAACCACTTTTTGCACTTGTGTTAGTGTTGAAAAACCACTTTTCGCACTTGTGATAGTGTTGAAAAACCACTTTTCGCACTTGTGTTGGTGCAGGAAACCACTTTTGCACTTGTATTAGTGTTGAAAAAACACGTTTTGCACTTGTGATAGTGTTGAAAAACCACTTTTCGCACTTGTGTTAGTGTTGAAAAACCACTTTTCGCACTTGTGTTGGTGCAGGAAACCACTTTTGCACTTGTATTAGTGTGGAAAAAACACTTTTTGCACTTGTGATAGTGTTGAAAAACCACATTTCGCACTGGTGTTATTGTTGAAAAACCACTTTTCGCACTTGTGTTAGTGTTGAAAAACCACTTTTCGCACTTGTGTTGGTGCAGGAAACCACTTTTGCACTTGTATTTGTGTGGAAAAAACACTTTTCGCACTTGTGTTAGTGTTGAAAAACCACTTTTCGCACTTGTATTGGTGCAGGAAACCACTTTTGCACTTGTATTAGTGTGGAAAAACCACTTTTCGCACTTGTGTTAGTGTTGAAAAACCACTTTTCGCATTTGTGTTAGTGTTGAAAAACCACTTTTCGTACTTGTGTTAGTGTTGAAAAACCACTTTTCGCACTTGTGTTAGTGTTGAAAAACCACTTTTCGCACTTGTGTTGGTGCAGGAAACCACATTTGCACTTGTATTAGTGTGGAAAAAACACTTTTCGCACTTGTGTTAGTGTTGAAAAACCACTTTTCGCACTTGTGTTAGTGTTGAAAACCACTTTTCGCACTTGTGTTGGTGCAGGAAACCACTTTTGCACTGTATTAGTGTGGAAAAAACACTTTTCGCACTTGTGTTAGTGTTCAAAAACCACTTTTCGCACTTGTGTTAGTGTTGAAAAACCACTTTTCGCACTTGTGTTGGTGCAGGAAACCACTTTTGCACTTGTATTAGTGTGGAAAAAACACTTTTTGCACTTGTGATAGTGTTGAAAAACCACATTTCGCACTTGTGTTAGTGTTGAAAAACCACTTTTCGCACTTGTGTTAGTGTTGAAAAACCACTTTTCGCACTTGTGTTGGTGCACGAAACCACTTTTGCACTTGTATTTGTGTGGAAAAAACACTTTTCGCACTTGTGTTAGTGTTGAAAAACCACTTTTCGCACTTGTGTTAGTGTTGAAAAACCACTTTTCGCACTTGTGTTGGTGCAGGAAACCACTTTTGCACTTGTATTAGTGTGGAAAAAACACTTTTTGCACTTGTGATAGTGTTGAAAAACCACTTTTCGCATTTGTGTTAGTGTTGAAAAACCACTTTTCGCACTTGTGTTAGTGTTGAAAAACCACTTTTCGCACTTGTGTTAGTGTTGAAAAACCACTTTTCGCACGTGTCGGTGCAGGAAACCACATTTGCACTTGTATTAGTGTGGAAAAAACACTTTTCGCACTTGTGTTAGTGTTGAAAAACCACTTTTCGCACTTGTGTTAGTGTTGAAAAACCACTTTTCACACTTGTGTTGGTGCAGGAAACCACTTTTGCACTTGTATTAGTGTGGAAAAAACACGTTTTGCACTTGTGATAGTGTTGAAAAACCACTTTTCGCACTTGTGTTAGTGTTGAAAAACCACTTTTCGCACTTGTGTTGGTGCAGGAAACCACTTTTGCACTTGTATTAGTGTGGAAAAAACACTTTTTGCACTTGTGATAGTGTTGAAAAACCACATTTCGCACTTGTGTTAGTGTTGAAAAACCACTTTTCGCACTTGTGTTAGTGTTGAAAAACCACTTTTCGCACTTGTGTTGGTGCAGGAAACCACTTTTGCACTTGTATTTGTGTGGAAAAAACACTTTTCGCACTTGTGTTAGTGTTGAAAAACCACTTTTCGCACTTGTGTTAGTGTTGAAAAACCACTTTTCGCACTTGTGTTGGTGCAGGAAACCACTTTTGCACTTGTATTAGTGTGGAAAACCACTTTTCGCACTTGTGTTAGTGTTGAAAAACCACTTTTCGCACTTGTGTTAGTGTTGAAAAACCACTTTTCGCACTTGTGTTAGTGTTGAAAAACCACTTTTCACACTTGTGTTAGTGTTGAAAAACCACTTTTCGCACTTGTGTTGGTGCAGGAAACCACTTTTGCACTTGTATAAGTGTGGAAAAAACACTTTTTGCACTTGTGTTAGTGTTGAAAAACCACTTTTCGCACTTGTGTCAGTGTTGAAAAACCACTTTTCGCACTTGTGTTAGTGTTGAAAAACCACTTTTCGCACTTGTGTTTGTGTTGAAAAACCACTTTTCGCACTTGTATTAGTGTGGAAAAACCACTTTTCGCACTTGTGTTGGTGCAGGAAACCACCTTTGCACTTGTATTAGTGTGGAAAAAACAGTTTTCGCACTTGTGTTAGTGTTGAAAAACCACTTTTCGCACTTGTGTTAGTGTTGAAAAACCACTTTTCGCACTTGTGTTTGTGTTGAAAAACCCCTTTTCGCACTTGTATTAGTGTGGAAAAAACACTTTTCGCACTTGTGTTGGTGCAGGAAACCACTTTTGCACTTGCATTAGTGTGGAAAAAACACTTTTTGCACTTGTGATAGTGTTGAAAACCCACTTTTCGCACTAGTGTTAGTGTTGAAAAACCACTTTTCGCACTTGTGTTGGTGCAGGAAACCACTTTTGCACTTGTATTAGTGTGGAAAACCACTTTTTGCACTTGTGATAGTGTTGAAAAACCACTTTTCGCACTTGTGTTAGTGTTGAAAAACCACTTTTGGCACTTGTGTTAGTGTTGAAAAACCACTTTTCGCACTTGTGTTAGTGTTGAAAAACCACTTTTCGCACTTGTGTTGGTGCAGGAAACCACTTTTGCACTTGCATTAGTGTGGAAAAAACACTTTTTGCACTTGTGATAGTGTTGAAAAACCACTTTTCGCACTTGTGTTAGTGTTGAAAAACCACTTTTCGCACTTGTGTTGGTGCAGGAAACCACTTTTGCACTTGTATTAGTGTGGAAAAACCACTTTTCGCACTTGTGATAGTGTTGAAAAACCACTTTTTGCACTTGTGTTAGTGTTGAAAAACCACTTTTCGCACTTGTGTTTGTGTTGAAAAACCACTTTTCACACTTGTGTTGGTGCAGGAAACCACATTTGCACTTGTATTTGTGTGGAAAAAACACGTTTTGCACTTGTGATAGTGTTGAAAAACCATTTTTCGCACTTGTGTTAGTGTTGAAAAACCACTTTTCGCACCTGTGTTAGTGTTGAAAAACCACTTTTCGCACTTGTGTTGGTGCAGGAAACCACTTTTGCACTTGTATTAGTGTGGAAAAAACACTTTTCGCACTTGTGTTAGTGTTGATAAACTACTTTTCGCACTTGTGTTAGTGTTGAAAAGCCACTTTTCGCACTTGTGTTGGTGCAGGAAACCACTTTTGCACTTGTATTAGTGTGGAAAAACACTTTTTGCACTTGTGTTAGTGTTGAAAAACCACTTTTCGCACTTGTGCTGGTGTTGAAAAACCACTTTTCGCACTTGTGTTGGTGCAGGAAACCACTTTTGCACTTGTATTAGTGTGGAAAAAACACTTTTTGCACATGAGATAGTGTTGAAAAGTGGTTTACTGCACCAACACAAGTGCGAAAAGTGGTTTTTCAACACTTTTCAACACAACAACACTTTTTTCAACACTTTCAACACAACAACAACATTTTCGCACTTGTGTTAGTGTTGAAAAACCACTTTTCGCACTTGTGTTGGTGCAGGAAACCACTTTTCGCACTTGTGTTGGTGCAGGAAACCACTTTTGCACTTGTATTAGTGTGGAAAAGCCACTTTTCGCACTTGTGTTAGTGTTGAAAAACGACTTTTCGCACTTGTGTTAGTGTTGAAAAACCACTTTTCGCACTTGTGTTAGTGTTGAAAAACCACTTTTCGTACTTGTGTTAGTGTTGAAAAACCACTTTTCGCACTTGTGTTAGTGTTGAAAAACCACTTTTCGCACTTGTGTTGGTGCAGGAAACCACATTTGCACTTGTATTAGTGTGGAAAAAACACTTTTCGCACTTGTGTTAGTGTTGAAAAACCACTTTTCGCACTTGTGTTAGTGTTGAAAACCACTTTTCGCACTTGTGTTGGTGCAGGAAACCACTTTTGCACTGTATTAGTGTGGAAAAAACACTTTTCGCACTTGTGTTAGTGTTCAAAAACCACTTTTCGCACTTGTGTTAGTGTTGAAAAACCACTTTTCGCACTTGTGTTGGTGCAGGAAACCACTTTTGCACTTGTATTAGTGTGGAAAAAACACTTTTTGCACTTGTGATAGTGTTGAAAAACCACATTTCGCACTTGTGTTAGTGTTGAAAAACCACTTTTCGCACTTGTGTTAGTGTTGAAAAACCACTTTTCGCACTTGTGTTGGTGCACGAAACCACTTTTGCACTTGTATTTGTGTGGAAAAAACACTTTTCGCACTTGTGTTAGTGTTGAAAAACCACTTTTCGCACTTGTGTTAGTGTTGAAAAACCACTTTTCGCACTTGTGTTGGTGCAGGAAACCACTTTTGCACTTGTATTAGTGTGGAAAAAACACTTTTTGCACTTGTGATAGTGTTGAAAAACCACTTTTCGCATTTGTGTTAGTGTTGAAAAACCACTTTTCGCACTTGTGTTAGTGTTGAAAAACCACTTTTCGCACTTGTGTTAGTGTTGAAAAACCACTTTTCGCACGTGTCGGTGCAGGAAACCACATTTGCACTTGTATTAGTGTGGAAAAAACACTTTTCGCACTTGTGTTAGTGTTGAAAAACCACTTTTCGCACTTGTGTTAGTGTTGAAAAACCACTTTTCACACTTGTGTTGGTGCAGGAAACCACTTTTGCACTTGTATTAGTGTGGAAAAAACACGTTTTGCACTTGTGATAGTGTTGAAAAACCACTTTTCGCACTTGTGTTAGTGTTGAAAAACCACTTTTCGCACTTGTGTTGGTGCAGGAAACCACTTTTGCACTTGTATTAGTGTGGAAAAAACACTTTTTGCACTTGTGATAGTGTTGAAAAACCACATTTCGCACTTGTGTTAGTGTTGAAAAACCACTTTTCGCACTTGTGTTAGTGTTGAAAAACCACTTTTCGCACTTGTGTTGGTGCAGGAAACCACTTTTGCACTTGTATTTGTGTGGAAAAAACACTTTTCGCACTTGTGTTAGTGTTGAAAAACCACTTTTCGCACTTGTGTTAGTGTTGAAAAACCACTTTTCGCACTTGTGTTGGTGCAGGAAACCACTTTTGCACTTGTATTAGTGTGGAAAACCACTTTTCGCACTTGTGTTAGTGTTGAAAAACCACTTTTCGCACTTGTGTTAGTGTTGAAAAACCACTTTTCGCACTTGTGTTAGTGTTGAAAAACCACTTTTCACACTTGTGTTAGTGTTGAAAAACCACTTTTCGCACTTGTGTTGGTGCAGGAAACCACTTTTGCACTTGTATAAGTGTGGAAAAAACACTTTTTGCACTTGTGTTAGTGTTGAAAAACCACTTTTCGCACTTGTGTCAGTGTTGAAAAACCACTTTTCGCACTTGTGTTAGTGTTGAAAAACCACTTTTCGCACTTGTGTTTGTGTTGAAAAACCACTTTTCGCACTTGTATTAGTGTGGAAAAACCACTTTTCGCACTTGTGTTGGTGCAGGAAACCACCTTTGCACTTGTATTAGTGTGGAAAAAACAGTTTTCGCACTTGTGTTAGTGTTGAAAAACCACTTTTCGCACTTGTGTTAGTGTTGAAAAACCACTTTTCGCACTTGTGTTTGTGTTGAAAAACCCCTTTTCGCACTTGTATTAGTGTGGAAAAAACACTTTTCGCACTTGTGTTGGTGCAGGAAACCACTTTTGCACTTGCATTAGTGTGGAAAAAACACTTTTTGCACTTGTGATAGTGTTGAAAACCCACTTTTCGCACTAGTGTTAGTGTTGAAAAACCACTTTTCGCACTTGTGTTGGTGCAGGAAACCACTTTTGCACTTGTATTAGTGTGGAAAACCACTTTTTGCACTTGTGATAGTGTTGAAAAACCACTTTTCGCACTTGTGTTAGTGTTGAAAAACCACTTTTGGCACTTGTGTTAGTGTTGAAAAACCACTTTTCGCACTTGTGTTAGTGTTGAAAAACCACTTTTCGCACTTGTGTTGGTGCAGGAAACCACTTTTGCACTTGCATTAGTGTGGAAAAAACACTTTTTGCACTTGTGATAGTGTTGAAAAACCACTTTTCGCACTTGTGTTAGTGTTGAAAAACCACTTTTCGCACTTGTGTTGGTGCAGGAAACCACTTTTGCACTTGTATTAGTGTGGAAAAACCACTTTTCGCACTTGTGATAGTGTTGAAAAACCACTTTTTGCACTTGTGTTAGTGTTGAAAAACCACTTTTCGCACTTGTGTTTGTGTTGAAAAACCACTTTTCACACTTGTGTTGGTGCAGGAAACCACATTTGCACTTGTATTTGTGTGGAAAAAACACGTTTTGCACTTGTGATAGTGTTGAAAAACCATTTTTCGCACTTGTGTTAGTGTTGAAAAACCACTTTTCGCACCTGTGTTAGTGTTGAAAAACCACTTTTCGCACTTGTGTTGGTGCAGGAAACCACTTTTGCACTTGTATTAGTGTGGAAAAAACACTTTTCGCACTTGTGTTAGTGTTGATAAACTACTTTTCGCACTTGTGTTAGTGTTGAAAAGCCACTTTTCGCACTTGTGTTGGTGCAGGAAACCACTTTTGCACTTGTATTAGTGTGGAAAAACACTTTTTGCACTTGTGTTAGTGTTGAAAAACCACTTTTCGCACTTGTGCTGGTGTTGAAAAACCACTTTTCGCACTTGTGTTGGTGCAGGAAACCACTTTTGCACTTGTATTAGTGTGGAAAAAACACTTTTTGCACATGAGATAGTGTTGAAAAGTGGTTTACTGCACCAACACAAGTGCGAAAAGTGGTTTTTCAACACTTTTCAACACAACAACACTTTTTTCAACACTTTCAACACAACAACAACATTTTCGCACTTGTGTTAGTGTTGAAAAACCACTTTTCGCACTTGTGTTGGTGCAGGAAACCACTTTTCGCACTTGTGTTGGTGCAGGAAACCACTTTTGCACTTGTATTAGTGTGGAAAAGCCACTTTTCGCACTTGTGTTAGTGTTGAAAAACGACTTTTCGCACTTGTGTTAGTGTTGAAAAACCACTTTTCGCACTTGTGTTAGTGTTGAAAAACCACTTTTCGCACTTGTGTTAGTGTTGAAAAACCACTTTTCGCACTTGTGTTCGTGTTGAAAAACCACTTTTCGCACTTGTGTTTGTGTTGAAAAACCACTTTTCGCACTTTTATTAGTGTGGAAAAACCACTTTTCGCACTTGTGTTGGTGCAGGAAACCACCTTTGCACTTGTATTAGTGTGGAAAAAACACTTTTCGCACTTGTGTTAGTGTGGAAAAACCACTTTTCGCACTTGTGTTCGTGCAGGAAACCACTTTTGCACTTGTATTAGTGTGGAAAAAACACTTTTTGCACTCGTGATAGTGTTGAAAAACCACTTTTCGCACTTGTGTTAGTGTTGAAAAACCACATTTCGCACTTGCGTTAGTGTTGAAAAACCACTTTTCGCACTTGTGTTGGTGCAGGAAACCACTTTTGCACTTGTATTAGTGTGGAAAAACCACTTTTCGCACTTGTGATAGTGTTGAAAAACCACTTTTTGCACTTGTGTTAGTGTTGAAAAACCACTTTTCGCACTTGTGTTAGTGTTGAAAAACCACTTTTCGCACTTGTGTTCGTGTTGAAAAACCACTTTTCGCACTTGTGTTGGTGGAGGAAACCACTTCTGCACTTGTATTAGTGTGGAAAAAACACGTTTTGCACTTGTGATAGTGTTGAAAAACCACTTTTCGCACTTGTGTTCGTGTTGAAAAACCACTTTTCGCACTTGTGTTGGTGCAGGAAGCCACTTCTGCACTTGTATTAGTGTGGAAAAAACACTTTTTGCACTTGTGATAGTGTTGAAAAACCACTTTTCGCACTTGTGTTCGTGTTGAAAAACCACTTTTCGCACTTGTGTTTGTGTTGAAAAACCACTTTTCGCACTTGTATTAGTGTGGAAAAACCACTTTTCGCACTTGTGTTGGTGCAGGAAACCACCTTTGCACTTGTATTAGTGTGGAAAAAACACTTTTCGCACTTGTGTTAGTGTGGAAAAACCACTTTTCGCACTTGTGTTCGTGCAGGAAACCACTTTTGCACTTGTATTAGTGTGGAAAAAACACTTTTTGCACTCGTGATAGTGTTGAAAAACCACTTTTCGCACTTGTGTTAGTGTTGAAAAACCACATTTCGCACTTGCGTTAGTGTTGAAAAACCACTTTTCGCACTTGTGTTGGTGCAGGAAACCACTTTTGCACTTGTATTAGTGTGGAAAAA
Source organism: Myxine glutinosa (assembly GCF_964187855.1). Lineage (NCBI taxonomy): Eukaryota > Metazoa > Chordata > Myxini > Myxiniformes > Myxinidae > Myxine > Myxine glutinosa. The sequence goes on along the minus strand of NW_027616426.1, from coordinate 31,873 downwards.
CCACTTTTCGCACTTGTGATAGTGTTGAAAAACCACTTTTTGCACTTGTGTTAGTGTTGAAAAACCACTTTTCGCACTTGTGTTAGTGTTGAAAAACCACTTTTCGCACTTGTGTTCGTGTTGAAAAACCACTTTTCGCACTTGTGTTGGTGTAGGAAACCACTTCTGCACTTGTATTAGTGTGGAAAAAACACGTTTTGCACTTGTGATAGTGTTGAAAAACCACTTTTCGCACTTGTGTTCGTGTTGAAAAACCACTTTTCGCACTTGTGTTGGTGCAGGAAGCCACTTCTGCGCTTGTATTAGTGTGGAAAAAACACTTTTTGCACTTGTGATAGTGTTGAAAAACCACTTTTCGCACTTGTGTTAGTGTTGAAAAACCACTTTTCGCACTTGTGTTGGTGCAGGAAACCACTTTTGCACTTGTATTAGTGTGGAAAAACCACTTTTCGCACTTGTGTTAGTGTTGAAAAACCACTTTTCGCAGTTGTGTTCGTGTTGAAAAACCACTTTTCGCACGTGTGTTAGTGTTGAAAAACCACTTTTCGCACTTGTGTTGGTGCAGGAAACCACTTTTGCACTTGTATTAGTGTGGAAAAACCACTTTTCGCACTTGTGTTAGTGTTGAAAAACCACTTTTCGCACTTGTGTTAGTGTTGAAAAACCACTTTTCGCACTTGTGTTGGTGCAGGAAACCACTTTTGCACTTGTATTAGTGTGGAAAAAACACTTTTTGCACTTGTGATAGTGTTGAAAAACCACTTTTCACACATGTGTTCGTGTTGAAAAACCACTTTTCGCACGTGTGTTAGTGTTGAAAAACCACTTTTCGCACTTGTGTTGGTGCAGGAAACCACTTTTGCACTTGTATTAGTGTGGAAAAACCACTTTTCGCACTTGTGTTAGTGTTGAAAAACCACTTTTCGCACTTGTGTTAGTGTTGAAAAACAACTTTTCGCACTTGTGTTGGTGCAGGAAACCACTTTTGCACTTGTATTAGTGTGGAAAAAACACTTTTTGCACTTGTGATAGTGTTGAAAAACCACTTTTCGCACTTGTGTTAGTGTTGAAAAACCACTTTTCGCACTTGTGTTGGTGCAGGAAACCACTTTTGCACTTGTATTAGTGTGGAAAAACCACTTTTCGCACTTGTTTTAGTGTTGAAAAACCACTTTTCGCACTTGTGTTAGTGTTGAAAAACCACATTTCGCACCTGTGTTAGTGTTGAAAAACCACTATTCGCACTTGTGTTAGTGTTGAAAAACCACTTTTCGCACTTGTGTTGGTGCAGGAAACCACTTTTGCACTTGTATTAGTGTGGAAAAAACACTTTTTGCACTTGTGATAGTGTTGAAAAACCACATTTCGCACTTGTGTTAGTGTTGAAAAACCACTTTTCGCACTTGTGTTAGTGTTGAAAAACCACTTTTCGCACTTGTGTTGGTGCACGAAACCACTTTTGCACTTGTATTTGTGTGGAAAAAACACTTTTCGCACTTGTGTTAGTGTTGAAAAACCACTTTTCGCACTTGTGTTAGTGTTGAAAAACCACTTTTCGCACTTGTGTTGGTGCAGGAAACCACTTTTGCACTTGTATTAGTGTGGAAAAAACACTTTTTGCACTTGTGATAGTGTTGAAAAACCACTTTTCGCATTTGTGTTAGTGTTGAAAAACCACTTTTCGCACTTGTGTTAGTGTTGAAAAACCACTTTTCGCACTTGTGTTAGTGTTGAAAAACCACTTTTCGCACGTGTCGGTGCAGGAAACCACATTTGCACTTGTATTAGTGTGGAAAAAACACTTTTCGCACTTGTGTTAGTGTTGAAAAACCACTTTTCGCACTTGTGTTAGTGTTGAAAAACCACTTTTCACACTTGTGTTGGTGCAGGAAACCACTTTTGCACTTGTATTAGTGTGGAAAAAACACGTTTTGCACTTGTGATAGTGTTGAAAAACCACTTTTCGCACTTGTGTTAGTGTTGAAAAACCACTTTTCGCACTTGTGTTGGTGCAGGAAACCACTTTTGCACTTGTATTAGTGTGGAAAAAACACTTTTTGCACTTGTGATAGTGTTGAAAAACCACATTTCGCACTTGTGTTAGTGTTGAAAAACCACTTTTCGCACTTGTGTTAGTGTTGAAAAACCACTTTTCGCACTTGTGTTGGTGCAGGAAACCACTTTTGCACTTGTATTTGTGTGGAAAAAACACTTTTCGCACTTGTGTTAGTGTTGAAAAACCACTTTTCGCACTTGTGTTAGTGTTGAAAAACCACTTTTCGCACTTGTGTTAGTGTTGAAAAACCACTTTTCGCACTTGTGTTAGTGTTGAAAAACCACTTTTCACACTTGTGTTAGTGTTGAAAAACCACTTTTCGCACTTGTGTTGGTGCAGGAAACCACTTTTGCACTTGTATAAGTGTGGAAAAAACACTTTTTGCACTTGTGTTAGTGTTGAAAAACCACTTTTCGCACTTGTGTCAGTGTTGAAAAACCACTTTTCGCACTTGTGTTAGTGTTGAAAAACCACTTTTCGCACTTGTGTTTGTGTTGAAAATCCACTTTTCGCACTTGTATTAGTGTGGAAAAACCACTTTTCGCACTTGTGTTGGTGCAGGAAACCACCTTTGCACTTGTATTAGTGTGGAAAAAACAGTTTTCGCACTTGTGTTAGTGTTGAAAAACCACTTTTCGCACTTGTGTTAGTGTTGAAAAACCACTTTTCGCACTTGTGTTGGTGCAGGAAACCACTTTTGCACTTGTATTAGTGTGGAAAAAACACTTTTTGCACTTGTGATAGTGTTGAAAAACCACATTTCGCACTTGTGTTAGTGTTGAAAAACCACTTTTCGCACTTGTGTTAGTGTTGAAAAACCACTTTTCGCACTTGTGTTGGTGCACGAAACCACTTTTGCACTTGTATTTGTGTGGAAAAAACACTTTTCGCACTTGTGTTAGTGTTGAAAAACCACTTTTCGCACTTGTGTTAGTGTTGAAAAACCACTTTTCGCACTTGTGTTGGTGCAGGAAACCACTTTTGCACTTGTATTAGTGTGGAAAAAACACTTTTTGCACTTGTGATAGTGTTGAAAAACCACTTTTCGCATTTGTGTTAGTGTTGAAAAACCACTTTTCGCACTTGTGTTAGTGTTGAAAAACCACTTTTCGCACTTGTGTTAGTGTTGAAAAACCACTTTTCGCACGTGTCGGTGCAGGAAACCACATTTGCACTTGTATTAGTGTGGAAAAAACACTTTTCGCACTTGTGTTAGTGTTGAAAAACCACTTTTCGCACTTGTGTTAGTGTTGAAAAACCACTTTTCACACTTGTGTTGGTGCAGGAAACCACTTTTGCACTTGTATTAGTGTGGAAAAAACACGTTTTGCACTTGTGATAGTGTTGAAAAACCACTTTTCGCACTTGTGTTAGTGTTGAAAAACCACTTTTCGCACTTGTGTTGGTGCAGGAAACCACTTTTGCACTTGTATTAGTGTGGAAAAAACACTTTTTGCACTTGTGATAGTGTTGAAAAACCACATTTCGCACTTGTGTTAGTGTTGAAAAACCACTTTTCGCACTTGTGTTAGTGTTGAAAAACCACTTTTCGCACTTGTGTTGGTGCAGGAAACCACTTTTGCACTTGTATTTGTGTGGAAAAAACACTTTTTGCACTTGTGTTAGTGTTGAAAAACCACTTTTCGCACTTGTGTTAGTGTTGAAAAACCACTTTTCGCACTTGTGTTGGTGCAGGAAACCACTTTTGCACTTGTATTAGTGTGGAAAACCACTTTTCGCACTTGTGTTAGTGTTGAAAAACCACTTTTCGCACTTGTGTTAGTGTTGAAAAACCACTTTTCGCACTTGTGTTAGTGTTGAAAAACCACTTTTCACACTTGTGTTAGTGTTGAAAAACCACTTTTCGCACTTGTGTTGGTGCAGGAAACCACTTTTGCACTTGTATAAGTGTGGAAAAAACACTTTTTGCACTTGTGTTAGTGTTGAAAAACCACTTTTCGCACTTGTGTCAGTGTTGAAAAACCACTTTTCGCACTTGTGTTAGTGTTGAAAAACCACTTTTCGCACTTGTGTTTGTGTTGAAAATCCACTTTTCGCACTTGTATTAGTGTGGAAAAACCACTTTTCGCACTTGTGTTGGTGCAGGAAACCACCTTTGCACTTGTATTAGTGTGGAAAAAACAGTTTTCGCACTTGTGTTAGTGTTGAAAAACCACTTTTCGCACTTGTGTTAGTGTTGAAAAACCACTTTTCGCACTTGTGTTTGTGTTGAAAAACCCCTTTTCGCACTTGTATTAGTGTGGAAAAAACACTTTTCGCACTTGTGTTGGTGCAGGAAACCACTTTTGCACTTGCATTAGTGTGGAAAAAACACTTTTTGCACTTGTGATAGTGTTGAAAACCCACTTTTCGCACTAGTGTTAGTGTTGAAAAACCACTTTTCGCACTTGTGTTGGTGCAGGAAACCACTTTTGCACTTGTATTAGTGTGGAAAACCACTTTTTGCACTTGTGATAGTGTTGAAAAACCACTTTTCGCACTTGTGTTAGTGTTGAAAAACCACTTTTGGCACTTGTGTTAGTGTTGAAAAACCACTTTTCGCACTTGTGTTAGTGTTGAAAAACCACTTTTCGCACTTGTGTTGGTGCAGGAAACCACTTTTGCACTTGCATTAGTGTGGAAAAAACACTTTTTGCACTTGTGATAGTGTTGAAAAACCACTTTTCGCACTTGTGTTAGTGTTGAAAAACCACTTTTCGCACTTGTGTTGGTGCAGGAAACCACTTTTGCACTTGTATTAGTGTGGAAAAACCACTTTTCGCACTTGTGATAGTGTTGAAAAACCACTTTTTGCACTTGTGTTAGTGTTGAAAAACCACTTTTCGCACTTGTGTTTGTGTTGAAAAACCACTTTTCACACTTGTGTTGGTGCAGGAAACCACATTTGCACTTGTATTTGTGTGGAAAAAACACGTTTTGCACTTGTGATAGTGTTGAAAAACCATTTTTCGCACTTGTGTTAGTGTTGAAAAACCACTTTTCGCACCTGTGTTAGTGTTGAAAAACCACTTTTCGCACTTGTGTTGGTGCAGGAAACCACTTTTGCACTTGTATTAGTGTGGAAAAAACACTTTTCGCACTTGTGTTAGTGTTGATAAACTACTTTTCGCACTTGTGTTAGTGTTGAAAAGCCACTTTTCGCACTTGTGTTGGTGCAGGAAACCACTTTTGCACTTGTATTAGTGTGGAAAAACACTTTTTGCACTTGTGTTAGTGTTGAAAAACCACTTTTCGCACTTGTGCTAGTGTTGAAAAACCACTTTTCGCACTTGTGTTGGTGCAGGAAACCACTTTTGCACTTGTATTAGTGTGGAAAAAACACTTTTTGCACATGAGATAGTGTTGAAAAGTGGTTTACTGCACCAACACAAGTGCGAAAAGTGGTTTTTCAACACTTTTCAACACAACAACACTTTTTTCAACACTTTCAACACAACAACAACATTTTCGCACTTGTGTTAGTGTTGAAAAACCACTTTTCGCACTTGTGTTGGTGCAGGAAACCACTTTTCGCACTTGTGTTGGTGCAGGAAACCACTTTTGCATTTGTATTAGTGTGGAAAAACCACTTTTCGCACTTGTGTTAGTGTTGAAAAACGACTTTTCGCACTTGTGTTAGTGTTGAAAAACCACTTTTCGCACTTGTGTTAGTGTTGAAAAACCACTTTTCGCACTTGTGTTAGTGTTGAAAAACCACTTTTCGCACTTGTGTTCGTGTTGAAAAACCACTTTTCGCACTTGTGTTTGTGTTGAAAAACCACTTTTCGCACTTGTATTAGTGTGGAAAAACCACTTTTCGCACTTGTGTTGGTGCAGGAAACCACCTTTGCACTTGTATTAGTGTGGAAAAAACACTTTTCGCGCTTGTGTTAGTGTGGAAAAACCACTTTTCGCACTTGTGTTCGTGCAGGAAACCACTTTTGCACTTGTATTAGTGTGGAAAAAACACTTTTTGCACTCGTGATAGTGTTGAAAAACCACTTTTCGCACTTGTGTTAGTGTTGAAAAACCACATTTCGCACTTGCGTTAGTGTTGAAAAACCACTTTTCGCACTTGTGTTGGTGCAGGAAACCACCTTTGCACTTGTATTAGTGTGGAAAAAACAGTTTTCGCACTTGTGTTAGTGTTGAAAAACCACTTTTCGCACTTGTGTTAGTGTTGAAAAACCACTTTTCGCACTTGTGTTGGTGCAGGAAACCACTTTTGCACTTGTATTAGTGTGGAAAAAACACTTTTTGCACTTGTGATAGTGTTGAAAAACCACATTTCGCACTTGTGTTAGTGTTGAAAAACCACTTTTCGCACTTGTGTTAGTGTTGAAAAACCACTTTTCGCACTTGTGTTGGTGCACGAAACCACTTTTGCACTTGTATTTGTGTGGAAAAAACACTTTTCGCACTTGTGTTAGTGTTGAAAAACCACTTTTCGCACTTGTGTTAGTGTTGAAAAACCACTTTTCGCACTTGTGTTGGTGCAGGAAACCACTTTTGCACTTGTATTAGTGTGGAAAAAACACTTTTTGCACTTGTGATAGTGTTGAAAAACCACTTTTCGCATTTGTGTTAGTGTTGAAAAACCACTTTTCGCACTTGTGTTAGTGTTGAAAAACCACTTTTCGCACTTGTGTTAGTGTTGAAAAACCACTTTTCGCACGTGTCGGTGCAGGAAACCACATTTGCACTTGTATTAGTGTGGAAAAAACACTTTTCGCACTTGTGTTAGTGTTGAAAAACCACTTTTCGCACTTGTGTTAGTGTTGAAAAACCACTTTTCACACTTGTGTTGGTGCAGGAAACCACTTTTGCACTTGTATTAGTGTGGAAAAAACACGTTTTGCACTTGTGATAGTGTTGAAAAACCACTTTTCGCACTTGTGTTAGTGTTGAAAAACCACTTTTCGCACTTGTGTTGGTGCAGGAAACCACTTTTGCACTTGTATTAGTGTGGAAAAAACACTTTTTGCACTTGTGATAGTGTTGAAAAACCACATTTCGCACTTGTGTTAGTGTTGAAAAACCACTTTTCGCACTTGTGTTAGTGTTGAAAAACCACTTTTCGCACTTGTGTTGGTGCAGGAAACCACTTTTGCACTTGTATTTGTGTGGAAAAAACACTTTTTGCACTTGTGTTAGTGTTGAAAAACCACTTTTCGCACTTGTGTTAGTGTTGAAAAACCACTTTTCGCACTTGTGTTGGTGCAGGAAACCACTTTTGCACTTGTATTAGTGTGGAAAACCACTTTTCGCACTTGTGTTAGTGTTGAAAAACCACTTTTCGCACTTGTGTTAGTGTTGAAAAACCACTTTTCGCACTTGTGTTAGTGTTGAAAAACCACTTTTCACACTTGTGTTAGTGTTGAAAAACCACTTTTCGCACTTGTGTTGGTGCAGGAAACCACTTTTGCACTTGTATAAGTGTGGAAAAAACACTTTTTGCACTTGTGTTAGTGTTGAAAAACCACTTTTCGCACTTGTGTCAGTGTTGAAAAACCACTTTTCGCACTTGTGTTAGTGTTGAAAAACCACTTTTCGCACTTGTGTTTGTGTTGAAAATCCACTTTTCGCACTTGTATTAGTGTGGAAAAACCACTTTTCGCACTTGTGTTGGTGCAGGAAACCACCTTTGCACTTGTATTAGTGTGGAAAAAACAGTTTTCGCACTTGTGTTAGTGTTGAAAAACCACTTTTCGCACTTGTGTTAGTGTTGAAAAACCACTTTTCGCACTTGTGTTTGTGTTGAAAAACCCCTTTTCGCACTTGTATTAGTGTGGAAAAAACACTTTTCGCACTTGTGTTGGTGCAGGAAACCACTTTTGCACTTGCATTAGTGTGGAAAAAACACTTTTTGCACTTGTGATAGTGTTGAAAACCCACTTTTCGCACTAGTGTTAGTGTTGAAAAACCACTTTTCGCACTTGTGTTGGTGCAGGAAACCACTTTTGCACTTGTATTAGTGTGGAAAACCACTTTTTGCACTTGTGATAGTGTTGAAAAACCACTTTTCGCACTTGTGTTAGTGTTGAAAAACCACTTTTGGCACTTGTGTTAGTGTTGAAAAACCACTTTTCGCACTTGTGTTAGTGTTGAAAAACCACTTTTCGCACTTGTGTTGGTGCAGGAAACCACTTTTGCACTTGCATTAGTGTGGAAAAAACACTTTTTGCACTTGTGATAGTGTTGAAAAACCACTTTTCGCACTTGTGTTAGTGTTGAAAAACCACTTTTCGCACTTGTGTTGGTGCAGGAAACCACTTTTGCACTTGTATTAGTGTGGAAAAACCACTTTTCGCACTTGTGATAGTGTTGAAAAACCACTTTTTGCACTTGTGTTAGTGTTGAAAAACCACTTTTCGCACTTGTGTTTGTGTTGAAAAACCACTTTTCACACTTGTGTTGGTGCAGGAAACCACATTTGCACTTGTATTTGTGTGGAAAAAACACGTTTTGCACTTGTGATAGTGTTGAAAAACCATTTTTCGCACTTGTGTTAGTGTTGAAAAACCACTTTTCGCACCTGTGTTAGTGTTGAAAAACCACTTTTCGCACTTGTGTTGGTGCAGGAAACCACTTTTGCACTTGTATTAGTGTGGAAAAAACACTTTTCGCACTTGTGTTAGTGTTGATAAACTACTTTTCGCACTTGTGTTAGTGTTGAAAAGCCACTTTTCGCACTTGTGTTGGTGCAGGAAACCACTTTTGCACTTGTATTAGTGTGGAAAAACACTTTTTGCACTTGTGTTAGTGTTGAAAAACCACTTTTCGCACTTGTGCTAGTGTTGAAAAACCACTTTTCGCACTTGTGTTGGTGCAGGAAACCACTTTTGCACTTGTATTAGTGTGGAAAAAACACTTTTTGCACATGAGATAGTGTTGAAAAGTGGTTTACTGCACCAACACAAGTGCGAAAAGTGGTTTTTCAACACTTTTCAACACAACAACACTTTTTTCAACACTTTCAACACAACAACAACATTTTCGCACTTGTGTTAGTGTTGAAAAACCACTTTTCGCACTTGTGTTGGTGCAGGAAACCACTTTTCGCACTTGTGTTGGTGCAGGAAACCACTTTTGCATTTGTATTAGTGTGGAAAAACCACTTTTCGCACTTGTGTTAGTGTTGAAAAACGACTTTTCGCACTTGTGTTAGTGTTGAAAAACCACTTTTCGCACTTGTGTTAGTGTTGAAAAACCACTTTTCGCACTTGTGTTAGTGTTGAAAAACCACTTTTCGCACTTGTGTTCGTGTTGAAAAACCACTTTTCGCACTTGTGTTTGTGTTGAAAAACCACTTTTCGCACTTGTATTAGTGTGGAAAAACCACTTTTCGCACTTGTGTTGGTGCAGGAAACCACCTTTGCACTTGTATTAGTGTGGAAAAAACACTTTTCGCGCTTGTGTTAGTGTGGAAAAACCACTTTTCGCACTTGTGTTCGTGCAGGAAACCACTTTTGCACTTGTATTAGTGTGGAAAAAACACTTTTTGCACTCGTGATAGTGTTGAAAAACCACTTTTCGCACTTGTGTTAGTGTTGAAAAACCACATTTCGCACTTGCGTTAGTGTTGAAAAACCACTTTTCGCACTTGTGTTGGTGCAGGAAACCACTTTTGCACTTGTATTAGTGTGGAAAAACCACTTTTCGCACTTGTGATAGTGTTGAAAAACCACTTTTTGCACTTGTGTTAGTGTTGAAAAACCACTTTTCGCACTTGTGTTAGTGTTGAAAAACCACTTTTCGCACTTGAGTTCGTGTTGAAAAACCACTTTTCGCACTTGTGTTGGTGTAGGAAACCACTTCTGCACTTGTATTAGTGTGGAAAAAACACGTTTTGCACTTGTGATAGTGTTGAAAAACCACTTTTCGCACTTGTGTTCGTGTTGAAAAACCACTTTTCGCACTTGTGTTGGTGCAGGAAGCCACTTCTGCACTTGTATTAGTGTGGAAAAAACACTTTTTGCACTTGTGATAGTGTTGAAAAACCACTTTTCGCACTTGTGTTAGTGTTGAAAAACCACTTTTCGCACTTGTGTTGGTGCAGGAAACCACTTTTGCACTTGTATTAGTGTGGAAAAACCACTTTTCGCACTTGTGTTAGTGTTGAAAAACCACTTTTCGCAGTTGTGTTCGTGTTGAAAAACCACTTTTCGCACGTGTGTTAGTGTTGAAAAACCACTTTTCGCACTTGTGTTGGTGCAGGAAACCACTTTTGCACTTGTATTAGTGTGGAAAAACCACTTTTCGCACTTGTGTTAGTGTTGAAAAACCACTTTTCGCACTTGTGTTAGTGTTGAAAAACCACTTTTCGCACTTGTGTTGGTGCAGGAAACCACTTTTGCACTTGTATTAGTGTGGAAAAAACACTTTTTGCACTTGTGATAGTGTTGAAAAACCACTTTTCGCACTTGTGTTCGTGTTGAAAAACCACTTTTCGCACGTGTGTTAGTGTTGAAAAACCACTTTTCGCACTTGTGTTGGTGCAGGAAACCACTTTTGCACTTGTATTAGTGTGGAAAACACCACTTTTCGCACTTGTGTTAGTGTTGAAAAACCACTTTTCGCACTTGTGTTAGTGTTGAAAAACAACTTTTCGCACTTGTGTTGGTGCAGGAAACCACTTTTGCACTTGTATTAGTGTGGAAAAAACACTTTTTGCACTTGTGATAGTGTTGAAAAACCACTTTTCGCACTTGTGTTAGTGTTGAAAAACCACTTTTCGCACTTGTGTTGGTGCAGGAAACCACTTTTGCACTTGTATTAGTGTGGAAAAACCACTTTTCGCACTTGTTTTAGTGTTGAAAAACCACTTTTCGCACTTGTGTTAGTGTTGAAAAACCACATTTCGCACTTGTGTTAGTGTTGAAAAACCACTATTCGCACTTGTGTTAGTGTTGAAAAACCACTTTTCGCACTTGTGTTGGTGCAGGAAACCACATTTGCACTTGTATTAGTGTGGAAAAAACACTTTTCGCACTTGTGTTAGTGTTGAAAAACCACTTTTCGCACTTGTGTTAGTGTTGAAAAACCACTTTTCGCACTTGTGTTGGTGCAGGAAAACCACTTTTTGCACTTGTATTAGTGTGGAAAAACCATTTTTCACACTTGTGTTAGTGTTGAAAAACCACTTTTCGCACTTGTGTTAGTGTTGAAAAACCAATTTTCGCACGTGTGTTAGTGTTGAAAAACCACTTTTCGCACTTGTGTTGGTGCAGGAAACCACATTTGCACTTGTATTAGTGTGGAAAAACCACTTCTTGCACTTGTGATAGTGTTGAAAAACCACTTTTCGCACTTGTGATAGTGTTGAAAAACCACTTTTTGCACTTGTGTTAGTGTTGAAAAACCACTTTTCGCACTTGTGTTAGTGTTGAAAAACCACTTTTCGCACTTGTGTTGGTGCAGGAAACCACTTTTGCACTTGTATTAGTGTTGAAAAAACACGTTTTGCACTTGTGATAGTGTTGAAAAACCACTTTTCGCACTTGTGTTAGTGTTGAAAAACCACTTTTCGCACTTGTGTTGGTGCAGGAAACCACTTTTGCACTTGTATTAGTGTGGAAAAAACACTTTTTGCACTTGTGATAGTGTTGAAAAACCACATTTCGCACTTGTGTTAGTGTTGAAAAACCACTTTTCGCACTTGTGTTAGTGTTGAAAAACCACTTTTCGCACTTGTGTTGGTGCAGGAAACCACTTTTGCACTTGCATTTGTGTGGAAAAAACACTTTTCGCACTTGTGTTAGTGTTGAAAAACCACTTTTCGCACTTGTGTTGGTGCAGGAAACCACTTTTGCACTTGTATTAGTGTGGAAAAACCACTTTTCGCACTTGTGTTAGTGTTGAAAAACCACTTTTCGCATTTGTGTTAGTGTTGAAAAACCACTTTTCGTACTTGTGTTAGTGTTGAAAAACCACTTTTCGCACTTGTGTTAGTGTTGAAAAACCACTTTTCGCACTTGTGTTGGTGCAGGAAACCACATTTGCACTTGTATTAGTGTGGAAAAAACACTTTTCGCACTTGTGTTAGTGTTGAAAAACCACTTTTCGCACTTGTGTTAGTGTTGAAAAACCACTTTTCGCACTTGTGTTGGTGCAGGAAACCACTTTTGCACTGTATTAGTGTGGAAAAAACACTTTTCGCACTTGTGTTAGTGTTTAAAAACCACTTTTCGCACTTGTGTTAGTGTTGAAAAACCACTTTTCGCACTTGTGTTAGTGTTGAAAAACCACTTTTCGCACTTGTGTTAGTGTTGAAAAACCACTTTTCGCACGTGTTGGTGCAGGAAACCACATTTGCACTTGTATTAGTGTGGAAAAAACACTTTTCGCACTTGTGTTAGTGTTGAAAAACCACTTTTCACACTTGTGTTAGTGTTGAAAAACCACTTTTCACACTTGTGTTGGTGCAGGAAACCACTTTTGCACTTGTATTAGTGTGGAAAAAACACGTTTTGCACTTGTGATAGTGTTGAAAACCACTTTTCGCACTTGTGTTAGTGTTGAAAAACCACTTTTCGCACTTGTGTTGGTGCAGGAAACCACTTTTGCACTTGTATTAGTGTGGAAAAAACAGTTTTCGCACTTGTGTTAGTGTTGAAAAACCACTTTTCGCACTTGTGTTAGTGTTGAAAAACCACTTTTCGCACTTGTGTTTGTGTTGAAAAACCCCTTTTCGCACTTGTATTAGTGTGGAAAAAACACTTTTCGCACTTGTGTTGGTGCAGGAAACCACTTTTGCACTTGCATTAGTGTGGAAAAAACACTTTTCGCACTTGTGTTCGTGTTGAAAAACCACTTTTCGCACGTGTGTTAGTGTTGAAAAACCACTTTTCGCACTTGTGTTGGTGCAGGAAACCACTTTTGCACTTGTATTAGTGTGGAAAAACCACTTTTCGCACTTGTGTTAGTGTTGAAAAACCACTTTTCGCACTTGTGTTAGTGTTGAAAAACAACTTTTTGCACTTGTGTTGGTGCAGGAAACCACTTTTGCACTTGTATTAGTGTGGAAAAAACACTTTTTGCACTTGTGATAGTGTTGAAAAACCACTTTTCGCACTTGTGTTAGTGTTGAAAAACCACTTTTCGCACTTGTGTTGGTGCAGGAAACCACTTTTACACTTGTATTAGTGTGGAAAAACCACTTTTCGCACTTGTTTTAGTGTTGAAAAACCACTTTTCGCACTTGTGTTAGTGTTGAAAAACCACATTTCGCACTTGTGTTAGTGTTGAAAAACCACTATTCGCACTTGTGTTAGTGTTGAAAACCCACTTTTCGCACTTGTGTTGGTGCAGGAAACCACATTTGCACTTGTATTAGTGTGGAAAAAACACTTTTCGCACTTGTGTTAGTGTTGAAAAACCACTTTTCGCACTTGTGTTAGTGTTGAAAAACCACTTTTCGCACTTGTGTTGGTGCAGGAAAACCACTTTTTGCACTTGTATTAGTGTGGAAAAACCATTTTTCACACTTGTGTTAGTGTTGAAAAACCACTTTTCGCACTTGTGTTAGTGTTGAAAAACCACTTTTCGCACATGTGTTAGTGTTGAAAAACCACTTTTCGCACTTGTGTTGGTGCAGGAAACCACATTTGCACTTGTATTAGTGTGGAAAAACCACTTTTTGCACTTGTGATAGTGTTGAAAAACCACTTTTCGCACTTGTGATAGTGTTGAAAAACCACTTTTTGCACTTGTGTTAGTGTTGAAAAACCACTTTTCGCACTTGTGTTAGTGTTGAAAAACCACTTTTCGCACTTGTGTTGGTGCAGGAAACCACTTTTGCACTTGTATTAGTGTTGAAAAAACACGTTTTGCACTTGTGATAGTGTTGAAAAACCACTTTTCGCACTTGTGTTAGTGTTGAAAAACCACTTTTCGCACTTGTGTTGGTGCAGGAAACCACTTTTGCACTTGTATTAGTGTGGAAAAACCACTTTTCGCACTTGTGATAGTGTTGAAAAACCACTTTTTGCACTTGTGTTAGTGTTGAAAAACCACTTTTCGCACTTGTGTTAGTGTTGAAAAACCACTTTTCGCACTTGTGTTGGTGCAGGAAACCACTTTTGCACTTGTATTAGTGTTGAAAAAACACGTTTTGCACTTGTGATAGTGTTGAAAAACCACTTTTCGCACTTGTGATAGTGTTGAAAAACCACTTTTTGCACTTGTGTTAGTGTTGAAAAACCACTTTTCGCACTTGTGTTAGTGTTGAAAAACCACTTTTCGCACTTGTGTTCGTGTTGAAAAACCACTTTTCGCACTTGTGTTGGTGTAGGAAACCACTTCTGCACTTGTATTAGTGTGGAAAAAACACGTTTTGCACTTGTGATAGTGTTGAAAAACCACTTTTCGCACTTGTGTTCATGTTGAAAAACCACTTTTCGCACTTGTGTTGGTGCAGGAAGCCACTTCTGCACTTGTATTAGTGTGGAAAAAACACTTTTTGCACTTGTGATAGTGTTGAAAAACCACTTTTCGCACTTGTGTTAGTGTTGAAAAACCACTTTTCGCACTTGTGTTGGTGCAGGAAACCACTTTTGCACTTGTATTAGTGTGGAAAAACCACTTTTCGCACTTGTGTTAGTGTTGAAAAACCACTTTTCGCAGTTGTGTTCGTGTTGAAAAACCACTTTTCGCACGTGTGTTAGTGTTGAAAAACCACTTTTCGCACTTGTGTTGGTGCAGGAAACCACTTTTGCACTTGTATTAGTGTGGAAAAACCACTTTTCGCACTTGTGTTAGTGTTGAAAAACCACTTTTCACACTTGTGTTAGTGTTGAAAAACCACTTTTCGCACTTGTGTTGGTGCAGGAAACCACTTTTGCACTTGTATTAGTGTGGAAAAAACACTTTTTGCACTTGTGATAGTGTTGAAAAACCACTTTTCGCACTTGTGTTCGTGTTGAAAAACCACTTTTCGCACGTGTGTTAGTGTTGAAAAAACACTTTTCGCACTTGTGTTGGTGCAGGAAACCACTTTTGCACTTGTATTAGTGTGGTAAAACCACTTTTCGCACTTGTGTTAGTGTTGAAAAACCACTTTTCGCACTTGTGTTAGTGTTGAAAAACCACTTTTTGCACTTGTGTTAGTGTTGAAAAACCACTTTTCGCACTTGTGTTAGTGTTGAAAAACCACTTTTTGCACTTGTGTTGGTGCAGGAAACCACTTTTGCACTTGTATTAGTGTTGAAAAAACACGTTTTGCACTTGTGATAGTGTTGAAAAACCACTTTTCGCACTTGTGTTAGTGTTGAAAAACCACTTTTCGCACTTGTGTTGGTGCAGGAAACCACTTTTGCACTTGTATTAGTGTGGAAAAACCACTTTTTGCACTTGTTTTAGTGTTGAAAAACCACTTTTCGCACTTGTGTTAGTGTTGAAAAACCACATTTCGCACTTGTGTTAGTGTTGAAAAACCACTATTCGCACTTGTGTTAGTGTTGAAAAACCACTTTTCGCACTTGTGTTGGTGCAGGAAACCACATTTGCACTTGTATTAGTGTGGAAAAAACACTTTTCGCACTTGTGTTAGTGTTGAAAAACCACTTTTCGCACTTGTGTTAGTGTTGAAAAACCACTTTTCGCACTTGTGTTGGTGCAGGAAAACCACTTTTTGCACTTGTATTAGTGTGGAAAAACCATTTTTCACACTTGTGTTAGTGTTGAAAAACCACTTTTCGCACTTGTGTTAGTGTTGAAAAACCACTTTTCGCACGTGTGTTAGTGTTGAAAAACCACTTTTCGCACTTGTGTTGGTGCAGGAAACCACATTTGCACTTGTATTAGTGTGGAAAAACCACTTTTTGCACTTGTGATAGTGTTGAAAAACCACTTTTCGCACTTGTGATAGTGTTGAAAAACCACTTTTTGCACTTGTGTTAGTGTGAAAAACCACTTTTCGCACTTGTGTTAGTGTTGAAAAACCACTTTTCGCACTTGTGTTGGTGCAGGAAACCACTTTTGCACTTGTATTAGTGTTGAAAAAACACGTTTTTCACTTGTGATAGTGTTGAAAAACCACTTTTCGCACGTGTGTTAGTGTTGAAAAACCACTTTTCGCACTTGTGTTGGTGCAGGAAACCACTTTTGCACTTGCATTTGTGTGGAAAAAACACTTTTCGCACTTGTGTTAGTGTTGAAAAACCACTTTTCGCACTTGTGTTGGTGCAGGAAACCACTTTTGCACTTGTATTAGTGTGGAAAAACCACTTTTCGCACTTGTGTTAGTGTTGAAAAACCACTTTTCGCATTTGTGTTAGTGTTGAAAAACCACTTTTCGTACTTGTGTTAGTGTTGAAAAACCACTTTTCGCACTTGTGTTAGTGTTGAAAAACCACTTTTCGCACTTGTGTTGGTGCAGGAAACCACATTTGCACTTGTATTAGTGTGGAAAAAACACTTTTCGCACTTGTGTTAGTGTTGAAAAACCACTTTTCGCACTTGTGTTAGTGTTGAAAAACCACTTTTCGCACTTGTGTTGGTGCAGGAAACCACTTTTGCACTGTATTAGTGTGGAAAAAACACTTTTCGCACTTGTGTTAGTGTTTAAAAACCACTTTTCGCACTTGTGTTAGTGTTGAAAAACCACTTTTCGCACTTGTGTTAGTGTTGAAAAACCACTTTTCGCACTTGTGTTAGTGTTGAAAAACCACTTTTCGCACGTGTTGGTGCAGGAAACCACATTTGCACTTGTATTAGTGTGGAAAAAAACACTTTTCGCACTTGTGTTAGTGTTGAAAAACCACTTTTCACACTTGTGTTAGTGTTGAAAAACCACTTTTCACACTTGTGTTGGTGCAGGAAACCACTTTTGCACTTGTATTAGTGTGGAAAAAACACGTTTTGCACTTGTGATAGTGTTGAAAACCACTTTTCGCACTTGTGTTAGTGTTGAAAAACCACTTTTCGCACTTGTGTTGGTGCAGGAAACCACTTTTGCACTTGTATTAGTGTGGAAAAAACAGTTTTCGCACTTGTGTTAGTGTTGAAAAACCACTTTTCGCACTTGTGTTAGTGTTGAAAAACCACTTTTCGCACTTGTGTTTGTGTTGAAAAACCCCTTTTCGCACTTGTATTAGTGTGGAAAAAACACTTTTCGCACTTGTGTTGGTGCAGGAAACCACTTTTGCACTTGCATTAGTGTGGAAAAAACACTTTTCGCACTTGTGTTCGTGTTGAAAAACCACTTTTCGCACGTGTGTTAGTGTTGAAAAACCACTTTTCGCACTTGTGTTGGTGCAGGAAACCACTTTTGCACTTGTATTAGTGTGGAAAAACCACTTTTCGCACTTGTGTTAGTGTTGAAAAACCACTTTTCGCACTTGTGTTAGTGTTGAAAAACAACTTTTTGCACTTGTGTTGGTGCAGGAAACCACTTTTGCACTTGTATTAGTGTGGAAAAAACACTTTTTGCACTTGTGATAGTGTTGAAAAACCACTTTTCGCACTTGTGTTAGTGTTGAAAAACCACTTTTCGCACTTGTGTTGGTGCAGGAAACCACTTTTACACTTGTATTAGTGTGGAAAAACCACTTTTCGCACTTGTTTTAGTGTTGAAAAACCACTTTTCGCACTTGTGTTAGTGTTGAAAAACCACATTTCGCACTTGTGTTAGTGTTGAAAAACCACTATTCGCACTTGTGTTAGTGTTGAAAACCCACTTTTCGCACTTGTGTTGGTGCAGGAAACCACATTTGCACTTGTATTAGTGTGGAAAAAACACTTTTCGCACTTGTGTTAGTGTTGAAAAACCACTTTTCGCACTTGTGTTAGTGTTGAAAAACCACTTTTCGCACTTGTGTTGGTGCAGGAAAACCACTTTTTGCACTTGTATTAGTGTGGAAAAACCATTTTTCACACTTGTGTTAGTGTTGAAAAACCACTTTTCGCACTTGTGTTAGTGTTGAAAAACCACTTTTCGCACATGTGTTAGTGTTGAAAAACCACTTTTCGCACTTGTGTTGGTGCAGGAAACCACATTTGCACTTGTATTAGTGTGGAAAAACCACTTTTTGCACTTGTGATAGTGTTGAAAAACCACTTTTCGCACTTGTGATAGTGTTGAAAAACCACTTTTTGCACTTGTGTTAGTGTTGAAAAACCACTTTTCGCACTTGTGTTAGTGTTGAAAAACCACTTTTCGCACTTGTGTTGGTGCAGGAAACCACTTTTGCACTTGTATTAGTGTTGAAAAAACACGTTTTGCACTTGTGATAGTGTTGAAAAACCACTTTTCGCACTTGTGTTAGTGTTGAAAAACCACTTTTCGCACTTGTGTTGGTGCAGGAAACCACTTTTGCACTTGTATTAGTGTGGAAAAACCACTTTTCGCACTTGTGATAGTGTTGAAAAACCACTTTTTGCACTTGTGTTAGTGTTGAAAAACCACTTTTCGCACTTGTGTTAGTGTTGAAAAACCACTTTTCGCACTTGTGTTGGTGCAGGAAACCACTTTTGCACTTGTATTAGTGTTGAAAAAACACGTTTTGCACTTGTGATAGTGTTGAAAAACCACTTTTCGCACTTGTGATAGTGTTGAAAAACCACTTTTTGCACTTGTGTTAGTGTTGAAAAACCACTTTTCGCACTTGTGTTAGTGTTGAAAAACCACTTTTCGCACTTGTGTTCGTGTTGAAAAACCACTTTTCGCACTTGTGTTGGTGTAGGAAACCACTTCTGCACTTGTATTAGTGTGGAAAAAACACGTTTTGCACTTGTGATAGTGTTGAAAAACCACTTTTCGCACTTGTGTTCATGTTGAAAAACCACTTTTCGCACTTGTGTTGGTGCAGGAAGCCACTTCTGCACTTGTATTAGTGTGGAAAAAACACTTTTTGCACTTGTGATAGTGTTGAAAAACCACTTTTCGCACTTGTGTTAGTGTTGAAAAACCACTTTTCGCACTTGTGTTGGTGCAGGAAACCACTTTTGCACTTGTATTAGTGTGGAAAAACCACTTTTCGCACTTGTGTTAGTGTTGAAAAACCACTTTTCGCAGTTGTGTTCGTGTTGAAAAACCACTTTTCGCACGTGTGTTAGTGTTGAAAAACCACTTTTCGCACTTGTGTTGGTGCAGGAAACCACTTTTGCACTTGTATTAGTGTGGAAAAACCACTTTTCGCACTTGTGTTAGTGTTGAAAAACCACTTTTCACACTTGTGTTAGTGTTGAAAAACCACTTTTCGCACTTGTGTTGGTGCAGGAAACCACTTTTGCACTTGTATTAGTGTGGAAAAAACACTTTTTGCACTTGTGATAGTGTTGAAAAACCACTTTTCGCACTTGTGTTCGTGTTGAAAAACCACTTTTCGCACGTGTGTTAGTGTTGAAAAAACACTTTTCGCACTTGTGTTGGTGCAGGAAACCACTTTTGCACTTGTATTAGTGTGGTAAAACCACTTTTCGCACTTGTGTTAGTGTTGAAAAACCACTTTTCGCACTTGTGTTAGTGTTGAAAAACCACTTTTTGCACTTGTGTTAGTGTTGAAAAACCACTTTTCGCACTTGTGTTAGTGTTGAAAAACCACTTTTTGCACTTGTGTTGGTGCAGGAAACCACTTTTGCACTTGTATTAGTGTTGAAAAAACACGTTTTGCACTTGTGATAGTGTTGAAAAACCACTTTTCGCACTTGTGTTAGTGTTGAAAAACCACTTTTCGCACTTGTGTTGGTGCAGGAAACCACTTTTGCACTTGTATTAGTGTGGAAAAACCACTTTTTGCACTTGTTTTAGTGTTGAAAAACCACTTTTCGCACTTGTGTTAGTGTTGAAAAACCACATTTCGCACTTGTGTTAGTGTTGAAAAACCACTATTCGCACTTGTGTTAGTGTTGAAAAACCACTTTTCGCACTTGTGTTGGTGCAGGAAACCACATTTGCACTTGTATTAGTGTGGAAAAAACACTTTTCGCACTTGTGTTAGTGTTGAAAAACCACTTTTCGCACTTGTGTTAGTGTTGAAAAACCACTTTTCGCACTTGTGTTGGTGCAGGAAAACCACTTTTTGCACTTGTATTAGTGTGGAAAAACCATTTTTCACACTTGTGTTAGTGTTGAAAAACCACTTTTCGCACTTGTGTTAGTGTTGAAAAACCACTTTTCGCACGTGTGTTAGTGTTGAAAAACCACTTTTCGCACTTGTGTTGGTGCAGGAAACCACATTTGCACTTGTATTAGTGTGGAAAAACCACTTTTTGCACTTGTGATAGTGTTGAAAAACCACTTTTCGCACTTGTGATAGTGTTGAAAAACCACTTTTTGCACTTGTGTTAGTGTGAAAAACCACTTTTCGCACTTGTGTTAGTGTTGAAAAACCACTTTTCGCACTTGTGTTGGTGCAGGAAACCACTTTTGCACTTGTATTAGTGTTGAAAAAACACGTTTTTCACTTGTGATAGTGTTGAAAAACCACTTTTCGCACTTGTGTTAGTGTTGAAAAACCACTTTTCGCACTTGTGTTGGTGCAGGAAACCACTTTTGCACTTGTATTAGTGTGGAAAAACCACTTTTCGCACTTGTGATAGTGTTGAAAAACCACTTTTTGCACTTGTGTTAGTGTTGAAAAACCACTTTTCGCACTTGTGTTAGTGTTGAAAAACCACTTTTCGCACTTGTGTTGGTGCAGGAAACCACTTTTGCACTTGTATTAGTGTTGAAAAAACACGTTTTGCACTTGTGATAGTGTTGAAAAACCACTTTTCGCACTTGTGATAGTGTTGAAAAACCACTTTTTGCACTTGTGTTAGTGTTGAAAAACCACTTTTCGCACTTGTGTTAGTGTTGAAAAACCACTTTTCGCACTTGTGTTCGTGTTGAAAAACCACTTTTCGCACTTGTGTTGGTGTAGGAAACCACTTCTGCACTTGTATTAGTGTGGAAAAAACACGTTTTGCACTTGTGATAGTGTTGAAAAACCACTTTTCGCACTTGTGTTAGTGTTGAAAAACCACTTTTCGCACTTGTGTTGGTGCAGGAAACCACTTTTGCACTTGTATTAGTGTGGAAAAACCACTTTTCGCACTTGTGTTAGTGTTGAAAAACCACTTTTCGCATTTGTGTTAGTGTTGAAAAACCACTTTTCGTACTTGTGTTAGTGTTGAAAAACCACTTTTCGCACTTGTGTTAGTGTTGAAAAACCACTTTTCGCACTTGTGTTGGTGCAGGAAACCACATTTGCACTTGTATTAGTGTGGAAAAAACACTTTTCGCACTTGTGTTAGTGTTGAAAAACCACTTTTCGCACTTGTGTTAGTGTTGAAAAACCACTTTTCGCACTTGTGTTGGTGCAGGAAACCACTTTTGCACTGTATTAGTGTGGAAAAAACACTTTTCGCACTTGTGTTAGTGTTTAAAAACCACTTTTCGCACTTGTGTTAGTGTTGAAAAACCACTTTTCGCACTTGTGTTGGTGCAGGAAACCACTTTTGCACTTGTATTAGTGTGGAAAAAACACTTTTTGCACTTGTGATAGTGTTGAAAAACCACATTTCGCACTTGTGTTAGTGTTGAAAAACCACTTTTCGCACTTGTGTTAGTGTTGAAAAACCACTTTTCGCACTTGTGTTGGTGCACGAAACCACTTTTGCACTTGTATTTGTGTGGAAAAAACACTTTTCGCACTTGTGTTAGTGTTGAAAAACCACTTTTCGCACTTGTGTTAGTGTTGAAAAACCACTTTTCGCACTTGTGTTGGTGCAGGAAACCACTTTTGCACTTGTATTAGTGTGGAAAAAACACTTTTCGCACTTGTGATAGTGTTGAAAAACCACTTTTCGCATTTGTGTTAGTGTTGAAAAACCACTTTTCGCACTTGTGTTAGTGTTGAAAAACCACTTTTCGCACTTGTGTTAGTGTTGAAAAACCACTTTTCGCACGTGTTGGTGCAGGAAACCACATTTGCACTTGTATTAGTGTGGAAAAAACACTTTTCGCACTTGTGTTAGTGTTGAAAAACCACTTTTCACACTTGTGTTAGTGTTGAAAAACCACTTTTCACACTTGTGTTGGTGCAGGAAACCACTTTTGCACTTGTATTAGTGTGGAAAAAACACGTTTTGCACTTGTGATAGTGTTGAAAACCACTTTTCGCACTTGTGTTAGTGTTGAAAAACCACTTTTCGCACTTGTGTTGGTGCAGGAAACCACTTTTGCACTTGTATTAGTGTGGAAAAAACAGTTTTCGCACTTGTGTTAGTGTTGAAAAACCACTTTTCGCACTTGTGTTAGTGTTGAAAAACCACTTTTCGCACTTGTGTTTGTGTTGAAAAACCCCTTTTCGCACTTGTATTAGTGTGGAAAAAACACTTTTCGCACTTGTGTTGGTGCAGGAAACCACTTTTGCACTTGCATTAGTGTGGAAAAAACACTTTTCGCACTTGTGTTCGTGTTGAAAAACCACTTTTCGCACGTGTGTTAGTGTTGAAAAACCACTTTTCGCACTTGTGTTGGTGCAGGAAACCACTTTTGCACTTGTATTAGTGTGGAAAAACCACTTTTCGCACTTGTGTTAGTGTTGAAAAACCACTTTTCGCACTTGTGTTAGTGTTGAAAAACAACTTTTTGCACTTGTGTTGGTGCAGGAAACCACTTTTGCACTTGTATTAGTGTGGAAAAAACACTTTTTGCACTTGTGATAGTGTTGAAAAACCACTTTTCGCACTTGTGTTAGTGTTGAAAAACCACTTTTCGCACTTGTGTTGGTGCAGGAAACCACTTTTACACTTGTATTAGTGTGGAAAAACCACTTTTCGCACTTGTTTTAGTGTTGAAAAACCACTTTTCGCACTTGTGTTAGTGTTGAAAAACCACATTTCGCACTTGTGTTAGTGTTGAAAAACCACTATTCGCACTTGTGTTAGTGTTGAAAACCCACTTTTCGCACTTGTGTTGGTGCAGGAAACCACATTTGCACTTGTATTAGTGTGGAAAAAACACTTTTCGCACTTGTGTTAGTGTTGAAAAACCACTTTTCGCACTTGTGTTAGTGTTGAAAAACCACTTTTCGCACTTGTGTTGGTGCAGGAAAACCACTTTTTGCACTTGTATTAGTGTGGAAAAACCATTTTTCACACTTGTGTTAGTGTTGAAAAACCACTTTTCGCACTTGTGTTAGTGTTGAAAAACCACTTTTCGCACATGTGTTAGTGTTGAAAAACCACTTTTCGCACTTGTGTTGGTGCAGGAAACCACATTTGCACTTGTATTAGTGTGGAAAAACCACTTTTTGCACTTGTGATAGTGTTGAAAAACCACTTTTCGCACTTGTGATAGTGTTGAAAAACCACTTTTTGCACTTGTGTTAGTGTTGAAAAACCACTTTTCGCACTTGTGTTAGTGTTGAAAAACCACTTTTCGCACTTGTGTTGGTGCAGGAAACCACTTTTGCACTTGTATTAGTGTTGAAAAAACACGTTTTGCACTTGTGATAGTGTTGAAAAACCACTTTTCGCACTTGTGTTAGTGTTGAAAAACCACTTTTCGCACTTGTGTTGGTGCAGGAAACCACTTTTGCACTTGTATTAGTGTGGAAAAACCACTTTTCGCACTTGTGATAGTGTTGAAAAACCACTTTTTGCACTTGTGTTAGTGTTGAAAAACCACTTTTCGCACTTGTGTTAGTGTTGAAAAACCACTTTTCGCACTTGTGTTGGTGCAGGAAACCACTTTTGCACTTGTATTAGTGTTGAAAAAACACGTTTTGCACTTGTGATAGTGTTGAAAAACCACTTTTCGCACTTGTGATAGTGTTGAAAAACCACTTTTTGCACTTGTGTTAGTGTTGAAAAACCACTTTTCGCACTTGTGTTAGTGTTGAAAAACCACTTTTCGCACTTGTGTTCGTGTTGAAAAAACACTTTTCGCACTTGTGTTGGTGTAGGAAACCACTTCTGCACTTGTATTAGTGTGGAAAAAACACGTTTTGCACTTGTGATAGTGTTGAAAAACCACTTTTCGCACTTGTGTTCATGTTGAAAAACCACTTTTCGCACTTGTGTTGGTGCAGGAATCCACTTCTGCACTTGTATTAGTGTGGAAAAAACACTTTTTGCACTTGTGATAGTGTTGAAAAACCACTTTTCGCACTTGTGTTAGTGTTGAAAAACCACTTTTCGCACTTGTGTTGGTGCAGGAAACCACTTTTGCACTTGTATTAGTGTGGAAAAACCACTTTTCGCACTTGTGTTAGTGTTGAAAAACCACTTTTCGCAGTTGTGTTCGTGTTGAAAAACCACTTTTCGCACGTGTGTTAGTGTTGAAAAACCACTTTTCGCACTTGTGTTGGTGCAGGAAACCACTTTTGCACTTGTATTAGTGTGGAAAAACCACTTTTCGCACTTGTGTTAGTGTTGAAAAACCACTTTTCACACTTGTGTTAGTGTTGAAAAACCACTTTTCGCACTTGTGTTGGTGCAGGAAACCACTTTTGCACTTGTATTAGTGTGGAAAAAACACTTTTTGCACTTGTGATAGTGTTGAAAAACCACTTTTCGCACTTGTGTTCGTGTTGAAAAACCACTTTTCGCACGTGTGTTAGTGTTGAAAAAACACTTTTCGCACTTGTGTTGGTGCAGGAAACCACTTTTGCACTTGTATTAGTGTGGAAAAACCACTTTTCGCACTTGTGTTAGTGTTGAAAAACCACTTTTCGCACTTGTGTTAGTGTTGAAAAACCACTTTTTGCACTTGTGTTAGTGTTGAAAAACCACTTTTCGCACTTGTGTTAGTGTTGAAAAACCACTTTTTGCACTTGTGTTGGTGCAGGAAACCACTTTTGCACTTGTATTAGTGTTGAAAAAACACGTTTTGCACTTGTGATAGTGTTGAAAAACCACTTTTCGCACTTGTGTTAGTGTTGAAAAACCACTTTTCGCACTTGTGTTGGTGCAGGAAACCACTTTTGCACTTGTATTAGTGTGGAAAAACCACTTTTCGCACTTGTTTTAGTGTTGAAAAACCACTTTTCGCACTTGTGTTAGTGTTGAAAAACCACATTTCGCACTTGTGTTAGTGTTGAAAAACCACTATTCGCACTTGTGTTAGTGTTGAAAAACCACTTTTCGCACTTGTGTTGGTGCAGGAAACCACATTTGCACTTGTATTAGTGTGGAAAAAACACTTTTCGCACTTGTGTTAGTGTTGAAAAACCACTTTTCGCACTTGTGTTAGTGTTGAAAAACCACTTTTCGCACTTGTGTTGGTGCAGGAAAACCACTTTTTGCACTTGTATTAGTGTGGAAAAACCATTTTTCACACTTGTGTTAGTGTTGAAAAACCACTTTTCGCACTTGTGTTAGTGTTGAAAAACCACTTTTCGCACGTGTGTTAGTGTTGAAAAACCACTTTTCGCACTTGTGTTGGTGCAGGAAACCACATTTGCACTTGTATTAGTGTGGAAAAACCACTTTTTGCACTTGTGATAGTGTTGAAAAACCACTTTTCGCACTTGTGATAGTGTTGAAAAACCACTTTTTGCACTTGTGTTCGTGTGAAAAACCACTTTTCGCACTTGTGTTAGTGTTGAAAAACCACTTTTCGCACTTGTGTTGGTGCAGGAAACCACTTTTGCACTTGTATTAGTGTTGAAAAAACACGTTTTTCACTTGTGATAGTGTTGAAAAACCACTTTTCGCACTTGTGTTAGTGTTGAAAAACCACTTTTCGCACTTGTGTTGGTGCAGGAAACCACTTTTGCACTTGTATTAGTGTGGAAAAACCACTTTTCGCACTTGTGATAGTGTTGAAAAACCACTTTTTGCACTTGTGTTAGTGTTGAAAAACCACTTTTCGCACTTGTGTTAGTGTTGAAAAACCACTTTTCGCACTTGTGTTGGTGCAGGAAACCACTTTTGCACTTGTATTAGTGTTGAAAAAACACGTTTTGCACTTGTGATAGTGTTGAAAAACCACTTTTCGCACTTGTGATAGTGTTGAAAAACCACTTTTTGCACTTGTGTTAGTGTTGAAAAACCACTTTTCGCACTTGTGTTAGTGTTGAAAAACCACTTTTCGCACTTGTGTTCGTGTTGAAAAACCACTTTTCGCACTTGTGTTGGTGTAGGAAACCACTTCTGCACTTGTATTAGTGTGGAAAAAACACGTTTTGCACTTGTGATAGTGTTGAAAAACCACTTTTCGCACTTGTGTTAGTGTTGAAAAACCACTTTTCGCACTTGTGTTGGTGCAGGAAACCACTTTTGCACTTGTATTAGTGTGGAAAAACCACTTTTCGCACTTGTGTTAGTGTTGAAAAACCACTTTTCGCAGTTGTGTTCGTGTTGAAAAACCACTTTTCGCACGTGCGTTAGTGTTGAAAAACCACTTTTCGCACTTGTGTTGGTGCAGGAAACCACTTTTGCACTTGTATTAGTGTGGAAAAACCACTTTTCGCACTTGTGTTAGTGTTGAAAAACCACTTTTCGCACTTGTGTTAGTGTTGAAAAACCACTTTTCGCACTTGTGTTGGTGCAGGAAACCACTTTTGCACTTGTATTAGTGTGGAAAAAACACTTTTTGCACTTGTGATAGTGTTGAAAAACCACTTTTCGCACTTGTGTTCGTGTTGAAAAACCACTTTTCGCACGTGTGTTAGTGTTGAAAAACCACTTTTCGCACTTGTGTTGGTGCAGGAAACCACTTTTGCACTTGTATTAGTGTGGAAAAACCACTTTTCGCACTTGTGTTAGTGTTGAAAAACCACTTTTCGCGCTTGTGTTAGTGTTGAAAAACCACTTTTTGCACTTGTGTTAGTGTTGAAAAACCACTTTTCGCACTTGTGTTAGTGTTGAAAAACCACTTTTCGCACTTGTGTTGGTGCAGGAAACCACTTTTGCACTTGTATTAGTGTTGAAAAAACACGTTTTGCACTTGTGATAGTGTTGAAAAACCACTTTTTGCACTTGTGTTAGTGTTGAAAAACCACTTTTCGCACTTGTGTTGGTGCAGGAAACCACTTTTGCACTTGTATTAGTGTGGAAAAACCACTTTTCGCACTTGTTTTAGTGTTGAAAAACCACTTTTCGCACTTGTGTTAGTGTTGAAAAAACACATTTCGCACTTGTGTTAGTGTTGAAAAACCACTATTCGCACTTGTGTTAGTGTTGAAAAACCACTTTTCGCACTTGTGTTGGTGCAGGAAACCACATTTGCACTTGTATTAGTGTGGAAAAAACACTTTTCGCACTTGTGTTAGTGTTGAAAAACCACTTTTCGCACTTGTGTTAGTGTTGAAAAACCACTTTTCGCACTTGTGTTGGTGCAGGAAAACCACTTTTTGCACTTGTATTAGTGTGGAAAAACCATTTTTCACACTTGTGTTAGTGTTGAAAAACCACTTTTCGCACTTGTGTTAGTGTTGAAAAACCACTTTTCGCACGTGTGTTAGTGTTGAAAAACCACTTTTCGCACTTGTGTTGGTGCAGGAAACCACATTTCCACTTGTTTTAGTGTGGAAAAACCACTTTTTGCACTTGTGATAGTGTTGAAAAACCACTTTTCGCACTTGTGATAGTGTTGAAAAACCACTTTTTGCACTTGTGTTAGTGTTGAAAAACCACTTTTCGCACTTGTGTTAGTGTTGAAAAACCACTTTTCGCACTTGTGTTGGTGCAGGAAACCACTTTTGCACTTGTATTAGTGTTGAAAAAACACGTTTTGCACTTGTGATAGTGTTGAAAAACCACTTTTCGCACTTGTGTTAGTGTTGAAAAACCACTTTTCGCACTTGTGTTGGTGCAGGAAACCACTTTTGCACTTGTATTAGTGTGGAAAAACCACTTTTCGCACTTGTGATAGTGTTGAAAAACCACTTTTTGCACTTGTGTTAGTGTTGAAAAACCACTTTTCGCACTTGTGTTCGTGTTGAAAAACCACTTTTCGCACTTGTGTTGGTGTAGGAAGCCACTTCTGCACTTGTATTAGTGTGGAAAAAACACGTTTTGCACTTGTGATAGTGTTGAAAAACCACTTTTCGCACTTGTGTTCGTGTTGAAAAACCACTTTTCGCACTTGTGTTGGTGCAGGAAGCCACTTCTGCACTTGTATTAGTGTGGAAAAAACACTTTTTGCACTTGTGATAGTGTTGAAAAACCACTTTTCGCACTTGTGTTAGTGTTGAAAAACCACTTTTCGCACTTGTGTTGGTGCAGGAAACCACTTTTGCACTTGTATTAGTGTGGAAAAACCACTTTTCGCACTTCTGTTAGTGTTGAAAAACCACTTTTCGCAGTTGTGTTCGTGTTGAAAAACCACTTTTCGCACGTGTGTTAGTGTTGAAAAACCACTTTTCGCACTTGTGTTGGTGCAGGAAACCACTTTTGCACTTGTATTAGTGTGGAAAAACCACTTTTCGCACTTGTGTTAGTGTTGAAAAACCACTTTTCGCACTTGTGTTAGTGTTGAAAAACCACTTTTCGCACTTGTGTTGGTGCAGGAAACCACTTTTGCACTTGTATTAGTGTGGAAAAAACACTTTTTGCACTTGTGATAGTGTTGAAAAACCACTTTTCGCACTTGTGTTCGTGTTGAAAAACCACTTTTCGCACGTGTGTTAGTGTTGAAAAACCACTTTTCGCACTTGTGTTGGTGCAGGAAACCACTTTTGCACTTGTATTAGTGTGGAAAAACCACTTTTCGCACTTGTGTTAGTATTGAAAAACCACTTTTCGCACTTGTGTTAGTGTTGAAAAACCACTTTTTGCACTTGTGTTAGTGTTGAAAAACCACTTTTCGCACTTGTGTTAGTGTTGAAAAACCACTTTTCGCACTTGTGTTGGTGCAGGAAACCACTTTTGCACTTGTATTAGTGTGGAAAAACCACTTTTCGCACTTGTTTTAGTGTTGAAAAACCACTTTTCGCACTTGTGTTAGTGCTGAAAAACCACTTTTCGCACTTGTGTTGGTGCAGGAAAACCACTTTTTGCACTTGTATTAGTGTGGAAAAACCATTTTTCACACTTGTGTTAGTGTTGAAAAACCACTTTTCGCACTTGTGTTAGTGTTGAAAAACCACTTTTCGCACGTGTGTTAGTGTTGAAAAACCACTTTTCGCACTTGTGTTGGTGCAGGAAACCACATTTGCACTTGTATTAGTGTGGAAAAACCACTTTTTGCACTTGTGATAGTGTTGAAAAACCACTTTTCGCACTTGTGATAGTGTTGAAAAACCACTTTTTGCACTTGTGTTAGTGTTGAAAAACCACTTTTCGCACTTGTGTTAGTGTTGAAAAACCACTTTTCGCACTTGTGTTGGTGCAGGAAACCACTTTTGCACTTGTATTAGTGTTGAAAAAACACGTTTTGCACTTGTGATAGTGTTGAAAAACCACTTTTCGCACTTGTGTTAGTGTTGAAAAACCACTTTTCGCACTTGTGTTGGTGCAGGAAACCACTTTTGCACTTGTATTAGTGTGGAAAAACCACTTTTCGCACTTGTGATAGTGTTGAAAAACCACTTTTTGCACTTGTGTTAGTGTTGAAAAACCACTTTTCGCACTTGTGTTCGTGTTGAAAAACCACTTTTCGCACTTGTGTTGGTGCAGGAAACCACTTTTGCACTTGTATTAGTGTTGAAAAAACACGTTTTGCACTTGTGATAGTGTTGAAAAACCACTTTTCGCACTTGTGATAGTGTTGAAAAACCACTTTTTGCACTTGTGTTAGTGTTGAAAAACCACTTTTCGCACTTGTGTTAGTGTTGAAAAACCACTTTTCGCACTTGTGTTCGTGTTGAAAAACCACTTTTCGCACTTGTGTTGGTGTAGGAAACCACTTCTGCACTTGTATTAGTGTGGAAAAAACACGTTTTGCACTTGTGATAGTGTTGAAAAACCACTTTTCGCACTTGTGTTCGTGTTGAAAAACCACTTTTCGCACTTGTGTTGGTGCAGGAAGCCACTTCTGCACTTGTATTAGTGTGGAAAAAACACTTTTTGCACTTGTGATAGTGTTGAAAAACCACTTTTCGCACTTGTGTTAGTGTTGAAAAACCACTTTTCGCAGTTGTGTTCGTGTTGAAAAACCACTTTTCGCACGTGCGTTAGTGTTGAAAAACCACTTTTCGCACTTGTGTTGGTGCAGGAAACCACTTTTGCACTTGTATTAGTGTGGAAAAACCACTTTTCGCACTTGTGTTAGTGTTGAAAAACCACTTTTCGCACTTGTGTTAGTGTTGAAAAACCACTTTTCGCACTTGTGTTGGTGCAGGAAACCACTTTTGCACTTGTATTAGTGTGGAAAAAACACTTTTTGCACTTGTGATAGTGTTGAAAAACCACTTTTCGCACTTGTGTTCGTGTTGAAAAACCACTTTTCGCACGTGTGTTAGTGTTGAAAAACCACTTTTCGCACTTGTGTTGGTGCAGGAAACCACTTTTGCACTTGTATTAGTGTGGAAAAACCACTTTTCGCACTTGTGTTAGTGTTGAAAAACCACTTTTCGCGCTTGTGTTAGTGTTGAAAAACCACTTTTTGCACTTGTGTTAGTGTTGAAAAACCACTTTTCGCACTTGTGTTAGTGTTGAAAAACCACTTTTCGCACTTGTGTTGGTGCAGGAAACCACTTTTGCACTTGTATTAGTGTTGAAAAAACACGTTTTGCACTTGTGATAGTGTTGAAAAACCACTTTTTGCACTTGGTTAGTGTTGAAAAACCACTTTTCGCACTTGTGTTGGTGCAGGAAACCACTTTTGCACTTGTATTAGTGTGGAAAAACCACTTTTCGCACTTGTTTTAGTGTTGAAAAACCACTTTTCGCACTTGTGTTAGTGTTGAAAAAACACATTTCGCACTTGTGTTAGTGTTGAAAAACCACTATTCGCACTTGTGTTAGTGTTGAAAAACCACTTTTCGCACTTGTGTTGGTGCAGGAAACCACATTTGCACTTGTATTAGTGTGGAAAAAACACTTTTCGCACTTGTGTTAGTGTTGAAAAACCACTTTTCGCACTTGTGTTAGTGTTGAAAAACCACTTTTCGCACTTGTGTTGGTGCAGGAAAACCACTTTTTGCACTTGTATTAGTGTGGAAAAACCATTTTTCACACTTGTGTTAGTGTTGAAAAACCACTTTTCGCACTTGTGTTAGTGTTGAAAAACCACTTTTCGCACGTGTGTTAGTGTTGAAAAACCACTTTTCGCACTTGTGTTGGTGCAGGAAACCACATTTCCACTTGTTTTAGTGTGGAAAAACCACTTTTTGCACTTGTGATAGTGTTGAAAAACCACTTTTCGCACTTGTGATAGTGTTGAAAAACCACTTTTTTTGCACTTGTGTTAGTGTTGAAAAACCACTTTTCGCACTTGTGTTAGTGTTGAAAAACCACTTTTCGCACTTGTGTTGGTGCAGGAAACCACTTTTGCACTTGTATTAGTGTTGAAAAAACACGTTTTGCACTTGTGATAGTGTTGAAAAACCACTT
The DNA here is from genome assembly GCF_964187855.1 of Myxine glutinosa. Taxonomy (NCBI): domain Eukaryota; kingdom Metazoa; phylum Chordata; class Myxini; order Myxiniformes; family Myxinidae; genus Myxine; species Myxine glutinosa. Next base: position 387 of record NW_027616426.1, on the reverse strand, counting down.
TTCGAACTTGTGTGTTAGTGTTGAAAAACCACTTTTCGCACTTGTGTTGGTGCAGGAAACCACTTTTGCACTTGTATTAGTGTGGAAAAACCACTTTTCGCACTTGTGATAGTGTTGAAAAACCACTTTTTGCACTTGTGTTAGTGTTGAAAAACCACTTTTCGCACTTGTGTTCGTGTTGAAAAACCACTTTTCGCACTTGTGTTGGTGTAGGAAGCCACTTCTGCACTTGTATTAGTGTGGAAAAAACACGTTTTGCACTTGTGATAGTGTTGAAAAACCACTTTTCGCACTTGTGTTCGTGTTGAAAAACCACTTTTCGCACTTGTGTTGGTGCAGGAAGCCACTTCTGCACTTGTATTAGTGTGGAAAAAACACTTTTTGCAC